>NC_087347.1:80478992-80786400 GCF_030014295.1 Loxodonta africana | reverse complement strand
ACAGCTGCCTCCTCAAAGTAAAAGGACCAAAAAGCAATATCATGACAAATGGAGAAAAGTCTGAAGTTGTCAAGGATTTCATTTTACTTGGATCCACAATCACTACCAATGGAAGCAGCAGCCAAGAAATCAAATGCTATATTGCACTGGGCAAATCTGCTGCAAGTGTTAAAAAGCAAAGATGCCACATTCAGAGCTAAAGTGCTCCTGACCGTGGTACTTTCGATCACCTCATATGCATGCAAAAGCTGGACAATGAATAAGGAAGACTGAAGAAAAATTTATGTCTTTGAATTGTGGTGCTGGTGAAGAATATTGAATATACTACGAACTGCCAAAAGAATGAACAAATCTGTTTTGGAAGTACAGCCAGAATGCTCCTTAGAAGTGAGGATGGTGAGACTTCATCTTACCTACTTTGGATATGTTATCAGGAGGGATCATTCCCTGGAAAAGGACATCGTGCTTAAGTAGATGGTCAGTGAAAAAGAGGAGGACTGACAGAGGCTGCAACAATGGGCTCAAACACAGAAATGATTGTGAAGGTGCCGTACAACCAGGCAGGGTTTCATTCTGTTGTACAAAGAGTCCCTATGGGTTGGAACTGACTCGATGGCACCTAACAACAACAACAGGGCTGGATTCTTTGCTTAGGGTCTCACTGAGATGAAATCAAGCTGTGTCTGCAGGGGCCGCAGTTCTTATTGTGGGCCTCCAACAAGCTGACTGGTTGTTGGCAGAGCTCATGCCTTTACGGTTCTAAGACTGGGGTCTCCATTTTCCTACTAGCTTTTAGCTGTGGGCCGTTCTTAGCAAACAGAGGTCATTCACAGTTTCCAGCCTCGTGGCCCCCATAAGCAGTTTATGATAGAGCTGTCTGCTCTCTTCTATTACAGCTAAGGAGTATCTATCTGACTTCGTCTTATGTGACCAGCCAGAGAAACCACGTTAGGTCAGGTCCACTCATGATAATCTCCTTTTGGCATGAGACAGAACATAATCATAAGAGCGATATTCTATTATAGTTATATGTTCCATCTACTCTCAAAGAAGCGAGGATTATACAAGAATGAAGGTCATTAGGGGGCATCTTAAAATTCTGCCTACCACATCAAAGTTTGTGTGTTTTATCAGTTTTTTTTTCAAAGAACCACCTGCTATACTAATAGCTAATTTAATAATTCAATCGTGTCTGCTTTTCTAATTTCGCAAATGAAGTACTTTGCCGTGTTCTTTTGTCCTTTCTTGATCACCCTTGGTAAATATTAAGCCATTCACCACTGCTTGGTCCCATTACATAAATTTTGACATAAAATGTTCTTATTTTTGAAATAGTTATTTACATATTTGATTTGCTCCTTAACTGAATATTTGTGTGGAAGAAACTTACTTAATTTTCAAGAGGTTGGATGATTTTTATTATTTTATTATCATTTTCTAGTTTTACTTCATTGCAATCAGGAAACAACCTTATACAATGTCTGCTATTTTGAATTTATTGAGGTTTTCTTTGTGATCCCGTATATGGTTAGTTTATATAGACATCACATTGACACCTGAAAGTAATTATATAATTTTTGAAATGATATTCATTCATAGTGTATTTACTTTTGTTAATTACATTATTTGGACTTTCACTGTCCTTAATATTTTTTATGTTAGATCACAGGCTGAAAGAGTTCTGTCGAAACCCTCAAAATTAGTATATTTTTGTCAATATATTCTTATATTTCCATTGTTGACACCAAAGATGAAGTGGCTCTAAGTTCTTTATTTAATTGAGATAATAACACTATTACTCAAAACAGGATGGAAAAGATTTTTAGATATATGGAAATCATGCATCTATACTTAGCATGAGATATGGATTCAGATAAAATACTACAGAAATTGGAAAATAGGAAAGAAAAGCATTCTCAAATAAGTGCTTTTATTGAGTTAAAAACCAGTAAGGCCAATGAATTTTTTTCTTTTTAGCACTTAAATTGAAATTTAATTTTATTTTCAAATTCACTATTCGCCTAATAAAGCACTTAGTTCTCACTATTTTTGAGATCAATAGAATATTTTTAAAATCCATTTTAAAGTTTATTAAGCTATTAATCAACCTTTATTTTACCAACTTCCAGATGGTAGTCCATTTGAAAATATGTATATTTTCACACATGCTGTCAATTGCTAAATTGTACACTGAAAGCCATTGTGCATGTATTTTTGGCAGGTTGACTTAACATGTGAGCTGATAGACTACAAAGACCACATTGTATCTAAGGCAATCACTTTGCCTTGTACACCAGGGCATTCAATAACCACTTAAAAACTATAACCCTGTTGGTAAGAGCATTTTTCCTCCTCAGATTTATGCAATATTTCTTGCTTTTAAAAAATGTTACCTACTATAGCAATGGATTTTGACCTTGAAGGTGAAGATAACAAAGTAAAGCAAATATTCTACAATATTTCATTAAGAGTAAATAATTGAACAGTTTTTTTCTTGCTCTATGTCCTGATCTTAGGATGCTTAAGCTTTTATTTTAGACTCTGTCTGTTTGTTACACACAGCTTATTAATAGGCTATAACAGGAGTTCAATATATAATAAATAATATAAACATATACAAAAATAAATCTGTGTAATTTAAGGGTCAAAATGATAAAGGCTATGTGTGCATGTGTTTTCTTTTTTTAGTGTAATAAATAACGAAGACTATTATCCCAATTATTTATTTTAAGAGCTAGGCATATATTCTTTTAACGTTGTGTATTTTACCATCGTAAAAATTTTCATATATATAATCTTAAATCATACATAAATGAGATGCTCTACAACCTCAAAAATACTAGTATTAATATTTCATTGTGTACATTTTGCACTAGTAAATATTTCTGGTGTACACTGTGCATATTAAAAATTAAAATGACCTCTATTAAAGAATCTCAGCAAAGCAGCGATATAGTATCAAAGGAAAGGATGGGAGTACTGAGAGTTAGGATTTCCACAGTGCTTCTAGAAAACTCAAGTATTACCTCGTTACTCTGCACATCATTCCTAGACTCCAGGTGATTTTTTATGACCTATATGTTGGAAGGGCAGTCTTTATATTTACCAAATATGAAATTGTTCCTATTAATTTCAATATCAAATGTTAGTGAAACACTTGCCCAGGTTAGGAGTGGAGTCTGAAAAAATATAGCCTTAATATACTCTAAATTCTCCTTAAAGTATGTCAAGCATGAGCTTTTGTACCAGCGATTTGATGTAAAAAAAATATATATATAATATTTCACCATATATTGGGCCAATAGAAGATTACTGTAATGCAGGTAAGTTAGAATGGAAAGAAAAACATTCTGCAAAATTGCAAATACAGACCCAAGCCAGAAACCAAAACTGTTAATCAAAAGAGTAATTTCCACTGCTAAATTCATTTTTTTGAATTGAGCACAGTCTCTCTGATATTCTCCTGACATTAATTTTTAATATTAAATGATAACTTTTATTCATATATTTAACAAATCAATAAGTGTCTATTAGGTAAGGAAAATGTGTAACAAAAGGATCAAGAGTATTCGTTTGAGAATCAGACAAACTTGCATTTGAAACACAATTACTCTTTTTTGTGGGCTTTAAGCAAGTAACTTAATCTCCTCAAACTTCGGATTTCTCTGTTGTAAAATGGGGTGACCAATGGTCCTACTTGGCATGATTGTTATAAGAATTGAAGGAAATAACATGGAAAAATGCTTGGCATGGCGCTTACTTGGTAAATGGTAACCATTTTAATAACAGTAGTCTACAGTTTGAAATGCAGCCCTGGTGGAGCAGTAGTTAAGAGCTCAGCTGCTAACTATAAGGTCAGCAGCTCAAACTCACCAACTGCTCCTTGGAAACCCTATGGGGCAGTTCTACTCTGTCCTATAGGGTCGCTATGAGTTGGAATCAACTGGACAGCAATGTTTTGTTTTAATAGTCTGAAATACATGTATTTGCAGATGTGTGACATTTTCACCTACAAAAATATATTAGTGCATGCCAAACCTCTTAACTAGTACCTGAAAATAAAATAGTGAATATAACAGACAACATACTTGCCCTCAGAAATTCACGATCAGATGGAACATACAGATAAATAAACAATTGCACTTTTATGATAGAGTTAAGGGCCCTGGTGGCAAAACAAATGGTTAAATGGTTGGCTGCTGACCGAAAGGTTGGCAGTTCAAATCCACCCAGTAATTCCACAGGAGAAAGACCTGACTATGTGCTTCTGTAAAGATTACAGCCTAGAAAAACTTATGGGGCAGTTCTACTCTGACACATGGGGTTGCTATGAGTCAAAATCAATTTAATGGCACCTAATACATTTTTTTTTTTTTAACACAACATAATAGGGTTAGTATAGGGTGTCTTGAGAGCACAGAGGGACACCACCTAACTCAGTATGAAGGACAAAGTAGAGGAAAGTGACATTTGGGACTAGAAGGATGAATTCTGTGGCTATGAGCCAGGTGAAGCAGAGTGGAGGAAAACAGGATTCCAACTGGAGCGGGGAATAGGGGCCACTTTTTGTATGGCCTTGTAGGCTGCATTAAATAGTATAGACTTCATCCTCAGAGCACTGAGGAGCTCCTGAAAGATCAGAAAGAGGAACAAGCTATGACCAGGTTGGCCTTTTGGAAAGAGCACTTATCATTGTGAGCAAATTGTATTAATGGGGGCAATAATAATGTTGGACCCCCCAACTAGAAGGTGTAGCAGTAAAAGTGAGAGCAGATGTGGGTCTGACATTGGATTGAGTCAGAGGGGATACAGAGAAGTGGACAAGGATAGGCAGACATAGCAGTACCTGATAATAGATTGATGCCAGGGAGAGGTAGCTGAGGTTTGCACTGGTTAGACGGTACCACTCTTCACAGAAACAGGAAACAGAAAGTGAGAAATGTATTTCATTATGCTCATTATTATGGATTCACTAGCTGCCATCTTGTAGCTCAAGACAAGGAAATAGGCAGGGGTTGATCAAGACAAACCCAGTCGAGGCCCAGATGGGACTCTACAAAGCATTCCCTGAACAGTTGTCAGGCAGCAATACGAAAATTCCGTGTTTTCTTTTCTCCTCCTTCATCCCCCTCCTCCCATCCCCAGAAGCAAAGCTGTATTCAAGACATTGGTGAAATATTGGATGATAGGTGGAGGTGGAGATTGGAGATGGATTTAGGAGGTAGAATCTACAGGACTTGGCAGTGAATTAGATGAGAGGGCTTCCAATAAAAAGAGAGAAGTTGAGAATGAGTTTCAGGCTCCTCGTAGTTATTATCTGAAGGGAGACCAGATGGCTATGAGGAGAGCAGGATGAAGTTTTGGAAGCCAGAGATGACAGAGTTTTGAGACTTAGCAAATATTTCAGATGATCAACTGGGAAAGGGTCACTAAACTTGGTAATAAGAGAACACTGGTGATTTTTGAGAGAGATGAAAACCAGGTAAGAGAAATGTCAAGGCATCTGAGTAGTGGAAAATGGGAGACAGTGAGTACAGACTATCTATTAAAGAGGATTGGCAATTAATTCAAGGAAACAATTAGGAAAGAAATGGGGAAGAGCTGAGGTCAAAGGAACAATATTTTCTATTTTTATTATTTTATTTCATTTAGGATTAGAAAATCTCGATCATCTATGAGAGCTTCTGACAGATGCTTAGAAAGAAGGACCGACAACAATTAATGGATCATTGACCCTGAGGCTGAGAAAGAGGAAGTACTAAAAGAAAAGCTGGAGGCATATACACCCATGTCTCAGACCCAATTTCCCCAGGCATGTTATCTAATGTTTTACTATGGGGAAAATTGTATATTATTGTGGTGTTCATGAATTTGGATATTTGCAGAAGTCTTGGTATTTATCTATTTTGATTCAAGATTAATCAGAGCCTTCTTATTCTTACATTTTTATTTAACATATATTTACTGGGCACTGTGCTGAATTCTGGGTATGCTGTGTGTCTTAGTTATCTAGTGCTGCTATAACAGAAATACCACAAGTGAAGGGCTTTAACAAACAAAACTATTTTCTCACAGTTTAGGAGACTAGAAGTCCAAATTTAGGGTACCAACTATAGGGGAAAGCTTTCTCTCTCTGTCGGCTCTGGTCCTTGTCATCAATCTTCCCCTGGTCTGGGAGCTTTTCAGCACATGGACCCTGGGTCCAAAGGCCGTGCTCTGCTCCCAGCTCTTACTTCTTGGTGGTAGGAGGCCCCTTTCCTCTCTGCTCGTTTCTCTTTTATATCTCAAAAGAGATTGACTCAAGATACAACCTAATCCTGTAGATTGAGTCTGGCCTCATTAACACAACTGCCTCTAATCCTGCCTCATTAACATCATAGAGGTTAGGATTTACATCACATAGGATAATCACCTGGAGACAGTGGTGGTGCAGTGCAGTGATTACGCATTTGGCTGCTAACTAAAAGGTCTGCAGTTCGAATCCACCAGACCTGCTTGGAAACCCTATGGGGTAGGTTCTACTCCGTCCTAAAGGATCATTATGGGTTGGAATCAACTTGACAGCAACGACTTTGGTTTTGGTTCTGATAATCACATCAGATCACGAATTGGTGGACAACCACACAATACTGGGAATCATGGCCTAGCCAAGTTGATATACATTTGGGGGGAACACAATACAATTCATAACACTGTGGTAAGTGAAACTGACATAATTCCTGCCCTCAAGTACATTTTTAAATTGGCACTGCCTGTGTAAGGGTTCACTCTAGAGCCTTCTGTGGTAGCATAAATTTAGTCTGCTAATATTCAGCATTATGTGCCTAGGTTGAAAAATGTCACATGCTGCTTAACTCATACTGAATAAGGATAAAAGTATCAAATGGCAAAACATCAGCAAGGCAGCAAGTAAATTAAAAAAAAAAAAAACCATGTACACACACAGGTAATATGATTGGGAAAATAAATGGGAACCTAGAAATAATTATTCATTGCTCATTTATTCATTCATTCCATAAATATTTTGTTACATGCTGCAGACTTAAGGCAAGACATGGTTACTGTTATCCCTGGCCTCAAAGACCTCCCAAATTATGATGCAACCTTAGGAGTGCTTCTAAGTAATGGGAAGACTCTTCCAGGTAGCTCTAAACTCAGAAAACGATGTTCCTTAAATACAACTTTGAGTAACCAGAGTCTGGGAGAATAAGTGCTCTGTTAGAATATTGATTGTCGTGTTAGGAAATGACCTGCCTCCCCAGGCCGGTGTGGGGTGCAGAAGCATCAGACTTAAGTGTAGCCCAGTGCAGGAGGAAGTGTACTTCTAGGACTGAGACAGAGAACTCCAAGACACCTCTGGCTTTAAGAGAAGGGATTGGTAGATAATGTTAGCTCTATGGTTTATATCTATAATTAATTAGCAAATAACAGTATCATTTATTTCAAAGATGTGCCAAGAAACTACACTTCCAGATATCATTAAGGAGATTTAGTGTGGTGGTTAAGAGTTTAGACCCTATCTGACTGACTGGATTGGACTGTAATCCACAATCAACCACCTGGTATTTGTGTGGCTTTGGCAAGTTATTAAACTCTTCATGTGCAATTTCCTCATCTGTAAGACGAGAATAATAATACCTATGTCGAGTGTGAAGACTGCAAAGTTGAAACAGTGTTTTGATTATGGTGAGCACTGAGCAAATGATAGCTGTTACTAACATAACCGAAAGTACATGGACCCACATGACAATTTTACTCTGTATTCTGGGGCCCGCTGATAGCAAAAACGAGTATTTTTTCCCTAAGAACTTTGGTAATGTATTGTTGTTATTCCAAAAGAGATATTCACCCACTCCTCACTTATCGACTGACTCATTATCTGGCATTTTGCATTTAAGACAATAGTTAAAAATTTACTATTCGACTATTTTGTGCATTATTGACATCTGGCAGTAATGAATGCCAAGGTATGTACCAA
Source organism: Loxodonta africana (assembly GCF_030014295.1). Lineage (NCBI taxonomy): Eukaryota > Metazoa > Chordata > Mammalia > Proboscidea > Elephantidae > Loxodonta > Loxodonta africana. The sequence continues at coordinate 80,778,422 of NC_087347.1, read as the reverse complement.
ATACATATAAGTAGGCCACAACATAAAAGGAGAGACACGTTCTTGTTGTTAGGTGCCATTGAATCAGTTTCGACTCATAGCTACCCTATATACAATAGAACAAAACACTGCCACACTGCTGGGTCCTGCATCATCCTCACAATTGTTGTTATGTTTGAACTCATTGTTGCAGCCACTGTGTCAATCCATCTTGCTGAGGGTCTTCTTCAAAGAGATTTTATGATATAAGTAAACCAAAACAAACCCATTTCTGCTGAGTCGAGTCCAACTCATAGCCAACCTATAGGACAGAGTAGAACTGCCCCATAGAGTTTCCAAGGAGTGGCTGGTGGATTCAAACTGCCGACCTTTTGGTTAGCTGACTAGCTCTTAACTACTGAGCCACCAGTAGCTATTATAAAATATAGTAGGGTACTTTGTAAGATGTATGAGCCCAGGGTAAGCAATCTGTTCTGCCTGTGGTGGGGAAGGCTTCGTGACCGCTACCTTCCAAGAAATGAAACAGTTTCTTAAACTTAAGAATTCCTGACTACAGGAATTGTACCCATGTACCTAGTGAGTGTGGTCTAATTAGATAAATAATGCATTAAATTTCAGCACAGCAAAAAAAGCTTCATGAACCAACATTTATCCCTATGCATAATCTGACATAATCAAACAGAATATATTTGATTAAAATTAAAAATATATATTTGTCCAATAAAGTGGTTTCTCGACTCCTACTGTGTCACAATTCACAACTGGAGAAACATTGCATTAAATTATCTCTAAAGTTTCTACTGACCTAACATTTAAAATTTCAATTAATGCAATGTTCCAAGATATGAAACCTCACAGAGCATGAAGTAGGTCAATGTAATTTTAACTGGAGAAGCTACACAGACTATTTCCTGTTAGATGAGCTACAGTGGGTACTATCTGAACCCAGAACATCTTACATCTTTTTGTTGTTGTTGCTGCCGTTAAATTCTCTTTCATGTAAGAGAGCCAGTATAACGGAAGACACGCAGAACTTGTAGACAAAGGCTCTAAATTCAAGTCTTAGCTCCACCTCTTAGTAGTCCTGTGACCTTAAGTCACCTAAGTTAGTTTTCTTATCTGAAAAATTAGGATAATGCATTCCTTTCTAGGTTATTATAAGGATTAAATCAGATGATTTTTTTACTCACTCGTTAATTCATATATCATTTATTAAAATGCATTTCTAAGGATGAGAAAACTCACATATACACCATATTATTCTTCAATTTATCAATTATCTCCTTGGGTTTAAATGTTTGGTTCCTCAGTGAAATAAAATTCTATGTGATGGCAAGAAAACTCTATACTGAAAATATAAAATCAAAAGTATAGGTAATACTATGCATACATACGTACACATAGGTATATAAATTTATATCTACCCACATCTATAGAATCCTACCTCTTTGCTTTCTTCCAGGTCTGACTCACTACTGAAGTCCTCCGTGTTTAAGTTTTCAAAGTCAGACTCTCCAACAGCAATTGGTACAGTCACAGTAAGACTGGGATTGTTTATGAATGACATGTAATCACTTTCATCGATAATGTATTTTTCCACACTGCTGCCAGTTCCTATGCCGCTTGTAGTTCCATTTACATCTTTAAGATAGTCGAGGTCTTTCCCAATTTCTGCTGTATGATTGGACATACAGCTCTCTTTCTTGTTGTTTAAATCATCAAGTGGCTTAATCTCATCTAAAATCTTTTGTTTCCTAACAAAGGACTGCTGAATAAATTCATATATTTTTCTTTTCACATAAGCTACTCCTTTGTGCATCCTATCCACAGCAATTTGGAGATTGTTCATTTCGTTATCATCGTCCGTGGCGGCAAGGTTGTCTGCACTGAATGAGCTCAGAAGCAAGGCCAAAAAGAGGTTCAGGACCTTTAAAAACAATACAGACACGATTATAATTTCACCCGAATATACAGAACAGATTGAGATCACTTATTCCTCTAAATGAGGAGGAAACTATAAAGAGGGAAACATCATAACACAGTGATTAGGAGCTGGGCAATCTGAATTTGTGATCTTGCTCAATGGGAACATACTTGGGCAAAGACATGATTTCTGTTGGTCTCAAGTTCTTCCATTTGTAAAATGAAGAAGCTGAATGAGTTTGTCTAAGGTTTCACTAAGTTTAAAACTGTATAATTATAAGAAAACAGATCTATACATGTACTGTAGAAAGTTCTAAAGTTAAAAAAGTGTTAATGTTTGTAATTATGCATTTAAATACCTTCTATAGTTTCTTTTTTGTTAAACGGAGATATTAAATTGGATATTTATTAAAAATAATCAGTATGAGGATTGATGGTTTAACATAGACATTGCCACTTGTTTTCTTAATCTGTTGGATTTCTCATACCCCACTGCTAAGTAATCAGAACTATTTTTAAAGATCCGTAATATTTCCATGAGACTAGTACAATAATGTACACACTCTTCAGAATATATTATATATTTTTACACTATAAACAGTAACGTTTCAGGTTCAAGAGAGAGAGGATTGATCAGTTACTCCATTAAGGTAATTGCAGGCTTCATTAGCCATCTGTTGTTTTGATTGAGAGCCACTAGAGAATTGGTGAACCCAGGCTGGCTAATGTATCTGCCATGTGACATGGAGCGACTGAACGCAATACGCCTAGAAGTGGCAAGGAAATGGCAAAATCATTATGAACACTTAAAGACACCACTTCTTAGTCTTATATCATAAGTTTAGACTTACCCTAAATTTTTATTTTCAGAATTTTCCCTCTCTTATTTCTGAATTCATAAAATTCCTAGCATAGCCTACTACCAATACTGTACTGGAGATACTCTATTGGAATATCAGTGATACTTTATTGTAGATCACTTAATAAATGTCATGCAATGACTGACACAATACAATTGAGTATAAAAATTGTGGGGTCACTGCTATAGTGCAGTGCTGTCTAAATGAGACTACAGGCATTCCCAAAGTAAGAGACTTTTTAAATGAATAATCCTGATTTATTTTTGACAAAATTGTCACCATTCTATTACGCTTTTAATCTATTCCTGAAATACATAAGTGGGTACATACCACCAGGTTTCCAATGACCATGACCATCATGAAGACAGTAAGGCACATGGCTTGGCCAGCGACCTCCATACAGTCCCACATGGTCTCTATCCACTCCCCACACAGCACACGGAACACAATCAGGAAGGAGTGGAAGAAGTCATTCATGTGCCAGCGTGGGAGTTCACAGTCGCTGGAGATCTTGCAGACACAATCTTTGTAGCTCTTACCAAAGAGCTGCATGCCAACCACGGCAAAAATGAAGACGATGATGGCCAACACCAGGGTTAGATTTCCCAAAGCCCCCACTGAATTACCAATGATCTTTATTAGCATATTTAATGTTGGCCAAGATTTTGCCAATTTGAATACTCGGAGCTGGAAAATAAAGAATATGAATTATTATGATTTTTCAAAGCCTTACCTATATTGAGGTTTACCAAGAAATGATGGTTAAAATTAAATTCTAACACTGTCTACCTTGCCCTTGCACCCTCTTGGGCTCATAGCTAATTCTCTGTATCACCTAGAAAGACTCTGTTCGTGCACATTTTACCCATGTAGACCTTTTTCCCTGGGAGTGAATTTTTGATGTTCCTCTGGTGAACATCCATTCTTGTTTTTTGAAGGTGGTTCTAAGGCATATCAGGCCTGACACTATAATATTAACATCTGAATCACAACAACCTCTGCTGAAAGAGATCCATTTACCAGTAAGAGGCCAAATAAGATCATATTGAGTCTGATATAATGGGAGAAAAATCCTTACTATTCATTAATGCTTTTGGGGGGCAATGATATAGGTAGATGCTTCCTGCATTGACAAACCTGGACTACTTCCCATGACTCTAACTCTTTCCCGACTTGCAAGGGCATATATATGAATTTCTGGGCATGCTTGTAATCCTGAAGAATTGCTCTTTTGACCTTGGGAAGGTGCATTTTCTTCCAGAGGTAGAATTAGGAAAAATTTCTGAATGGACATCTCGTATTAAATTGGCATTCACCACTATAAAGGGCAGTGGATATTTTTAAGTAACTATTAAAAGATTATGCATTTTCACTAAAAATATTTACTTACATCTGGAAATATTAACTGCAATAGTCTCTAGAAATAATAATTAGTCAAAATAGCAACCAAGTAATATATTAATCTACTTGATTATACTCTTTTCAATAAAGGTTTTTCTAGTTAAGTAGGAATAATTTCTTCGCTTAGGTAGTTTTTGATAATGCCAACTTTACACAAAAAGTTAAAAAGTTAATGGTTATATGGTAAAATCTATGACAGTACTATGCAAGAACTCTGATTGTTGGAAAGGTTTTTGTTTTGTTTTGTGTTTTACCAATCTGAATGAACGGAGAACTGATAATCCTTCCACATCGGCAAGGCCAAGTTCTACCAAGCTTAGTGTCACAATGAAACCATCAAAGATATTCCAACCTTCTTGGAAATAATAGTAAGGATCCATGGCAATAATTTTCAGAAACATTTCTGCTGTAAAGATTCCAGTGAAGACCTAAAATCGAAACAAAATTACTCAATTAGCTAATGATAAAGTGGAACAACATTTGTTTTTAGAACAAAATGTCTATGTCACTTTCCCTCATGGCAAGTCTATTACTAACTTCTATTTGCATAGTAATATATAGTTGAAGAAAGGCTCTCATGTACATTATCTCATTTTATCTTCACAGAAGCTCTATTCCGTGGACAATTCAAGTACTACAACAATTACCTTAGAGATAAGAAAGGAAGGTTTTCAGATGGGTAAAATAACTTGCCCAAAATCATACAACTAGAAAATTGCCAAGACTAGGATTTGAACGCAAATTTTCTATTTTTCTCTAGTGTTCCTTCATTACATTAAACTCTCCACACTGCCCAGTTACAAAATTTTGCCCATGAACAGTTTTATTTATCTATAGTCATATTCCCATTTCCCTCAAATCAAGTACTTATCATTATAAATGACTATCTATTCTTATAATACGTGCATAATTAGTTATTGAAAACCCTGGTGGCATAGTGGTTAAGTGCTACAGCTGCTAACCAAAAGGTTAGCAGTTCAAATCCTCTAGGCACTCCTTGGAAACTCTATGGGGCAGTTCTACTCTGTCCTATAGGGTTGCTATGAGTCACAATCTACTCGACAGCAACGGGTTTGGTTTGGTTTAATTAGTCATTATTTGCCATGCACGTGAAAAAAAAATTACTCGCATAGTTTAAGTAGAAGAGGTTTAAAATCACTGAGAAATGATATACTTGTTTTTGCCTTTTACTCTAAAAACAACGTAAACTTCAGCACAAATTCTATGGAAAATGCATACATTACTGCATGCATTTCAGCAAATAAAAACAAATATTCCTAAACTGAGTCGACTGACAAACCCTGGTGGTGTAGTGGTGGTGTAGTGGCTGATAACCAAAAGGTCAGCAGTTTGAATCTACCAGGTGCTCCTTCAAAACTCTATGGGGCAGTTCTACTCTGCCCTATAGGGTTGCTATGAATCAGAATTGACTCGAAGGCAATAGATTGATTGATTGAATCATATAATACACAAAATGCACTGAAGATTTTCAATATTTCATCGTTTTGATACAGATGGGTGGATAAAACAATACATGTTCTACCTAGCTCCTGAAAACATTTTTTGAGCTGTTAAATTATTGCCTACAATGATGATGACTAAATAAGATAAAATAATCCACAACTTAATGTTAACCTTCTACTGCTGAAGAAACTGTGATAAGATTATTAAAAACACTATGTACTTAAACTATGAACTATTTCTGCATCTTGTAAAAGTTGTGAATATCACTGTGGACTTTTCAGGTAGTACAGTAAGCCTATGCCTATTGTTCTCTTTCTCAGTTTTTGCGTTGGCTTTAAGGGTTGTTATTTTGCCAAAAGGTAGGGTCAAATCAGCTAGATAACATTCCCATCTTATGTGGGGCAGGAGATAGGAAGGGTGGTTAAAAGACCACTATAAGCTACTAAATATAAACAGTTTCTCAAACAGAAAATTTGAAGACTGAACACATTTACCTTCCAATATGCTTACCAAATTTCCTACTGTAAGTACATGATTGAAATGTTTTGTCATCGGATAGTGTTCCATGGCCATGAAAAGAGTATTTAAGACAATACAGATGGTAATGGCCAGGTCAACAAATGGGTCCATCACAACCAGGTTGACAATATGTTTCACTTTTAACCAATATGGCGAACAGTCCCAGATTAAGAATATGTTGGAAAATTTATACCAACAGGGAGGGCATTTCTGCCTGGATTCTTCAAGTTCTAGATTAAAAAAAGAACAGCCACTCAAAGATACATTTTCTATAAACCCATATTTATTTATTTCAAATCCACTAGATTTCTTTTCAGAAATCAACACATTTTCATTTGCTACAAAGACTCAATCTTCTTTTGTACTTGATTAAAAAAAAAAAAAACTATAGAGTTTACTCTTCATATTCTCAAAGTTATTTAAATACAAATAAAGTAGAGGTAACAATTGTTTTTTTCTCTCATGCACTGACATTGTGGCTCGGTACTCGACCTCGTTAAATGAGTGGTCATTTAAATCAAGTGCCAATAGGAACATGGCTTGGGGTAATGTAGATGCTTGTGTGGCCTTATGTTAATGTCTGGCTATGATGTCATACTTAGTTATAAGTGATGGGAGTAAGGATCTCTAAGAACCAAGAATTATCTTTCTACCTCACTTTTATTTTGTGAAGATGACCTATTCTCCACACCTCTTTAAATCTTCAGAGTATTCTTTCACTTAAAAAAATTTTTTATTGTGGCAAAACATATATAACAAAAAAAATTTCCATTTTAACAATTTTTAAGTATACAGTTCAATGACTTTAAATTCACCATGTTGGGTAACCGTCGCCACTACCAATTTGCAAAAGATTTTTATCACCCAAAACTCAGTACCCTTTAACCAATAACTCTCCATTCCCTCCACCGCCAGCCCCTGGTAACCACTAACAAACTTTTGTCTCTACGTGTTTTCTTATTCTAGATATTACATGAATAATACTAAATGGCAATAGGTAAGTAACTGAGATCATACAATATTTATCTTTTTATGTTTGACTTATTTCACTTAGCATAATATTTTCAAGGTTTATACATGTTACGGCATGTATGAGTACTTAATTTCTCTTTATGGCTGAATAATATTACAGTGTATGGATAGTATTTTTTTATGAGGAGAGAAGGGCCAGCATTGCTGCTGGAGATCTAAGCTGAGTGGGACAGAACAGAGAGGGTTACCATGACCAATGGAATTAGAAGCCCCTAACAGGAATGCTTTATTCTGAATTTTTAAAAAAGAGTTACCACACACACATTAGAAAAAACAGTCTCAATATCATTGAGTTTAAATAAATATTTTGAATTTTCCAGATTATGTGAGTAGATATAATAAGCAGTATCTCTTAAATAAGACCTATTGTCTTCTCATTAGAATGTACTGTTTTCCACTCATGAATATTTATTTCAAATGAGACAAGAGAAGTTTAGTGAAAATAACAGAAACAGCAGTGCAATTTGTTACACACCTTCTACTGTGTTTGTTAAAATGCTGGCTATACTCATTGCCCTCTGCCTTTGGGAAGGATCTTCTAGAAAGTCCATTGAAACATGGAAAGAACTTGACCTTCTCTTTCTCATTTCAGTTTCAGTGGTTGTTCCCTGTTTAAAAAAAAAAAAAAAAAAGCTAATCTTTTAAATGATTATCTTGAGCAAGATGATAAGCTAACAATGAAAGGTAACACAGTAAATTTCATGAAACACATGCATCATGCACTTCCATATTTAGTTGGTGATGGCAGATAGTGCTGACTTATTGTATCATTAACCTGGAATTCAAACTGTTAACCATTTAGTCATATAGCAAGAAGAGTTTTCTTAACCCTTTGATTTCACATATTTTTGAGCCATGATAGAGTTCTGATATAGTTGATAAATCTCTGGAGAGTCATATTTATAGTTACCCTTATTTCTGCACTGGTGGTAAAAAACTAGTAACATGAAAAGTCACATCAATGATCAAGGTACTTGGTATTTAGAAGGTAGCCAGTTATTTTTAAACAAATACAAATCATTACAACACACATAGCTACAATCTCATTTTCTGGATGCAAGACATGGAAGGTCATTGACAACACAAACCGTATGTTAAAAAAAAAAAACACATGCTGTATGGATAACAGTTTCATCCAGGGTACCGAAGCAATATGTCATCTAATTCTGACCTAGTCATGCCTCAGCATGCTGATATATTCCCAAGTAACTGAACAGTCTAAAAAAGAGGCAACATCTATTAGAAATTCCTGCTCTGTGGTACATTCACAAAAACATACACAGCCTTTGTACACAGACAATTATTTTAACTGCCTGAATGAATAATTTGTGTCTCTTCGTTTAGATTAGATCTGAGAAGACTTATATCAGCATTTTTTTTGGAAAACAAATATGAAAACTAGAAATTTCAAGGTAACAATGAAGCTGTTTATGCAGTCTTCTCAAAAATTTTCTAAACTAGAGTTATAAGGAAGAATTGGTTGGAAAGGTTTATTATACACTCTTCACACTAAGTATAGGAATCACTGATTTATTTTTGTACAGGGCCTTAGAGGACATTCTGCTATCTAAATTCAGCATGGGTATATAGCAAATCCTCCAACTGGAGGCTATGGCTTATTACTGTGTCTAATTTATCCTTAGCAGGTTTATAAGTAAATGCATTCAGGTTTAATGCAGGAGTGAGTTGAGGTTTTAAGTTTTAGTTGGTTAGCCTATTAAAGGTATTACAAGATGCAGGTGCATTCACAGCTTGACCAACCAGGAATCATTCTCAAAGGGTTCCATTCTGTAGAAACACTGGCCGGTGCAGCAATACTGAGCCAGCCATGCCTAAACTATTTAAAACTTCCTTACATTGTCATCAGTAGCTGGCTTATCTATTATCACCTCTGGCAGAAGCTGTCCAACAGGCGATGTAGGAACTGAAGGTCCACCAACCAAAGAAACCACACCGTTGCAATCCACAGTGCTGTGCATCTTCCCATTCACTGGAAACATTGCCAGCATCCGAGACGACCTACTAGTCTGACTTAGATTACTGTTGCGTCGCTCTCCATGTCTCCGGGGCACAAACAGAGAATCTCTCCGGCTCTCATTATCCTCAAATGTGCTGTGCTCATCATCAGCAAAGTCATTCTCAGATCCCACATCTTTTGCTCGCCCTCTAAAGCTGAAAAGGCTTGTTCTGCTATTTCGCCTTGGAGAAAATATAGAGCCACGGATGCTCAACAAAGACTAAAAGTTTGAACAACAACAAAAAAAGGAGAATCATATTAAAATGACCCTTTGGAATGTGCTTTCATTCTGCAAAAGTAAGTGAAGGGGATTTCCGTATTCATAACAAAATGTGACTCATTCCTTTTAATTAACATTCTCATTTTATATCCATTCAGATTAAAATAAATTAGTTTTACAGGAGGGGGCTTTTAGTCCTTAGGATTAAAGAATGGGGACATATAGCGCAACCAAAAGATATTTCAAAAACAAACATGACCCACCATTTCTCACGTTCAAAAGAAAACATTCTTAGTACATTGCAATGCACATTGTAAACATTCAGTCAACATTGGCAGCATGACCTTAACAAGGTCACATTTGTTGCTTTTTCAGGGAATTTCAACACTTTCTAAATTGTTTTATTCCATCTTCGTAAAATTCCTTTAAATTAACTATTATTCTTGTTTCTCCTATAAGGCACAGTGTCGTTGGAATTAGAAGTTCAATTCTGAAATTCAAAGCGATATGCTTCTCAATGAACTGTACCATAAGTAATATTTTCAGGATATATGATGGTTTATAAAGAGGTTAAGTGAATAAAAAACATAAAATAGTAAGATAACCAAAGGGACATTTCTTATAAGTTAGTCCAAAATCCACATTTTTTTTTTTTTCTTCAAGAAGGCTGGAAACCAGAAAGATGAAAAAGTAGTTAGTTACAGACGGTAAGAGCAGACAGTACCAGGATCAGAATTTAGGTTTCCTGACTTTCAACTCAGTGTTGTTGCAACTGTACCAAGCTGTAGACTTAAATACACGTGGAATACAACTTTCTCATAACTATGTGAAGAGAGGACAGATTTAAATTCAAGTAAAGTAACAGTCACTCAGCTGATGAAAATTTAAAAGTCCATTTTAACTTTCCCCTCCCTTCAGCGGTCTAGTTTTCATTCATGCATGAATTAACTCAAGAGGGCCATACCTGATGTGGGGAGGAGTACCTCTTTTCATACGTCAGTCGGTTCCCTTCGATGGAGAAGCGAAACCCTTTCCTCCTGATGCTGTCTTCAGATTCGGATTTCTGAAATTCATCCTCATCTTTCTCTTCCCCGCCAGACTGCTCTTTCTGTTTTCTTTTCTTCCTCCGATTTCTTCTTTCCTTAGCACTCTTGGAACTCAATTTTGAGGCTTCGGATGAGCTGTCAGAGAGGCCGCCTGCTGCACTGGGTTCTCTGGAATGCTCCGAGGCAGTTACAGCTGCTGCCTGCTACATTGTGGAGAAATGGTTTCAACATGGCACTAGAGAAAACTTTATAATTTTATAAAACGGCTCAAGGAGTCCCTGGATGGTGCAAACAGCACTCAGCTGCTAACTAAAAGGTGGTGAGCTCAAATCCACCCAGAGGCCCCTTGGAAGAAAGGTTTGGCTATCTACTTCTGAAAAATCAGCCACTGAAAACCCTATGGAGCACATTTCTACTCTGACACATATGCAGGTCTCCATGAGTCGGAGTCAACTCAAAGACAATTGGTTAAAAATAGCTCAAGTATTTGCATGGTATTTAAAAAATACATTTGTCTGACTGAAGCTGATTTCATGTAGAAGCAGCTCTGAAAGTGAAGGGTGATGTTTTTATTTCCACTTAATGAAGGCTTTCAGAGATAATTTGGTTTCCTGTGTGTTAACATTTATAACTGTCTGTATTATGCTTCACAGGTCACATATCAAAAGAGATCAATCAGGCATCAACAAGGACATAAATTCATATTACTTTTTGAGAAACAGTTTACTCTAAAAATTGGTATTTAGTTATCATTGTTTTCTTTGCTCTGAAAAAGAAACTGGACCATGGAAGAAAATCAGATGAGTTGCATGAAGTCATATATACAAAGGCACGAGGAATACGATAAAGATCAGAGATGCCCTCTCCAGTTATTGAAACTGGGTTGTTCAATACCTTTGAAATGTTATCAATTGAATTTATGAAAGATGATAAAATCCCTTTCTCACTCCTCTATGATACTCTGTCCAGAAGAATACAACACAAAGGGTCAAAAGTTTCCTGCTAAGCAAGATAAGACTTTCATCAATTCTCCAAAAACCGTCTCCATTTGTCTTCAACTCACCACTGTTTCTTGCTGGCCACAAGGGCATGGAATAAAGATAACACTTTTCATCACAGCTTGTACTGGTACAATTTGACACTTTTTGTGTCATTTTTCCTGTAGTACTCTCAATACAAGTAGCCCTGGTGGCACAATGGTTAAGTGTTTGGCTGCTAACTGAAAGGTTGTTAGTTCAAACTTACAAGAGGCTGGCTCCATGGGAGAAAAGACCTGGTGATCTGCTCCCATAAAGATTAAGCCTAGGAAACCCTATGGGGCAGTTCTACTCTGCCCTACAGGGTTGCTATGAGTCAGAATCTACTCCGTGGCACACAACAACAACAACTCCCAACACAGGGACTCTTGCAAATAAATTAATATTCCCAAAGCAACTTTCTTCTTTAGTAAAGACAGTAAGTTTGTTCATATGCTAAATAGAAAGAGCAAAGAAGAAGGGAGTGATAGGAGAGGCATTTTACAATTTATTGTACTGTGAGTACTGACACCTCACTTTAAGAACAAGTAATCCTTCTCATATTATCTGATTTCTGCAAGATTGGTGACTTTCACATGCCTACTGGACACTGCCGTTACCAGAGGACATTATACTATTTGATAGCCTCCTTGTTTATGTCAGAAAGGCAATTAGACAACTACATTAAAAGTCAGCATATTTTTATTTGAAGAAAGGAAGAGACTATCTTCTGAGAACTGGGTGGACATCTTTTTATGTAATAGCCAGTAAGATTTTTTTAAGAAAAGGTGATTTGTTAAGATTTTCTCCAACTGCCAATATATTCATTCATTAAAAAGTTTCCCACTTGGGGGAGTATGGAGTAAGGTGTATATAAGCTTATATGTGACAGACTGACTTGATTTGTAAACTTTCACTTAAAAAAAAAAAAAGCACAATAAAAATTATTAAAAAAAAAAAAGATAAGAAAGGGCAAAAAAAAAAAAAAAGTTTCCCACTTGAGAAGACCCAAATATCACATTTCTCCTTTCATTCTGAGACTCTTAAGATAACGAAAATGGTACAAGACAGTTCTATTATAGTCAATATTATACATGTCTTGAATAATTAAACTAAAAGGGCTTGCTATTGTTGTGTGATGTCGAGTCAGTTCCAACTCATAGCGACCCCATGTGATGGAGTAGAACTGCCCCATAGGCTATAATCCTTTACAGAAGCAGGTCACTAGATCTTTCTCCCATGGAGCCACTGGATGGACTTGAACTGTTGACCTCCTGGTTAGTAGCCGGGTACTTAATTAAAATGTAGAAATCCTGATTCTACCAATTTCTGTTAAAAAAAAAAAAAAATCTCTTCTGGTAGGTACTTTAAAACAAATACCTGTCTCTTACTTTTTAGAATTTTTGTAATAAGCAAAAAGAAAGAAGTAAAGGGATCATGCAGTGAGGGGAGCACATTTGCTTTGGTAAATTTACCTGAGCTGCATCCTGTTGCTTTTTAAGTTGTTCGAGCATCTGCTGAAATTCGGCCTCTTTCTGCTCTGCCTCTTCCAAGGTGGCCTGATTCTGTTCCTCATAGGCCATGGCTACCACAGCCAGGATCAAATTTATTAGGTAGAATGAGCCCAAGAAAATGACCAGCACAAAAAATATCATGTATGTTTTCCCAGCAGCACGTAATGTCTGGAAACAAGAATATCAGAATTATATTTTTCAATATTATTTCACTAACTGGTGGCTTCAACTTTCAAATTACTTATGTGTCTTACAGGACTCCAATAAGATAATAATTATGTTGGCCACAGCCCTCCTACCCTTGAACTGTCTTAACCTCATCCTTTGACTTCTCCCCTAACTCATGCGTTCACATTCTCATCTCTAGAATGGCATTCTTTGATTCACCAGGAATAAAGTGGAGTCATTAAAACACAACGGAGACCCCCATTAAAGAGCTGAGCCTTCATTTTTCATCATCTCCCACTCGAGTGATAGGACTTGAAACCAGGGATAAGACTGAGGGGAGGACATGTCTATGAAGGGTGGGAAAGGTGAAACGGGAGAGAAGTTCTATCCCTGGCATCACCATGCTAAACATGTGTTCCAATTAATAAAATAGAGGAACTCAAATCTCCTGATTTCAAGCCCTGGAGGCACAGCGGTTAAGCACTGGGCTGCTAACTGAAAGATCAGTGGGTCAAACCCACCAGCCACTCTGTGGGAGAAAGATATACAGCAGTCTGCTTTCAAAAAAATTTATCACCTTGGGAACCCTACAGAGCAATTCTACTCTGTCCTATAGAGTCTCTTTGAGCCGGAATTGACTCAATGGCAACAGGCTTGGTTTTGGGGTTTTGTTTTGTTTTGTTTTTCTTCTTTCCACTGTATTATGCTGTGGTTTGGATTTCATAACTAAATTGATTTTCTTGCACACTTCTACTTAAATGCAGTATGTGTCTATTCAGGTTCTCACCAGTTGATAAAGATTTTCCCAGAAGTCCTGAGTCATCAGTCGAAACAGGGCCAAAAAAGCCCAACTGAAAGTATCGAAGCTTGTATAGCCATAATTGGGGTTTCTACCAGCTTTCACACACATGTATCCTTCTGGACATTGGCTGTAAACAGGGCAAAAGGAAGTATTACAAGGTACTCTGATGTCTTTTTATTCTGGTGGCATGCTATACTTTTAACATCTTGCCAAGATTTGCTATTTCAAAGAATAATAATACATTTCTCAACTTTGGACTTAATATAATTTTACTAACCACTAGCCAATTTTACCATTCATATTGTAAGGTGCAATCCTTTAATAATACTTTACAAAACTATTTTCCATTGATAATTAGCATTTTCATATATCTCTCCATTTCATTTTCCTTACTGTGGAGTTTCCAGAGCTGATTCGGAGTCCTGGTGGTGCAATGGTTAACAGCTCGGCTGTTACCCACCAGTTAGCAGTTCAAATCCACCAGCGGCTCCTTGGAAGCCCTATGGGGCAGTACTACTCTGTCCTATAGGGTCGCTATGAGTTGGAATGGACTCAACAGCAACAGGTTTTTGGTTATATTTTATCTAAAGGAAATAGGCATTATAGATAAAAGTACTGCTTTTTTATAAAAAAGAAAAACTTGCCTAATATTTAATTAATCTCTCACTTGAAAAGTAATCTTAATTATAGAAAATTAGCGTGAATAAAATTGATTGGCTATTTTTGTCAGTTGCTAAAAAAAGAGGAAAAAACACACATATTTATGTATACACACACGCACACACACACACAGATTATTGGCTTACCCTGCATCAGAGCTGTTTCCACACAGCAGTGCATCTAAAAAACCCTCCAAGAAATAATGATACCCTGTATGAAAAAAAATAAAGTGATACAAGGAATATTGCATTACTGAAAATACTAAAAGGACAACAGGAAGATTAGGTCCTAATTGTAGAATTCATTGAGTAATTTTAAAACTTATTAAATAATTCATTCAAAGACATAAGAATTTTCCCTGTCTCCTTCCAAATACTAGATATTATATTAAGGGGATTAGACACTTAATAGTACAAAGTAATTCTTCACTATGAATGTAAAATTAATGATAATCGCAGGTACTAACATAATATTTTAGAAAGGTGTCAGTGTTTTTCCACCACCCTCAGAAATATAAAATTTCATTCTGTAAAAAGAGATAAAAATGAGAGGGATTTCTTGCCTTTCTCAAAACAATGACATATTTCAAAACAAAAGGGTTATATCTTTTCTGGTCTTCTATTGTTTTTTAACACTATATACATTTAAAAAAAATTACTTATACATTCTACCAACTCCCCGGATATATTACAGGCAGCTTACAATAAAAGGTGCCTTTTTTTTTTTTTATATAGTATTAGCTACTAAAATATTTTCTATTATTCTCTTCTAAAGCTTAATTAATTATAATTCCCTTTTTTGATATAGTACTACTTTTCAACTATAAGAATAATGTTTATCTTCAGGTCTCGTTTGGCTTCTCTAAAATGACAGTAACAATAATCCACTAAACTCAAAGTATCATGAAGCCATGGGCTGTCATCATTATCTCCCCCAGCATCTTGTACGATTTTGGTACATAAAAGGCATTCTGTAATTATCATTTAATGGATTATATTTGTACAGCACTTTAGAATTTCCAAAGCTCTTTCACATATTTTATCTCATTTGATTGTCTCAATCATCATGAGAAGAATTTTCAGCAACGTTCCTAAGAATATTTCTTTCTAGCTAAATTCTTCAGCCTCCTACATGATGATACAACAGAAAGTTGCATTTAAGAATCAAAACTAGAATAGCTATCAATAAAAGAATTAAATGTATGTGTAAACCATCAATAAAGTGATTATCAGAGCTCTAAAATTAGTTGCAGAAATATAAATGTTCTATTATTCAAAATCTAGGGGAAAGAAAGGTGAAATAAAAATGTAATTTTAAATACTTTAAAATAGACTAATTAGGTAATTTTTTTTTAATAGACCACAACCTATTATGGGATCATTTTTTTTTTTTTACATTTCCGTTAAATAATTTAGTTTGCACTTGACTGCTAATCTAAAGGTTGGTGGTTTGAACCCACCCAGCAGTACTACAGAAGAAAAGTCCTGGTGATCTGCTCCCATTAAGATTACCGTCAAGAAAACACTATGGAGTGAGTAGTTCTATTCTGATGACAACTAACAACGACAACAATGCTTACGTGAATCTTGAATATACGATTTCCAGTCAAACTCAACAACAGTTTCATTTACAAGTGTGCCGTTGTAATCCACAGTTACATTCCTCTCTATACTATGTTCCTCCAGGGAAGCATTGGTGGGAGGCCATTGTACACATTTATTCCTCAGGTTGCCCATGAATAGCTGCAGCCCAATTAGAGCAAACACACTCAGACAGAACACAGTCAGGATCATGACATCTGAGAGCTTCTTCACGGACTGGATCAGGGCCCCCACAATGGTCTTCAGGCCTGAAAGAAAGGAGATCACAATGAAATTTTAACATATCTGAAATAATAAAAGCATCACACAATTTTCTTGAAAGCATAGAATCCATGCCTACGTCCAAATATCATTGCAACGCTAGTGGAAGAGCAATAGTTCATGGAAGGCTGAAGAGCTGATGGAGATGAACAAAGATGTAACAATCCCTCAAACAATGAAATGGTTCATGATCTCCAGGGAGCCTATATTAAGATAAGGATCTTGTGTTTCTCCTTTTTGCTAATGAAATTTGTCCCACACTTCCATTAGGGTCAGTTGTCAGTATTATAACAAATTGAATATATATTTAAAAGTTTCTATTTAAAGTAGAAAAGATTTTGCTCTAAAACTGGAGACAGTCTGATGTATAGCTGCACTTTAAGGTAACAGATCCTCCATTCAGTTTCATGCCGCTCTTTATTATCTTTTGTTAGCAAAATTAGGATTTACATAGCTGTCAATGCCTATAATAAATAAGAAGTTATATATTGGTATATTCAACAGGGAACAAATTCTTGGTTCAAGTGACGTGAAGAAAAAGAAAAAAAAACCAACAACACAGCATCTTTATGTGCAGATAACAGACCGTGTATTAGTGTCTCATGCAAGAAACTATTAAACTCCAAGCCTGATGAAAAAATGTGAAAGAACAAAAACCTAGGTCCAGACAGTAAGGATCAGTTTCTCATAACACTTTATGTAATGATTCCCTAATTTCTGTAATACTGAAAGTCAAGCAAAGATGTTGGTGGTGAAAAGACATAGGGTCGGCCTCAGTGTTTAACTTCGCTCTCACCTGGAATGACTGAAATGGTTTTCAACGCTCGGAGAACTCTGAACGTTCTCAAGGCTGAGACATTGCCCAGGTCCACAAACTCTGTCACGTATCTGTAATAGGGAGTTCACACACAAACACAATAACAGGTTACAAAGAAAGAGCTGTAGGTTCAAGGAACCTTATGCTTTAATCACTTCTTACCTGGGATTACAAAGATAGTTTTCAAAGCTCTCAAGACTCTGAAAGTGCGAAGAGCCGTTATCTAGATGTAAACTTCATAGAGTATGCATTCCTGTTGCCACTTTAGAAAGCAATATAATCAACATCAGCATTTACTTAGGAGAATTAAGTAAAAACAGAAAAAATAAAAATCTTGGCTGTGGTTTCAGTTAGAAGAAAAATACATGAAATCACCTAACAGAAATTTAGGCAGGAAAAAGGCAGATTGCTTAATAGCCTTTCTGTACATATTAAGTTTTTCATAGTATAACTTTTGAGTGAAAGTTAGTCATATTAAGAGCAATGTTTTAGGGGGGTCCAATGCTGCTCTGGACACCCTGGTGGCATAGTGGTTAAGTACTACGGCTGCCAACCAAAGGGTCAGCAGTTCGAATCCGCCAGCTGCTCCTTGGAAACTCTATGGGGCAGTTCTACTCCGTCCCATAGGGTCGCTCTGAGTCGGAATCGACTTGACAGCACTGGGTTTGGATTTGGGTAATGCTGCTCTAGGAGCCCTGGTGGTACAGTGGTTAAGCGCTAGGCTGCAAACCGAAAGGTCGGCGGTTCGAACCCACCAGCCACTCCCTGGGAGAAAGATGTGGCAGTCTGCTTCAGTAAGGATTGACAGCCTTGGAAACACTATGGAGCAGTTCTACCCTGTCCTATCGGGTCGCTATGAATCAGAATCAAGTGGACAGCAGTGGGTTTGGTCTTTGGAATGCTGCTCTGCCATTGCTGCTAGTATATTCTCAAGGAACAGAGGCCCCAATATGCCTTCTTTTGAGTTGTGGCCAGAGGGAGTGGTGAAAAATTGGCTCATCTTGACCAGATACGGAATTTAGAGCCTGGCAACACTTGTAACTCTGAATGTATCAGGGCATCCACTTTTCCTCCTGTCTGCCACCTGCAGGAAGCCAAGAAAGTCATCTCTTCTGTAGGAAGGACAAAGCTTGTGGCGCTGGTCCACCTTCTTCCACATTCTACTTTCACCTACTTCCAACTGGTCTCCCATTCGTTTTCTGACTCTCTTCTTCATTGAGGAAATTTTCTGGTCTGCAGAAATTGTGCTAAGTGTATCTAGACAGGCAGGAGTCTCTGAGAGACACAAACAGTTAAGCACTTGACTACTCACTGAAAGTTTGGAAGTTTGAACCCACCTAGAAGCGCCTTAAAGAAAGGCCTGGCGATCTGCTTCCAAAAGGTCACAGCTTTGAAAACCTTGTGGAGTGCAGTTCTACTGTGTATACAAGGGATCACTATGAGTCAGAATCGACTCCGTGGCAACTGGTTTGGTTTTGGTTTTTTGGATCTGGACCAGAGATAAGGATAAGAAGGTTTATTTATATGGAGCTTTAAGAAAGAGATGAAAAAATTGGTAAAGAGAAAGAAGAAAGGAAGTAAGAAAAGGGATAGGGGGACAAATAGAGCAGAAAGAGTGTGTTTTTATGTCTTAAAAAATCCTTTTGTTGATGAAATAAGCATTGAATACATTCTGTTCTACCTTCTTTTCGTTTCTTTGTAAGCATAGTCTGATGCTAGTAGATGCTTCTGTTCTTTTTTTTTTTTTTTTACCAAAGTAACAAAAGAAGCTGGGGAGGGTGAGTAATACAAGTAAGGTCAATGCAAATTTGTGGGGCCAGCAGAATAGTTTTGGCTATAGTTTTTAAAAGCCATTTTCACAGACATACTATGAACATACCCATTCTTTCACATTAGGGTGTATGTGTGTTGGAAACATATGTACGAAATTTTCTGAAAAAATGTAGTTAGCACAAATCATTTCAACTACTGCTATAACTCCATGCCAAAGTGAAAAGCCACTTTGACCTCTGCCGTGCTAAATTAAAATCCAGAGCTTAAATTTCATACCAAAGTATTCTTTAAAAGCATAAGCACTTACAAAAAACAAACATTATGTTTCAGAAAAGGCACTTACGCAAATGTAATGACAGTGAAATCGAGCCAGTTCCATGGGTCCCGAAGGAAAGTAAAATCTTCTAAACAGAAGCCCCTTGCAATAATTTTTATGAGTGATTCAAATGTATATATTCCTGTGAAGGTGTACCTGGAGATAAGTATCCAAAGGAATTGATAAAGTAATATTTTTCTTTCATACCATATCAATTTTTTATCACTCTACCTGTGGAATAGATGAATACTAAAAAGTAATTTAAGCCATTTGAGTTTATTTTCATAGAAATAAGACATGGTCCTAAACTTAAATTCAACCCCTTAACAAATGAAGAGTTGTTTAAGGTGTCCCAACAGCAGTATAAGAAATACATGCTGAATATAGTCTATCTAGCTACTACTGGAAATATCTTGGTATATAACATATAAATGAACAGAGCCTCCTGAGAATCATCCAGTCCATTCACATGATGAGGCAGCCAACCAACAATACTGCGGAAGCATAAAATGGTCTTCTTTTAGAAGAAAAAAAATCCAATTCAGTCTCAATTATGTTTTAAGAATGATAGAACATTGACAAATCAGCAAGTTTTCTAACACCATAGGTTAACTTGCCTGGAAAAAAGGACTTCATTAAAATCAAGGTGGCTCATTTTAGGGTCATAAAAAGCGGAAATTTAATTTAGGGGGAAAACGTGCTCATTCAGAAACTTGGATGTTTCCACGGTTTAAATGTTCTACTCAGAACTGGAGGAAGCCCTGGTTGCATAGTGGTTAAGAGCTATGGCTGCCAGCCAAAGGGTCGGCAGTTCGCATCTGCCAGGTGCTCCTTGGAAACTCTGTGGGGCAGTTCTACTCTGTCTTATAAAAAAAGAAAATTTATAGGGTCACTATAAGTTGGAATCTACTCATCGGCACTGGGTTAGGTTTTTGGCTTACTCAGAACTGCAGTGGGGAGTGCACTGCATAAAATCACAGAAGGGGGAATGAACACCTAGAGGGCCTCACATGTTAACGCCAATACTTAGGAATTCTTTGTATGTTAATTTTATTATTTCCTTGGGCATCTTTGTTTCTGACTGGCTCCAGCCAGAAGTGTCTGGAAGCGCTCTGGAGGAATCCCACTGTGGTGGTTTTAAGGGTCTGCAACCTTAGAGTAACAGGGATTACATCATAGGCAATGTGAGCAGAGAGGGGATCCCCCAAACAGAAGCAACCACAATTAGAGCAGCTGCAGCAGTGATCAGCACGAAGCCGGCCTCTGCTCTCAAAGGTACACCCAGAGTTGAGAGTATTTGGTAATGCCTCTAATTTCTGCAAGTGCTACCTTAACTTTCACGTCAGTGAGTTTTATACTCTGTCTACTGAAATTATGAGTTCTAAAATCCCTAATTTTGAAATTTTTCCCCCACCAATTCCTTGGTGACGTCACTTGACGCTGGTATCAGCCTGAAATGAAGTGGATGTGCCTGATGGAAATGAAAATTTTGTGTGACTCAGTATCGACTTCTCATGGAATTTGTGGTCTGGCCTTTTTAATTCTTAACTCACTGGATTCAGAAACCAAGGTCCACCATATTGGCTCTTTTATAGTGTTTGCTTTGGCCACTACGGGTCCTAAAGGAAAGATGATGAGTGTCCAAGAATGACAGACTCTTCCCCCCACCAGGTACAGGGGAAGGAGAGGTATCAGCAGACCTGAGGGGCAATGACTACTGTCTTCCCACCGTGTAATTGTGTCTAGAAAACGGCTGTAGTAAAAATGCTCTTCAGTTTTATTTAGTGGCTGCATTCAGACACAGTTTCAAGATCCCAAACAAGTACATCTATGTATGTCTATATATGTATATTAGGCAATTTAAAGTAACATAAACTTACTCTACATTCTTTGTCCAGTCGGGAGGATTACTCATTGTCATAAACACGCAGTTCGTCAAAATAGTGCACATAATTAGCATGCTGAATAATGTAGGTTATTGTTAAGGAATGCACAAAAGAAAATCCAGACCCAAGTATTATATTAGAGAAAACTAACATTGAAAAGCGCGAACTGCAGGTCAGCCAGATTCTGTGACATAAACACTGTGGGCAAGGCATTATCTAATCTCTTTAAACTTTAGCTTCTGCAGCTTTAAAATGTAACTAGTTGTATAGAAGAGATAATGTATGTGAAAATGTATGTATGAGATAACCTATGGGAAAGTGTTACATCAGTAAACGTTGATGCTCTTTCTACTCTTACTAAATCGATATATTTACCTCCCTGACAACTTCAGTGTAAAAAATTGTGTGCAACTTGGACTTGAAGAGTTTTGGGACAGAAAGCATTGTCGTGAACAAATTCAGGTGATTAAAATAGTAAATTGTTGAGGAAGGGCATATACCTCCAATACTGTAATTTCTTAAATAGATATTATACAATTTGGTTCAGTGAATGAAAATAATTTGCAGTTAAAGTACAGCATGATGCTAAGTACTGGGTTGCCGTACTTTGACTGGGCTTAGGCACTCATGCCACAGCACTAGGTAAGATTAAAGATGAATATTCTTGAAGGCCAGGATTTAAGCAGACATAAAAAATTCAACATAGCGAAGTAATCTTGGGCAAGTCGCTCAGCCTCTCTGTCACTTAAACAGTGTGTGTCTCAATTTACTTCTATACAATGGCACTAATAAAGACCTCTGCCATTTGAGGTAAAGATTAAATGAGTTAATACATGTGAAGTGCCTGGAGGAGTGCCTGTGAATTACTAAATGTTATCTAAGCATTAGCTAAAACAAATGAATAAAACAAAATTGTAGAGCTGAAAGGAACCTAGTTTAATTAGTAAGTTTTAGAGATTAGGTAAATAAGGACGAAGCTCTAGAGAATTTAGGTAGCTTGACCAAGGACCAAAACAGAGGTTTCCTGCCTTCAGATCCAATATTCTTTCCACTACAGTTTACTGCCAAAACAAAAATTTTCCGTAAGTGAAAAAGAAATTTTTTTTATCAGATGACCACATGATGGCACTAGGAACACAAAACAGGAGAAGGAAACTTCCATACAAATGCAAAAACCCCGAACATATCATTTTTACGTTTCAAATCTTTTACCATTAGTTTATTTATACCCCTAAGGAATTTCTTGTTTTCAGATTAAAAATTAAATGGCCTTCCCATTTATAGAATTCTTCCTTTTTAAAAATTAAGTAGTATGAGCTGTGATAATTTCAATAATATTTTTATGTTTATTTTTGTCAAAGCCACCAAATAAGATACAGTCAGAAATGAAGAAGCTGTTTTTCACTAACGAACATAACATAACATAGATGCATTTAGTTGTAGAGTTCTCTTTTTAACACCAACGGAAATCACAAAAGTAAACCCTACAGACAATTTTGAAATAAATCTCAGCTTCTTTCATTTACTTCCAGGGTCTTTATGAAGCAGTAAGTTTTGCATGACACAGTCATAACTCAATGACTTAAGTTTGAAATTCGGCCAATATTTCAGTATAGATTTCATTAGAAAAGTTCAAGAAATAGCTAAGTATAGGCTAAAATCTGACATCCTCCAATAAAAAAATATGCTTAAATGTTTACTCAAAGGTGCATTAAAGTGTTTTTTATATTTATATCATAGATATGTCTAAATTTAGCTCCGGAAGTAAACTTATTTGTTACTATATCATAATTCACTGTAAAATTCTACACAGTCACAAACTTTGTACTAACATGGTAAAAATAAAAATAACTAACTTGCATTAGCTTTGTAGAATTCAATACATGCAAATGTTTTTAGGAGATATCAAGTATACAGACATATATACGTATATACATACACAGGCATGTATATATATCGTTAACAACTTCATAAGTTTCTGTGACATTTTTGTGATTAATCAACTTTAAGGTTTATGTGACAAAAAAAGATTTTAAAAAAGTGATAAAAGCCATAAAATATGGACACTTCCGAACCTAATTTTACATTTAGCATCAGAGCACTTACAGATTATCAACAAATAGCTAGTATTAACCACTTGAAAAAGGATATGAATGTACCAAAATCTTAATAGCTATTTTCCTAAGAGGGTTGAAGGGAGTTAAAATGTACAGGGCAGAGGTGGCACTGAACCGGAAGATGGCCTTCCCTTTATTCAATACTATAAAAGTCTGTAAGATAGGAACACAACATAGAAGTATAAAAGTATACACCATTTAAATTCTATTGTCTACTTTCTGTATTTGCCATAATGAATTATTTCAATGTTGCATGAGAAACCAGCACAATCAGAACTTCTGATGTGCACCCTAAAGATAAACTGTAATTAGATTTCTTCTTAACTAGAAGGGGAATTCAGTAATATCACTTACCTTTTATCTGCTACTTACCTGTGATTTTATTGTACATAAGACATTTTGATCAAGAGAATTTATTTATTTTCTTAATATTTTAAAGAAAAAGTCTTATATGGGTGTATATTTCATTTTATTCTGGAAATCTTAAGCTACTACAGTCCTTTCCCTGATTTCAGCTTTCCTAATTCAAATGTCTGTAAAATTAATCCCATGAAATGCAAAATCATCCAATAAAACTAATACCATTTTTGAAATAAATATTCTTTCATCATCTATGCTTATAAAATATACATTATAACTCTGTAATAGAAAATAAAAACAGTTACCATCAAACCCACTCCTGGTTTAGATGGATGTGATCCAAGAATTGATTTCTGGAGGCCAAGTTCCCCAGAGAGTATCCGTTGACCAGGAGTGCTAAACTCTGTATTGGGATTTCTGAGTTAGCTGACACATTGAATCGTAATCCCAACTGACTGCCTATCTCATGTAATCCTTTCTTAGCATAGAAAAAAAGCTCAAAGCCCCTGAAGAACCCAGAATCTGTGACTAGGAATGGAATTTCATTCCAAAAATTAGACTTACTTGAGAGCAATTGGCAGTGTACAAACAAAAAAAGAAAGCAGCAGCACGTAACAGTGTATCAAGGACTCTCTGACTCCGTGTTTGTTAATATTCAAACAGAGCCGTGGTGAAGAAAGCAAGTTTCTCTGGGGAGAACATATTTGGGGAAGGGAATTTTAAAGCTTTTTTAAATTTATATTTACCCATTCTTCAAAAGCTCTGCGTTTTAGGCAGTAGGATGCATATCTGCCTAGATCACATTATGACACAGAAAGTATTAACTTTATGCTTATTTTCTATGAAGAATCCTTGAGAAGCATTTATTCTCTACATTTAGGCTGCAGATCATTTTAAAGAGGTTTCCTCCTACCTTTAGGATTTTCTAAATTCACGTAATGACCCAAAAACATTGACTGCGTTGCCATTTGAAAATAGCGCTTCCGATCTTTTGGTATGTGCAGGAGTGTCCTAAATCGGTGCTGCAGAACTGTGGCCCTCCAACCAGTGCTGGTCTGCAAGCTGTTCTTGGTCTGTGACGTGACAGGCACAGGTACTGATGGGAAAAGCTGAGAAACTTGTATGGCAATCTGACAAACTGATTGTATGTCTGTTGGATCTAATAATAATAAAAAGATGGCGGATTGTATTTTGTGTGTCTTTGTCATTACAATCCTCTAGAAATTAATTTTAATTGCATTTTATGGAAGAATAGGGGCCTCACCTTCTCTACAGAGAGTTTTAGAGACACTGCTCTAAAACTCTACATTTACTTTTTCATCTTTTGAAGGCAGGGAAATCTAGAATACGAAGAAAACTTTTAACTACCAAGTCCATTTGTAGGAAGGGGGACTTTCACAGGGGCTTCTGAGAGAAGCAATCACCTACGTCTAGGGCACTCAGCCCCCTTTTTCTCTGATTCATTCAGTGTTTCTGTCCCTGAATGACATTGTGAGATCATCACAAAACGTGAAGAGACTTGTGCAACGCCAACACCTTTGCCCTAGGGTATATGAGCACATAAGGGCACAAAGGTGAAAGTGAGCTTACACAGGACTGAATATGGCCCACCTTTCAAACCTACTGCATACTGCTTCCTTTCCTCAAAAATATGCTAAGTAAAATCTGCTAGGATTACTGAGTCGAAATCAGCTTGATGCTAACAGCAAGGGGTGGGACAGCCAGTAAAAATCTAACATAGCATTTCAAATAAGATTACAAGCTAATTTTGAGACGGATAAGAGAAAAAAGAAGTTCCAATCCATAGGTGACCTAATCATGGCTCAGGGGCAAGTGGGGTGGGGGCTGGTCAATACGGTACTGACTGTAGCACAGTGAACAATGAAAATAGGCTCATCCTTAGGAGATTGGGCCACACTCAGAAAAGACAACCTGTGGTTCTGGCCCCTTGGGTCCCCCTCCAGCCCAAACCAGAAACAGAGGTAATAAAAGAAGAAGACAATAGAAAAGATCAAGGAAGGGGTGGTAAAGCAAATAGCAAGGCATTGGAGGCCAAAAGAAGGGATGGGAGAAAGAAGGAAAATTCTGCTCTGAGGACTAAAATGAACAAGACGCAAGATTCAGAAACTGAACAGATAGGGGCCCAAAGAAAGAGTGCAAAGAGCTGGAACTCAGCAAGGTGACTTTGATGAAAAACCACTGCATCCTCTGATAATCCTAAGTAATTCTAGCCTAAAAGTCCCTTTCACATAGAGGAATAAATACTTTGAGACAAAAATTATGGCAAATGGACATACTTCTTAACTGTTCAAGCCTTAGATTGTACCCTTCACTCAATTATAGTTTTTTTTTCCCTTTATTCATTTGAAAAATTCTAAAAATTCGTTGAAGATCAATATTTTGAACTTCATATTTATGGGATTCATGTGTCTGATGTGGAAATGCTTGCAATTTCAATTTAGAAATGGAATTAAAGAGGTTTTATTGTGAAACCATGTTTGCTCTGCTTTAATTTTTCGTAAGACATACAGAAGGGCAAAGTATCCTTGCTTAGAGAGCTAGCCTAGGGGCCAGCTGTAAGGCCAACATCAGGTGGCCATTTCCACAGAACTTCTTCTGTGAAGGCTCTGCTTTTGTCCAGTTGAAGAATACATGTTTATCTACAAACTTCATACATGTCACTTTAAAGAGTTTGTGAGTTTACTCTAAACAGCCTTACAATAAAGCAGAAGTATCCAGTTTTATATAGTAACCCAATATGTAGAATCTTAAATATGTTCCCGTTTTTATGTCAGTGAATGAGTCCCATTTGGAACTTCAAATTTATATTTTGCAATTGATCTAGTGCCTATTTCCTCATCTATCTGTACCCATCCTCCTTATATTTGCTTACATAGCCAAGAAGCCAAATATTCAATTTATTTGTTAAGAATTGATAAAAGGATACCTGTTCCAAGGAAACTCAGATACATGTTTCGCCAAATAATAGTATTGATAGTATTGACGAGTCAGAATGGAACACTGTTTACTTACAACAAATAGTGAAGTGACTCCAGAATTTTCAAACATAAACATTTGTCTTTCCCATTTTAAAGCAAAGAAAGGGCTTTAAAAGGGAAGACTAGCCAAGATGTTAATACATCTTCAACTGCATAAACAAATATGATGTACCCGTTACCGGGGAGAATTGATTCCCACACATAGTGGCCCTATAGGACAGAGTAGAACTGTCCCAGAAAAAAAAAAAATTTTTTTCTTTAAATCTGAAGAGGCGTGCATTAGGGTTGAATTCTTTCACCATACTTATTCAACCCACGCGCTGAGCAAATAGCCCGAGGAGCTGGACAATATGAGGAATGCAACAACAGGGTTGGAGGAAGACTCATAGCAACCTGTGATATGAAGATGACACAATCTGGCTTGCTGAAAGTGAAGAGGGCTTGAAGCACTTACTGATGAAGATCAAAGGCTACAGCCCTCAATGTGGATTATACCTTAACATAAAGAAAGCAAAAATCCTTGCAGCTGGACCAATAAGTAACATCATGGTACCTGGAGAAAATATCAAAGTTGTCAAGGATTTCATTTTACCTGGATCCACAATCAACACCCATGGAAGCAGCAGACAAGAAATCAAACGATGTATTGCACTTGGAAAATCTGCTTAAAAAGACCTCTTTACAGTGTTAAAATAAAAAGCAAAGATGTCACCTTGAGGATGAAGGCATGCCAGATCCAAGCCACCGTTTTTTCAATTGCCTCATACACATGTGAAAGCTGGACAATGAATAAGGAAGACCTAAGAAGAACTGATGCCTTTGAATTATGGTGTTGGTGAAGAATACTGAATATACCATGGACTGCCAGAAGAAAGAACAAATCTGTCCTGGAGGAGGTCCAGCCAGGATGCTCCTTAGAAGAGAAGATGGTGAGACTTCGTCTCACCTTGAACATGTTATCAGGAGGGAACAATCCGTGGAGAAGTACATTATACTTGGTAAAGTAAAGGGTCGCTGAAAATAAGGAAGACTGTCAACAAGATGAGTAGCCCTGGTGGCACAGTGGTTAAGAGCTTGGGTGCTAACCAAACGGTCGGCAGTTCAAATCCACCAGGCGCTCCTTGGAAACCGTATGGGGAAGTTCCACTCTGTTCTATCGGGTCGCTGGGAGTCGGAATCGACTCAATGGCAATGGATCTCAACAAGATGGACTGACACAGTGGCTGCCACAATGGGCTCAAACATAGCGACAATTGTGAGGATGATGCAAAAGCAAGTGACGTTTCCTTCTGTCATACATAAGTCTCTATGAGTTGGAACTGACTGATGGCACCTAACAAAAACAACAATCTTTATGAAAAAAGAGCCTTGGTGGAGCAGTGGTTAAGTGCTTAGCTGCTAACTAAAAGGTCTATAGTTTGAACCCACCAGCTGCTCTACAGGAAAGATTACAGCTTTGGAAACCCTGTGGGGGCGTTCTACTCTGTCCTATAGGGTTGTGATGTGTCTGACTTGAAGGCGATGGACTTTGGTTTTTGGAATCTTTATGGAAATAGATTGCCACATCTTTCTTCCATAGAGCAGCTGGTAGGTTGGAACTGCAGACTTTTCAGTTAGCAGACAAGTGCTCCTTAAATATGATGTAGCTTTAAGCAAATAACATTTTATAAACTGTTCAACTGAGAATCAGTTTTGACTTAAAAAAAAAACTTTTAGATTGCTTATTATAGTATCTTAAAAACAAAAAAACAAACCCAGTGCTGTTGAGTCGATTCCGACTCATAGCAACCCCATAGGACAGAGTAGAACTGTGCCATAGAGTTTCCAAAGAGTGCCTGGCGGATTCCAACTGCCGACCCTTTGGTTTTCAGCCATAGCACTTAACCACTACGCCACCAGGGTTTATAGTAAAAAAAAAAAAAAAAGAAAGAAAATCTAATTAGTTCAACAAAAATTTGATTAACCCTACTCCTGGGGATAATTTTTATTGTATTAAGTCACTTCAATACAAAACAAAAACTTGAAAATTGATGGTAGAGCAGATACAGCTGATAAAGTAGCATCCAGTTTGAAATAGGCTACTCTTGACAGCCCAGTGTTGATCTGGACATGCATAGGGTATGACTGGCTCCAACTGCCAGTGCCAAGAATTTGTGTTTTGGTAGAATTCAGCCG
This sequence comes from Loxodonta africana, assembly GCF_030014295.1. Classification (NCBI taxonomy): domain Eukaryota; kingdom Metazoa; phylum Chordata; class Mammalia; order Proboscidea; family Elephantidae; genus Loxodonta; species Loxodonta africana. The sequence continues at coordinate 80,749,496 of NC_087347.1, read as the reverse complement.
CATCTATGATTATTCTTAAAATCTGTCCATAAGTTAATTTGTTACAGAGCCAAATAATAAATGCCTTAAGTGCAAATGTGCAAAAGAATGTAAGAAATTCATGAAATAATTCTAACATGGGAAGAAATTTTTGCCTCAGAACAAATTTCCAACATGGCATTGTGACTGAATCAGAGACTAGATTCTATATAGGAAATACCACTTTACAGATATCTTTACCAAAGAAAGTAAATCCTCATATATTAGGTGTTGGCCCACCTTGTCACTTACCTTTTCATAGATAGTTACCAGTATTAAGTAATATTCATTGAGTGCCTTTATGATACTTTTTAAATATATGTGTGCATTGCAGGCACATGGAAAGCAGGGTAGACCTAGTTCTAGGTCCGATTGTTATTTTCAATTTGAAAGGCATATATCAAATATTTGGTACAGTATTTACATAGCTCTGTGCTACAGTCTGTAGAGAAATCAAAGATGTATGTCATGACCCCCAAGAAACTTAGAAACAAGTAACTGTTCAGTCAACTACCTATACCAGTAGAAGAAAATTTAGAAGGGTTAGTGCAGGTTTACCTGGACCAGCAATCTCCATCAGATACATGATGTGAGCTACAGATCTTAGCCACACATACGATTTTAAATTTTCTAATAGCCATATTTTAAAAAAGTAAAAAGCAGGTGAAGTTAGTTTTAGTTATTTTTCCTTTAACCCAATATATCCAAAATATTATCATTTCAGGATGAAATCAACATGAACGATTATTATGATATTTACGTCCTTTTTATTATACTAAGTCTAAATTCTTGAAATCTGGAATTGTCATATTTCATGAATACCATAGCCACATAAGTTTATGTCTACTGTATTGGATAACCCAGACCTAGATTTAAATCATTCTTTATTCAGCTAGGTCATTCTCTCTCTCTCTCGACAGCCCTTACTAAGTAAAAGTATTTCCTGGTTAAAGACAAACCAAGAAGATAGTTACATAGAAACAACAGCTTAATGATATGGAAAGCAGCATTAGGAAAATATAAGTAGGATTTGTTTTATCTTGTGGAGTTGTTAAGAGTGCATATTGTGGAGTTGGATTCCTGGGTTCAAAAATTGGCTCTGCTGCCTTTTAGCTATGCGATCCTGGCCAAGACATTTAACTTTTTTTTGACTCAATTGCCTCATTTGAAAAAAGAGAGTAAATACACTTAGAATACACTTAGCTCATAGAGGTATTACGATTCCAACTCTGTAAGTCAGATTCTGAAGCCTAGAAATCTGTACTGTTAATAAATATCTCAGAAGATTCTGCAATAGCAGGGCTGTGAATCTTGTTTTTTATTAGTGATTTTAAACGCTAACCAAACTATCAATGATCATGCTGTACACAAGGATTAAAATCCTTTCTGTAGAGTCAATAAGGAAATAATTTTATTATCAATACTTTGGTAGAAATTACTACTTAAAAATCTATATAGAAAGTGATTTGTTTATAATTTTTTCCCAAAATGAACACTGAATATAAAAAGCCACAGCTTTCCAGATTCTTTTTCTAAACGTAGCCATTTCCTTTGAGTTTATTTCAACCTGTGTACCATGTGCCTTGAAATACATAATTTAAACATAAACCTTATCTTTGTGTTTCATCTAAACATCAAAAAATTGTCAAATAACAGGCCAAATTCTGAGTTTACTGCACTTGCCTGCTCTTAAAGTAAATCTACTGTCAAAGGTAAGAAGTAATACACAAAGGTTAGCAATGAACATGAACATAAAAAGTGTAGTGTATAGTATTGGTTGATAAAATTTATGCCTTTGTCTTAAAGTTTAAAACAAAGGTAATTTCCAACTCATACACGAGATGTGTTTCAAAAATGTATGTGGAAGTTAACTGTTGGAACATGGAACACATTTTCACACAGAAAGAGTTGTATCTATCTCTGTATCACTATATTGTTATATCTCTTTATCTGCATCTAGCCAGATCCAAAATAAACCTATGTAACTTAATGAAATACACTTTTGTATTAATAGTGCTGTGGAACTTTATCACCACATATAAGAAAGTGTCACTATGAAAATGGTAACAGAGTTCTAAGTTGGGCTGTCAGATCCACAACTCCCCTTTTGGTGTAGGCCAGAGAGTAGGACTAGGAAAATTTCCTGCCCCTATATCCTATAGGGTCGCTTTGAGTCGGAATCGACTCGACGGCACTGGGTTTTGTTATATCTTATTTAGGAGCCCTGGTGGCACAGTGGTTAAGAGCTCAGCTGCTAATGAAAAGGTTGGCAGTTCGAATTCACCAGGTGCTATTTGGAAATCCTATGGGACAATTCTACTCTGTCCTATGAGGTCACTATGTGCCGGAATCAACTCATTGGTAACAAGTTTGGTTTATGTCCTATTCAGAAGTAGGATCAACCTTTTCCAGCTCCAAGCTACTGGGAAGGGCGAGGAAGGATAGAATGAAAGCCATGAGACAACAGGAGAGAAGCTTCAAAGGTGTGAGTGTGAAAAACTGCATAGAAGGTCAAGAGATTCCTATTATTGCACACTTCTAGGGACATATTTAACAGCCTTGGGATGCAGTGGTTAAAGTGCTGGGCTGCAAAACAAAAGGTCACCGGGATAAAGATGTGGCAGTCTGCTTCCATAAAGATGTACAGGCTTGGAAACCCTATGGGTAGTTCTACCCTGTCCTTTAGGGTCATAATGAGTTGGAATCAACTTGACAGCAGTGGGTTTTAAGGACATTTCTTATTCTGGGTCAGTCCTATGGCAGATATTCCATTTTTTTCTCAGGTCTCTCTGGATGGCCTCACCTACTTCTCCATTTGCTATAACCTGTGGATTCTGTCCATTTCCCTCCATTTCTGGCTCACTGAGTGATGAAAAGCCTTTCTGCAGGTTCTCTGACTCTGAAGTAAGCACACAACATAAAAAAATGTTTCTTCTCCAAATCTTACTCTACTTTCCCTTAGACTAGGTATAAGCAGCCTAAAGAACAACCTGGCACACTTATCTGCCTGTGGCCCAGCCTTCACCTCCTTACACGTGTGGCCGTTAAGTCAGAGATAACAGACTAAAATGCCCACCAAAGTCAGGCCTGTCGCTTGGTACCTGGCAATTTTTGGGATATGAGTCAGTGATGCCAGATCTGATCATTCAAGAGAAGTCATAAGTCTGCACTGATGTGGGCTGTGTGTGTGTGTGATCTCCTGATTTGTAAGTGTCAGAAGCTAAATCAAAAATTTAAACATTGCATACATCAAACAAACTATGTGTGGGCTCAATGCCTCGCAGTTTTTTATCTCTGCTTTAAGCTCAAAGAAGAATTAAAAAACGAACTTTGAAAGCCAGTACTTTGTATCTATAGGAGAGTCTTCACAAAATTAGATGTCCCTAGGCTTTAGCAGGGTGAAAGGCGGCGGGGGGGGGGGGATGGTGGGAGTAGAGACAGTGGAGGAGATATTCCCAAAGGAGGAACCCAGCTGGGCTCTCATCAGCCAAGGCTATACCTCAGATAAAGAAAGTATTATAATAAAATGGGCAAAGACCTGCAATTAGAAAACCAAAAGGGAAGAACACGCTTGGTATTTCTCAAGCTGACAGAACTGAATTAGAAATCCCAGCCTCGTGTTACAGTTTTGAATGATTCTATGGGCAAAATGGAGCCCTGGTGGTGCAGTGGTTAAGAGCTTGGCTGCTAACCAAAAGGTCGGCAGTTGGAATCCACCAGCCACTCCTTGGAAAGCCTCTATGGCAGTTCTACTCTGTCCTTTAGGGTCACTATGAGTCAGAATCGACTCGATGGCAATGTGTTAATAGGCAAAATACTGAACGACGCAGGAAACATCAAAAGAAGATGGAAAGAGTATACAGAGTCGCTGTACCAAAAAGACTTGGTCAAAGTTCAGCCATTTCAGGACGTAGCACATGATCAAGAACCGATGATATTGAAGGAAGAAGCCCAAGCTTCACTGAAGGCACTGGAGAAAAATAAGGCTCCAAGAATTGATGGGACATCAGTTGAGATGTTTGAACAAATCATGCGGCACTAGAGGTGTTCACATCTATGCCAAGAAATTGTGAAGACAGCTACTACCTGACCAACTGACAGGAATAGATCCACATTTGTGTCAATTCCAAAGAAGGGGGATCCAACAGAATGCAGAAATTATTAAACAATATCATTAATATCACATACAAGTGAAATTTTGCTGAAAATCATTCAAAAATGGTTGCAGCAGTACATTGACTGGGAACTGCCAGACTTCAAGCTGGATTCAGAAGAGGACATGGAACAAGGGACATCACTGCTGATGTCACATGGATCTTGGCTGAAAACAGAGAATACCAGAAAGATGTCTAGTATGTTTTATTGACTATGCAAAGGCATTTGACTGTGGGGATCATAACAAATTATGGATAACATTGGGAAGAATGAGAATTCCAGAACACTTAATTGTGCTCATGTGGAACCTGTACATAGACCAAGAGGCAAGAGGATACTGCATGGCTTAAAATCAGGAAAAGTATGCATCCGGGTTACATCCTTTCACCTTACTTATTCAATCCGAGAAGCTGAACTATATGAAGAAGAACATGGCATCAGGATTGGAAGAGGATTCATTAACAACTTTCGATATGCAGATGACACATCATTGCTTGCTGAAAGGGAAGAGGACTTGAAGCACTGATGCAGATTAAATATTACAGCCTTCAGTATGCATTATACCTCAACATAAAGGAAACAAAAATTCTTGCAACTGGACCAATAAGCAACATCATGATTCATGGAGAAAATACTGAAGTGGTCAAGGATTTCACTTTACTTGAGCCCACAATCAACACCCATGGAAGCAACAGTCAAGAAATCAAATGACACGTTGAATTGGGCAAATTTCCTGCAAAAGACCTCTTTAAAGTGTTAAAAAGCACTTTGAGAACTAAGGTGTGCCTGACTCAAGCCGTGGTATTTTCAACAGCCTCATATGTATGTGAAGGGGGACTATGAATAAGGAAGACTGAAGAATTCATGCCTTTGAACTATGGCAAAGAATATTGAATATACCATGAACTGCCAGAACGAGGAACAAATCTGTCTTGGAAGAAGTACAGCAAGAATGCTCATTAGAAGCAAGGATGGCAAGACTTCGTCTCACATATTTAGGGCATGTTATCAAGAGGGACCAGTTCCTGGAGAAGGACTTCATGTTTAGTAGAGTAGAGGGTCAGCAAAAGAGAGGAAGACCATCAATGAGATGGACTGACCAGTGGCTGCAAAAATGGGCTCAAGCATAGCAAAGATTGGAAGGATGGTACAAGACCGAGCAGTGTTTTGTTCTGTTGTACATAGGGTCGCTATGAGTTGGAACCAATTCGATAGCATCTAACAATAACAAATACACCCACACACGCACACACACATATTCGGAGCCCTGGTGGCACAGTGGTTAAGTGGTACAGCTGCTACCCAAAAGGTTGGTAGTTCAAATCCACTAGCCTCTCCTTGAAAATTCTATGGGGCAGTTCTATTATGTCCTCTAGGGTCACTATGGGTTAGAATTGACTAGTGGGCAATGGCTTATACACACACATATATGTTTATAATTTATTTTATTTCTGTTGTTGCTGTTTACTTTTGAAGAAGCAGCAAGCCCTTTCTCTTGAGGTTACTAGGTTGCAGAATGCTTGCTTAGTGCTATTGGGAGCTATCTCTGCCTGAGAATGAAGAATGAGAATGAAGCCAGCAAAGGAGAAAGTTAAGCCAAAAATGAGAAAGGACTGGATCTTGACAACATTATTGGATCCATCAATATTGAAACCAAATTTGCCCCACAATTTTTTTTTTTTTTTTGCTAAAACTAGTTTCAGTTGGGGTTTCATCACTTCCTATTGAATTATCTCAAACCAATAGAGCAGCTACTCGATAAATTCTAACAATTATTTTACCACCAACATCATCTTTTTGGGATCATTTCTGAGACAGAGAATGGTAGTGAAGAGGGAGAAAAGGGCATAAGGAAGAAATATCAAGTAATAATAGAACTCGTATGGCATGGAGAAAGATTCTGAAGGCAAACTCTGGTGCTTCAGATGGAATCAGCCTGGGTAACTGGTAGTTCTAGAAGAGCTAATGACATGAAAGAAAAATCTTTGTAAACTGGGGACTGTCCATATGACAATCCATGGAGTCATAAGCTTTTAACTATCATCTACTTTTCCCATTTTTTATTAAATTACTTTTGTAAGAAAAATTCCCTAATCTCAATCAAAAGCAAAACAAACAACTCTCTCTACCCAATATAAGAACTATAAAAATTTCTGTAGCTATTGCATTCCAGGAATGAATTGGAAATCACAAGTTCATGTATTATTCTCATGGATTCCAATTAAAGAGAGGATAACCATCTCTTTAGAGCAGCTGATGCAAAGGTATAAGTCATTTTTAAATGGTCCATGAGACAATCAAGTAATGAATATTTTTTACATTTCATAGCTAATAGACTTACCTATTTCTACTACAGACCTAAAATACCTCACCCTGTTTCCAGTAAAATGCAACATTGTCAAAAGGATATTTCCTTCCATGGAAACTAATGAGACATCTGTAATTTTGAGAAGAACGAGAAGGGGGACGTGTTCTGTAACAAAGAGTGGGTGAAGAATCTGAATGTATAGTCAAATGGTGCAAAATCAAACCAAGCTATGAAAGGAAACGGTGAAAAAAAAAATCCCAAACGGAAAAAAAACGTGTGTTCACAAGCTAAAATGTGCCTTGGTACACAGCTAGAATAAACAAACAAAAGGAACCAACCTGCAATCACGTTCTCATGCTTTCATGTGCCAGGAATGTTCATGAGGTGGTTGCTAATATTTCTTCAAGCCCCGGTGGAACAGTGGTTAAGAGCTTGGCTGCTAACCAAAAGGTCGGCAGTTCAAATCCACCAGCTGCTCCTTGGAAACCCTATGGCAGCAGTTCTAGTCTGTCCTATAGGGTCATTATGGGTCAGAATTGACTTGACGGCAATGGATTTTGGTTTGGTACTACTACAATATCATTGATCATAGCTTAAACTACTTTAACAATTTTACTAGATAGAATATTTGAACATTCTATAATTTGCACATTTTAAACTGGGTCAAAAAGGATAAAAATAGGTGGGCACATGCCATGATCAGCAGTGATGTACATTTTCATAAGCTCACTGACATTGTCTCTGTAAAAGATCAAGGAGAGCTTCAGTGTGGTTTTGTGTTGTTTCTATTCATGCTAATTTCTTGTATGTATATCACTACACTTTATTGTAAAGCGCAATATAAAGGATCGATTCTGCAACTATTTTTATAGTCTGCCTACTTTTTTAATTCTATGTATTATTAAGAAACTACAGACTTTGTATATTGATTAAAATGACAAATTAATTATCATACTTGAGTTAAACTTTAGGAAAGACCTTGGTTTAACTAATGTCTACATATTCTAACTCACTCCGCCAAACAAATTCACCCCCCTCCCCCATATCAGCATAGTGGGATGTCTCATCCCAAGAAACATTTCCACAAGTGACAGTTCCACTATTCTAGACCCTTTAGCTACACCGGGAGTATTGTGTGTGTCTACAGCATTGTTTTAATTATGATCACCCTGCCAATCTCAGACAGTGAAGTCACTAAAATAAAATTACTCATCAAAAAAAATTGGAAGAAATATTCACTATTTTTAAAAGACTGAGAATTTGCTAAATGTCCCAACTTCAGTCAGAACAAATTAATTCACAATTTAAGGGTATTACTCAATACCAAAATAATCCAACTCTGAATGAAAACTAAGATTGAAAAAAATCCACATGGAACTTGAAGAAAGTTTTAACATAAAAATACAAAAGAAGGGAACTGCAAGCACGTAGTAGTGTTCTAAGCATGCCATATTCGTTTTTAAGTATTTCGGTCCTATAAAAAGTTTCATTTGAATTGCTGTTGAGTGACTTACACTTGAAGACTTGTCTGACGTTAGCTCAATGTCAAAGAGAAGGATGTGCCTTACCTTGGGAAAAAACTTCCTAATAACAAAATATTTCTCTTATCAGGTTGTTCTACTTGCACATTGTGACTTCTTCCAAAACATTTCTCCTGCATCACACAATGTGCATTTGAAGATAAGGACAGAAGATGCTAAAGGTAAGTTTGGATATGAACCTAGCAAAATATATAAGGTTTACTTCAGCACAAGAATTTGGCTGGTTAGTCATTCCAGCAGAGTTGGTCTTTCAATCTCAGTTTTAAGGTCTTCCTTTTAACATTTTGAAAGGGTATATATAATTTATTTTTCACTGCTTTTGTATCGTCTTTGTTACGTGGCGCTCATTATAAACCAACCGTGGATTGTTTTAGTTGGGGACAATCTCTCAAGACAATAACTTTCATCAGTCTGAAAGGTCTTTAATTTAAAAGAAAACATTGATTGAATGCTGGTTTCCATGTGAAGAATCAGTGTCCTTGTCTACATGCATTGATTTGGTCCTTCTCAAAACATTCATTTATTGTTCTACAAACAAGGACACAGCACAAGAGCTGGGATGCTAAATTGCATCCCTGTTTGTTGAAAGGGTAGACTCTGGGGTGGCTTTAATCATTTCTAGATGGTGGTTACTGCATGAGCGAGGTGGGGGCTAATATCTGGTGGTAGTGAAGTGTCGCTGAGGATGGAGCCCACTAGCCCAGCCCTCAGACAAGTCAATAAACCTCTTCATATCCCAGTTTCCTCCTCTGAAATCAGGAATGATAATAGGGTCTGTCTAATAGCCTAATGTGTAACAGGATCTATCTAACAGCCTAATGAAAGGATTAAATGAGTTAATATGCGTTAAGCACTTAGAAAAATGCCTGCATGATATTGCTAAATATTATATATATATAAATGTAAATATTAAATATGTTGTTAAATATAAAAAAGTGTATAGAGGGAGCAGACTGAATTGTCTGGATGTGTCCAATGGCTTTAAATAAAGTTAACACCCTCAGTGGTGGGAATGAGTTACTGTGTGGAACACATCAATAACAAAGTAATTTTAAATAAGCTAAAATGCTTGAAGAATTGGAATTTATGCACTTTTTCTTTCTTTACACAAATAAAACTCTTGTAGTCTACTTCAACAGATTTGGGCTTTGGCTTTTCAGATACCACATTAATTTCCAAAGGACTGATTTAATGCAAAAGTGCATTAAATAACTTCTCATAACCTAAATGGCAGTTATGAAATGGCTATTCTTTTTCCTACTAGGATTTGACAACAGGGTGCTAAAAAGAAAAGTTAAATTAAAGAAAATGAAATTTATGGAAAACTGGTCTTATCTCTTTACTGTAAAACGAACAAGCCAGTTTTTAAAACGAGAAAGTAGATTATACTTAAACTGGCTATACCCTGAAAAGTTAAAAGAAAATTTTTTGAACACAGTCCTGCTCATCCTTTTGTGAGACTGGCAGCAGCCAATGAGAATATGATTTACAAAATGGTCTCAAATGCTTTCTGTTAAAACTACCAAAATTATATATTTGATGAGGACTAACTTTCTACAAAAATAGTCCCTAAAAGTTTCTGAGGTTATTTAAGGCCCATGTCCAACTAAAAAATTTCAATTGCTTAAGGTCAATTTTGGAAACCCTGGTGGCATAGTCGTTAATACTGTGGCTGCTAACCAAAAAATTGGCAGTTCGAATCCATCAGATGCTCCTTGGAAACTCTATGGGCAGTTCTACTCTATCCTATAGGGTCTCTATGAGTCGGAATCAACTGGACGGCAATGGGTATATGCATATATAATAAAAATTTTGTGCCTTACACTTCTACCCAGAGCTAAAAAGCGTGTTCTGTGTCAGGTGAAACAATAAAATGTTGAAATTAAATCAAATTTTACCTGGAATCAGTATAATAATCATTTTATCTTTTTCTATGCTTTTCTTTCTGATTTAGTGAAATCACAGTTATTATAATGAAAGATTAAGTGTTTATACAAGGCATTAAATTTTAAGCATGGATAGAGAAAAATGCATGGACTCAAATGTCATTTATGGGCTCTTTAAATGACATTTTTTATTAAAATTCTTATCAATATCAATACATTTCTACCAAAAGGCGAATTTTTTCTAAAAATGGTATTTCATATAGGAATGTTCTTTTTCAAGTGAAAAAAGGTGCTTCAGGATAATAACTGATTTATTATTTGCAACGTGACTTGAAATTGAAAACCCTATAGGACTGTATTTTATTCTCTGAGAAATACCAAAATTTCACGAAGTCTTTAAAACTGATTTCAGAATTTCCAAGTGCAGAAAGTCCATAATTTTGGGGGAGGACTTTTTAATTTGTTAAATTAGCTGCCTACAATTTACGTTTATCTTTTAGGTATCTATCAGGTAGATGGAAACCTGGTGGTGCAGTAGTTGAAGAGCTCAGCTGCTCTTCAAATGGTCAGCAGTTCAAATCCACCAGCTGCTCCTTGGAAATTCTATGGGGCAATTCTACTCTGTCCTATATGGTCACTATGAGTCGGCAATGGGTTTGGTTTTGGTATCAGGTACGTTCAGGGCAGTTCAATCTCTTATGCTTAATCAATTTATTTCTCATATATATGCATGAAATATATGCAAATATGTGTCACTTCTTAAACAGATGAGTACTTAAGACTACTGATTCACCATGTGTTAGTGATGTAACAGTCCAAGGTATGCAGTAGGCAATAAACAGCAAAATATGCCTGACAGAAAACACTCACTTTTTTATTGATATAGTATGGGTCCAGGTCCTCCAAGGGCTCTGACACCATCCCTGGAGGAATGTCTCCATAAATAAATGGAAGGTTCTTTCCAGCTTCCAAGTCACTATTTGGCTTTGGACCATTTTCATCATCATCTTTCTTGTCTGGTTTGGGATTCTTAGCCTTTTCTTCTGCGATGCGTCTTTCAATAGCCGCAAGAGATTCTCTGGTGAAGAAGGTGAAGCTGTCAGGTCCTGGTGGTACAAGTACTGTTTGCTCCATCTTGTCATCCTGCACATTTTAATTACCATTTACTCTGCATATAAAAGTGCTAAAAAAGAAAAAAAAAAGCAAATTAAAAGATATTTAGGAGATTAAGAAATTTTAATATGTATAAATTCTTTTTATGAAATATGAAGTAGAGGATTTAGATTTTTGTTTTTACCTTAAATTTAAATCTAATTACTAAATATAAAATTTTAACAAACGTGTTTTTGTTTTATTGTGCTTTAGATGAAGTTTTACACAACAAATTAATTTCTCATTGAACAATTCATACACATATTGTTCTGTGACATCAGATGCCATCCCTGTGATGTGTCAATACTGTCCCCTTCTCGACCTTTGGTTCCCCAATTCCATTTGTCCAGTTTCCTCCTCCTGCCTTCTTGTCCCTCCCCTGGGCTGGTGTGCCCATTTAGTCTCATATACATAGTTGAGCTATGGGTATTATTGTGTATTTTATGGGCCTGTCTAATCTTTGGCTGAAGGGTGAACCTCAGAGGTGACTTCAGTACAGAGGTGAAAGGGCTTCTAAGGACCACACTCTTGGGATTCCTCCTGTCTCTGTCAAACCTGTAAGTCTTTTTTCTTTTTTTATGAGTTTTGAATTTTATTCCATATTTTTCTCCAGCTCTGCCCTGGACCCTCTATTGTGATCCCTGTCAAAGCAATTAATGGTGGTAGCTGGGCACCATCAAGTTGTGCTGGACTCAGTCTGGTGGAGGCTGCAGTACTTGTGATCCATTAGTCCTTTGGACTAATCTTTCCGTTGTGTTTCTGGTTTTCTTCACTCTCCCTTGGTCCAGACGGGGAGGGACCAGTAGACATATCTTAGATGGCCACTCCCAACCTTTTAAGACCCCAGACACTACTCACGAAAGTAGGATGTTGAACAACTTCTTTACAAACTATATGATGCCAATTGAGCTAGATGTCCCCCTGAAACCATGGCCCCCAGCCCTCAGCCCAGTAACCCAGTTTTTATGGGAGTTTGGATGTGTATATAACGCTTCCATGACTTTATTTTGGTCAAGCTGTGCTGACTTCCCCATTATTGTGTACTGTCTTACCCTTCACCAAAGTTACCACTTATCTATTGTCAAGTTACTGTTTTTCTCTCCCCGCCCGCCGCCCCCCCTCCGCCGTGTGTAAACCTTTTCATGAGTTTTTATAATAGTGGTGTTATATAGTACTTGTACTTTTGCGATTGACTTCTTTCATTTGGCATAATACCCTCCAGGTTCATCCATGTTGTGAGATGTTTAGCAGATTCATCATTGTTCTTTATTGTTGTATACTATTCCATTGTGTATATGTACCCAAGTTTGTTTATCCATACATCTGTTGAAGGGCACTTAGCTTCTTTACATCTTTCAACGAACATATTTTATCTCTTAGGTTTTATTAAGTTTCCCATGTTTATCAGTTCTTGTGCTTTGCAAAGAGAAACTATGCAGTGAGTTAAGAAGAGAGGCTGAAGTATAGTCTTAATTAAAGTACATCAGGCTGATTAACATCATGCCACTAATGGACTGCTTATACTGTGACCTAGCAGAAGATGACTGCATATCCATAGAGGCAGAGATTACCGCAGTCAACAAGGATGAAGTGGAAAAGGAGTTATCTCTGAGAGGATATAAAATTCAAGCCTCTAGGCCTAACAAACTGAATAGGTATGGTGAAAGAATACAACCCTGGCTCACACCTTTCCTGACTTTAATCAGTATCCCCCTGTTCTATCCGAACAACTGTCTCTTGATCTATGTAAAGTTTCCTCATGAGCAAAATTCAGTGTTCTGGAATTCCCATTCTTCACAATGTTATCCATAAAGTCAAATGCCTTTGCATAATCAATAAAACACAGGTAAACATCCTTCTGATATTCTCTGCTTTTCAGCCAGGATCCATCTGACATCAGCAATGATATCCCTGGTTCCACGTCCTCTTCTGAAACCGGCCTGAATTTCTGGCAGTTCCTGTCGATATTATGCTGCAGCTGTTTTTGAATGATCTTCAGCAAAATTTTGCTTTCATGTGATATTAATGATATTGTTCTATAATTTCCACATTCGGCTGGATCACCTTTCTTGGGAATAGGCATAAATATGGATCTCTTCCAGTCAGTTGGCCAGGAAGCTGTCTTCCATATTCCTTGGCATAGACGAATGAGCACCTCCAGCGCTGCATCTGTTTGTTGAAACATCTCAATTGATATTCCATCAATTTCTGGAGCCTTGTTTTTCGCCAATGCCTTCAGAGAAGCTTGGACTTCTTCCTTCAGTACCATCAGTTCCTGATCATATGCCACCTCTTGAAATGGTTGAACATCGACTAATTCTTTTTGGTATAATGACTCTGTGTATTTCTTCCATCTTCTTTTGATGCTTCCTGTGTTGTTTAGTATTTTCCCCATGGAATCCTTCACTATTGCAACTCGAGGCTTGAATTTTTTCTTCAGCTCTTTCAGCTTGAGAAATGCCGAGCGTGTTCTCCTCTCTTGGTTTTCCATCTCCAGCTCTTTGCACATGTCATTATAATACTTTACTTTGTCTTCTTGAGAGGCCCTTTGAACTCTTCTGTTCAGTTCTTTTACTTCAGCAATTCTTCCTTTTGCTTTAGATGCTCCACATTTGAGAGCAAGTTTTAGAGTCTTCTCTGACACCCTTCTTGGTCTTTTCTTTCTTTCCTGTCTTTTCAATGGCTTCTTGCTTTCTTCATGTATGATGTCCTTTAACTCATTCCACAACTTGTCTAGTCTTCGGTCACTAGTGCTCAATGTGTCAAATCTATTCTTCAGATGGTCTCTAAATTCAGGTGGGATATGCTCAAGGTCATATTTTGGCTCTCGTGGACTTGCTCTGATTTTCTTCAGTTTCAGCTTGAACTTGCATATGAGCAATTGATGGTCTGCTCCACAGTCAGCCCTCGGCCTTGTTCTGACTGATGATATTGAGCTTTTCCATTGTCTCTTTCCACAGATGTAGTCAATTTGATTTCTGTGTGTTCTCTCTGGAGAGGTCCATGTGTATAGTCACCGTTTATGTTGGTGAAAAAGGTTTTGCAATGAAGAAGTCATTGGTCTGGCAAAATTCTATCTTTCAATCTCCAGCATTGTTTCTATCACCAAGGCCATATTTTCCAACTACTGATCCTTCTCCTTTGTTTCCAACTTTCACATTCCAATCACCAATAATTATCAATGCATGTTGATTGCATATTTGATCAATTTCAGACTGCAGCAGCTGATAAAAATCCTCTATTTCTTCATCTTTGGCCTTTAGTGGTTGGTGAGTAAATTTGAATAATAGTCATATTAACTGGTCTTCCTTGTAGGCACATGGATATTATTGTATCACTGACAGCATTGTACTTCAGCAGCGATCTTTCACCATACATATTCAGTCTGTACGCCGAGAAAGTAATCCGAGAAGCTGGACTATATGAAGAGGAACAGGGCATCAGGATTGGAGGAAGACTTATTAACAACCTGCATTATACAGATGACACAACCTTCTTGCTGGAAGTGAAGAGGACCTGAAGCACTTGCTAATGAAGATCAAAGACCACAGCCTTCAGTTTGGATTGCACCTCAACATAAAGAAAACAAAAATCCTCACAACTGGACCAATGAGCAACATCATGATAAACAGAGATAAGATTGAAGTTGTCAAGGGTTTCATTTTACTTGGATCCACAATCAACAGCCACGGAAGCAGTAGTCAAGAAATCAAAAGACACATTGCATTTGATAAATCTGCTGCAAAGGACCTCTTTAAAGTGTTGAAGAGCAAAGACGTCACCCTGAAGACTAAGGTGCGCCTGGACCAAGCCATGGTATTTTCAATTGCATCATATGCATGTGAAAGCTGGACAATGAATAAGGAAGACCAAAGAAGAATTGACGTCTTTGAATTGTGGTGTTGGCGAAGAATATTGATTATACCACTGACTGCCAGAAGAATGAACAAATCTGTCTTAGAAGTACAGCCAGAATGCTCCTTAGAAGCAAGGATGGCGAGGCTGTGTCTTGCACGCTTTGGACATGTTGTCAGGAGGTATCAGTCCCTGGAGAAGGACATCACGCTTGGCAAAGAACAGGGTCAGCGGAAAAGAGGAAGACCCTCAGCGAGGTGGACTGACACAGTGGCTGCAACAATGAGCTCATGCATAACAACGACTGTAAGGATGGCACAGGACTGGGCAATGTTTCGTTCTGTTGTGCACAGGGTAACTATGAGTTGGAACCGACTCGACGACGCCTAACAACAACTAGTCCTAACAAGTGGCTCCTGGACAAGCTAGTCAAAAGAATTTGCTGTAGCCAACCTTAATGATCAATCAAATACTCACGGCTGTACTGACTGGGTTTTATCTATTCTGAGATTTGAGATGACTGTAACTGTGACTTGCTCACTAGAATAGCCATGCAAGGGTATGCTTACTTGAGCACATAAAGAAGACGGTCGAAGGTTGAGCAAATGCCACTTATGCGACTAAGAAGGAGATAAAGGTTAGGTTGGAAACGATCTGTACATTCCGGGATAACGAGATGAAAGCTGTAGGTTCGTGAGAACTAGGATTCTCATATTTCAAGAAAAATCATCAGAAAGAACACAGGAAGCTCAATGGGAACAAGGTGTGTTTTTTTCTTCACAAAATAATGATATTCTTGCTGATTTTATTGTCCTATAGCACCAAACATATTATGAGGACCTGGGGCAAAACTGTCAACTCCAGCAGAGTCAACCAGATCTGATGCTGGGGGCCAAATCCCAAATGTGCTATTTCAAAGCATATTTAATATGTGCTTCAATTTCACAGATATTACTGAGCCAAACTTTCACAGGCCTAAGCTACCTATTATACCATTAAGTATTATAATGAAATGTGAAAAGATCTGGAGTTAGAAAACCAAAAGGGAGGAACACACTTGGCATTTCTCAAGCTGCAAGAACCGAAGAAAAAATTCAAGCCTTAAGTTGCAATTTTGAAGGATTCTATGGGCAATATATTGAACGATACAGTAAGCATGAAAAAAAGAGGGAAGGAATACATAGAGCCACTGTACCAAAAAGAACTGGTCAAGATTCAACTACTTCCAGAGGTAGCATATGATGAAGAACCAGTGGTACTGAAGGAAGAAGTCCAAGCTGCACTGAAGGCACTGGAGAAAAACAAGGCTCCAGGAATTGATGGAATATCAGTTGAAACGTTTTAACAAATAGATGCACTGCTGGAAGGGGTCATTCATCTGTGCCAAGAAATTTGGAAGACAGCTACCTGGCCAACCAACTGGATGAGATCCCTATTTGTGCCCATTCCAAAGAGAGGGGATCCAATAGAATGCAGAAATTATCTAACAATATCATTAGGATCACATGCAAGCAAAATTTTGCTGAAGATCATTCACAAGCAGCTGCAGCAGTATATCGACACGGAACTGCCAGAAATTCAGGCCGGATTCAGAAGAGGATGTGGAACCAGGGATATTATTGCTGATGTCAGATGGATCCTGGCTGAAAGCAGAGAATACCAGAAAGATGTTTACCTGTATTTTATTGATTACGCTAAGGCATTTGATGTTGTGGATCAAAACAAATTCCAGAACACTTAGTTGTGCTTATGAGGAACTTCTACAGAGACCAAGAAGCAAAAGTTCGAACAGAACAAGGGATACTGCATGGTTTAAAATCAGGAAAGGTATGCGTCAGGGTTGTATCCTTTCACCATACTTAATTCAATCTGTATGCTGAGCAAATAATTTGAGAAGCTGGACTACATGAAGAAGAACATGACATCAGAATAGGAGGGAGAGTCATTAACAACCTGTGATACACAGATGACATAAACTTGCTTGCTGAAAACGAAGAGAACTTGAAGCACTTACTGATGAAGATCAAAGACTGCAGCCTTCAGTATGGACCGCACCTCAACATAAAGAAAACAAAAATCCTCACAACTGGATCAATAAGCAACATGATGATAAACGGAGAAAAGACTGAAGTTGTCAAAGGTTTCATTTTACTGGACCTGCAATCAGCTCCCATGGAAGCAGCAGTCAAAAAATCAAACAACACATTGCATTGGGCAAATTTGCTACAAAAGACCTATTTAAAGTGTTTAAGAAGCAGACATCACTGTGAGGACTAAAGTATTTTCAGTCGCCTCACATGCATGCAAAAGCTGGACAATGAATAAGGAAGACCGAAGAAGAATTCATGCCTTTGAATTACGGTGCTGGTGAAGAATACTGAATATACCATGCACTGCCAGAAGACAAAGCAAGCCTGTCTTGGAAGAAGTACAACCAGAATGCTCCTTAGTGGCAAGAATGGCAAGACTTCGTCTCAGGTACTTTGAAATGTTATCAGGAAGAATCAGTTCCTGGAGAAGAACATCATGCTGGGTAAAATAGAGGGTCAGTGAAAGAGAGAAAGACCCTCAAGGAGATGGGTTGACACAGTGGTTGCGATGATGGGCTCAAGCATAGCATTTGAGAATGATGCAGGATTGGGAAATGTTTCATTCTGTTGCACACAGTGTCATTGAGTTGGAACTGACTTGATGACATCTAACAACAACAATATTCTGTTTAAAGTAATCCACTGCCACTGAGTTGATTCTGACTCATTGAGACCCAATAGGATTGAGCAGAACTGCCCTATAGGATTTCCAAAGAGCAGCTGGTAGATTTGAACTGCCGATCTTTTGATTAGCAGTAGTATCTCTTAACCACTGCACCACCAGGGCTCCCCCACCAAAAGATTAAGGCCTTGGAAAAATTATGGGGCAGTTATACTCTGTCCTGCACAGTTGATATGAGTTAGAATTGATTCAACGGCAATGGTTTTTTTTTTTTTTAATTTTTCTCGTGTATTTAAAATAGGTATATGTTGTCTGTTTTAAATGCACACACACAAACAGTATCTTTCTTACTATAAAATTGTTCTGCTCCTTGCTTTTTCCACTTAAAAATATAAAGTTCATTCCATCTCAGTGTTTAGAGATTCAACTTTTTTAATAGATTCAAGTGATTCTTTTTATGGCAACATGGTTTTCTATTGTTTCTATGTACCATAATTTATTGAGCCAATTTCCCGGTATGGTATTCAGGTTGTTTTTAATATTTTGCTATTGTAAATGAAGCTGCAATTAATATAGTTTTACACACATAATTTCCCATATACACAGCTATGTCTACAGGATTAATTTCTAAAGGTGGACTTGACTGTATCAAAGGATAAGTAAATCTTTAATTTTGATAGATATTGAAATATTACCCTCTGTGGATTTGGTACCTATTTATTCTCCTGACAGCAATATATGACAGTGCCTCTTTATCCAAACCCTCACCAACACAGTGTATTATTATATTTCAATCTTTCCAACCGGATGGACAAAAATTAGGTCATATTATAGTTTCAGTTTGTATTTGAATTACCATATAAAAAGTTGGGCATTTTTTCCATATATTTAAGAGCTATTTTTTATTTCCTTTTCTGTGACTGCCCATTTAAAGAACTACTCGTTTTTCATTTTGCTTTTCTTTTTAATTGATGTGCCTGTGTTGTTAGGTGCTGTCGAGTCGATTCTGACTCATAGTGACCTTATGTACGACAGAAAGACACACTGCCCCGTCCTGTGCCACCCACACAACGGTGGCTATGCTGGAGCCCATTGTTGCAGCCACTATTGATCCAAACCCAAACTCATTGCTGTCAAGTCAATTCTGACTCATAGCGACCCTATAGGACAGGGTAGAACTGTCGTCCCATAGAGTTTCCGAGGAGCTTCTGAAATTCGAACTGCTAACCTTTTGGTTAGCAGCCATAGCTCTTAACCTCTAGGCCACGAGGGTTCCCCCCGCCCCACTACTGATAGCATCTATTTATATATGACGGGCCCTGTTGGTGAAATGGTTAAAGCACTTGGCTGCCGTTGGAACCCAGCAGGTGCTCCAAAGGATTAAAGACCTGGCAACCTGCTCCTATAAAGATTACAGTCTAGTAAACCCCACGGGGGGGGGTAGTTTTACTCTGTCCTACTGGGTCGCTATGAGTCGGAATCCACTCGACGCACACAACAACAACGTTTATGTATCATGGTAACCATTTCATTCTGCTGTGTTTCCTTTTTTAAAAAAATCCTTTTTTTTTTTTTTGCTTCAGATTTTAAAACATTTTTAGTAAAATTAAAAAAAAAAAAAGTGTTTATCTGACTTTTTTGGCTTCTAAGTTTTATACCGTGCTTAGGAAATCTGTAAGGAGGTGAGGAATATATTTTCTTCTAGCAATTTTATGGCTTAACTATATACATTTAAATATTTGATCTACCTGAAATTTGTTTTCTATAAGGAGTAAAGATACAATTTTTTTTTTTTTTGGTGGCTACTTCGTTGTTTCAGCACCAATCACTGAATAAGTTAACTTTCCCAACTAATACACAGTGCCAGTTTTGTAGTATATTAAATATTATGATTACATATATATATAAAAATTCATATGAACCCAAAAGCCAGAAACATACTTAAAGTTATCCTATATATATTTTCATTAAAGTGAAGAAAAAAACTCAACACAATTATTTAACATTTTTCTGGATTTACAAACCAATCTAATTAGATATGAAAGATAATTAATTATGCCATATAAAAATATCAATGAAGTAAGACTAAGTTTATTTGCGTATTATATGATTGTATACCTAGAAACTTCAATAGGAACTTCTGAAAAATTCCCACAAGCAGTAAGAAAATTAGGTGTCTAGGTTCAAAATTAACATATATAAGCAATATATTTCCTTTATATGAACAACTAGTTAAAGAATATAATGGAAGATAATTTCCTAAATACTAAGCAAGAACTAAAAAAAAGCTTTGACTAAACCTGAAAAGAAAAATAAACAAATGGAAAGGCATAGCCTTTTCTTGGATAGAAATGCAATATCATAAATATATCAGCTCTCCCTCAATCAATTAATAAATTAGCTCCTAGAAAAATAAAAATAAGTATTTAGAACTAGACAAACTTGTAGCTTCAT
This sequence comes from Loxodonta africana, assembly GCF_030014295.1. Taxonomy (NCBI): domain Eukaryota; kingdom Metazoa; phylum Chordata; class Mammalia; order Proboscidea; family Elephantidae; genus Loxodonta; species Loxodonta africana. Next base: position 80,729,415 of record NC_087347.1, on the reverse strand, counting down.
ATACAAAGTTTAAGCAAACAAAAATAATCAGAAAAATCCTTAAAGAAAACTTTAATTTTCTCTTTGATATAAAAGCTATTTAAGAGACAGTGCCTAAAATTTCCCATGATAGAGGTTTTCTTCCCCTAATATAGATATTTATGTTTAGTTTAATAGAATTATGGTCCAGTAATATAGTCTGTATTATTGTGTTTCTTGGAATTTATTATTTCCTTTTTATCCTAATAAAGTTTGTTTTTTAATGACTTTCCCAAGAATGCTGCAAAGTAGCTCATTTTTTCATTTTAAAATTATAGAATAAATAATTTTTCTTATTTAGGTCTTCCATATCTGTACATATTTTTGTTCTACTTGATCTGCTGTAAGTTGAGAGAGGTAAATTAAAGTCTATCATCAATTCATTTTGTCTATTCTTGCAATTGCTATGACTTTTGTACTATGAATTCTGATGCTGTGTTATTTGGTATCTAGATATTGTTTATGAGGAGATCTTTGGAGGGGACTGAAACCTTTACTACCTTAAACAGCCCTTTTTTGTTTCACTTTAATTTCTTTTCCTCTGTAGACAATTTTGTCTGACATCATGTAACTCCTACTTTGTTCTTGCTTGTACTTATCTGATATGTTTCTGTCCATCCATATGGTATCAACCTTTCCATTTCACTGTTTAAGTACTTCCTTTAATATGTATACATTTAGATTTAATTTTAGGTATATTTAAAATGTATAGGACATTGCAACCGATCACTGCCTTTCAAAGACTGTGTCTCATTGGGGCTCATTATCCATGAAGCTGCTTGGGTGGACCAGGAACAGTTACTAGAAGCTTTCCCACAGTCCCAGGAATAGTCCCTTTGAGAAAAAGCCTACAGGAAAATCTCCCTAGTCATTGGCTGTCAGTGCCAAATGGAGAAGTAAACAACCAGGAAGGTAGAAGACAATCATTTTATACCAAGGCATATGATCACTTCAAAGGTATTACAAGCCCAGTTATTATACAAACTAGTTCAGATGCTGGAATTACTGTTACGTGTGAACAATATAATCCATATTATAATGACATCATAGTGAGGCTACGCAAAGTGTTTTTTCAACTCTAAGTAGATCTCATATTTAAATACCACCTAAAAATATACCTTGTGTTACATTAATTATAAGAATAAAAAACATTTTATTAATTACAACATCTCCCATCGGGTTACTTTAAAGAATATAAAAAAAAAGCTTGTCAAACATAACTAAAGATCAATATTTTGATAATAAAAATATAAAACCCAAAAACCCACTGCCGTCGAGTTGATTCAGACTCATAGCGACCCTATAGGACAGAGTAGAACTACCCGATAGAGTGTCCAAGGAGCACCTGGCGGATTCGAACTACCAACCTCTTGGTTAGTAGCCGTAGCACTTAACCACTATGCCACCAGGGTTTCCAATAAAAATATAGAAATTCTATATTATAGTATTGTAATCTTCATATACTCTAACAAATAGAGAAAAAATTCACGAGTTTTTCATTTAAACTGGGAAGGGAATTTCACTTCTTTATCCTAAACACTTAAAACTGAAGACTCTAGCTGGCCCTAATTTATGAACTATACCTTATTAGATGATATGGTGGGGTAGGAACCTCATATAATCTTACAGCTTTTCTCTTTACAGGAGAACTAGCATTTAAATATGTCTTTGAATTGTCAGAGATGCCCTTGCTCCTTGCAAAAAAGGTAAGACAACATAACTTCCTCAGGCAGAAAAGACTTCAAAAAGACAACTTTTCTTGGTGAATTTGAATATACATTTAGACTTAATTAAAAAGAGATCTAAGTAACAGTAGCTATGAAGAAAAAGTAACTGAAAATGTATGTTAACACCAAATCTGAATGAATAAAAACAATGTTGGAAATAGTGATGCAGGCAGTAGAAAAATGGAAAAAGAATGATTCTTTAGGAAAAGAAGCAAAACAAATTAAAAATAGAAGTCAATTAGATAAGAAAATCTAAAAGAGATTTTTAAAAAATCCAAAAGAAAATGAAGTGGAAGAGACAGACAGTGAAAAATAGGCTGTAAGATAACAAAATAGAATCTGTGAGTAGAAAGAAACAGTAAAGTAGTAACAACAGCATAACCACTACTAGTTAATGTGTACTAATGAAGAATACATGGGGAAATTATTAAAATGTAAAAATAATAAACAAAAAGAAATGATACATCCTAGATGATATCCAACTGACAGGAAAAGAAGTGAAATAAATTCACAGCATTAAAATTACATTTTAGTAATAAACATTCTTTAGGTGGGGAGCTTTGTAAAATCAGAAGGAAAATAATGATAATATTCTTCTTCTTATAATAAATGTTCCACTATTGAATGAAGTTTTTGCTTCTGGACATTTTATATCTTCTCTTTCCCACAGAAGATTATGCTTGTATTGGACTTGACAGTAAGCATTGATCCCTGCCAAAAGGTTTGTGCAGTGAGCTGGCTAGGACCAGTAAACCGTATGGTTGTGGCTACCTTTGTAGTTTGGATGGAGGAACCGCATTTAAAGTAACCTTAACTCATAAAGTCTCGAAGTTCGGACTTCTTTGGCCATCTGAATTTCTCCATCCAAATAGAAATATCTATAATAGCTCAGAATGAAGCATTTCACTTTCAATGTGGCATTTCACACAAAAGTCTTAAACAAGAAGGCAATCTTGGAAATATTTTGTATTTGAAGAAATTTGGTCTTTTATAAGTTAATCACTGTTCAAATAAAAATATAAATAGGTTATTTTAATTCAGGGAACATTACTTCTTTTTCTATTAAAGGCCACTGACAAAAAAAAAAGACAATAAAGAACCTAAAACAACAGCTTAATTTTTTTAAACATATAAGAAATAAAAGTATTTCTGTTTTAAAAATGAAGAACAAAGAATATAAAATTCCTCTGAAATAATATGTTGTAATTTTTTTTTTTTTTTTTTACTTGGTAGAGAAAAACTTTAGTTTCAAAATAAAGAGGTTCTTCTAAAAGTAAGGGATATTATAATAACCAGAGATCTCAAAATTAAAGGCCAATGCCTTCACTAGACAAATAAAGAAGCAAAATGGATACCCAATTTGTCCAAATTTGCACCTGAATTAGTGCTGGAGCAAGGGAACAGAACCCAGATAGGTTAATTTACAGCCTATAGTCTGTCCACTGTGCTGCAGATATCAACGGCATACAAAAACCAGTGTGGCGTTACAAAAAAATTTAACATGTCAATTCAAGGGAAAAAGAATGATATGGAAGTTAAATGGATACTAATAAAATCTTCGATGAACATTTATTACATGCAGACACTGTTCTAAGTGCTTTAACATATTAACCCATTTAATGAATATCAGAGGAAAGAGATAGGCCTCTGTTCCAAACACTGTAACATGTTTTCTTTGTCACTATGAACAACAGAAAGTTTTGCACAACTCTTGGAAAGAAGCCCTCCGCTAGTTTGGAGAAAAGATTGGCTCAATTAGCTACGCAAACTCACACAATCTTGTTTTCTACCATGGACAAAGACAATTTGGAAATGGGTTCAAGGTACAGATCTGATTATTTTCTTGCCATAATTCTGTGCAAGAAGTTGCAACCTGGCTGTAATAATAACAATAATAATAAAAAAGCTAAACGAAACTACTTCGTGAGCAAAACTAACTCACAACCCCAGTGTTTTCAGTATCAAAATCAGACAAGTTGGCTATGATAGCCTTTAGGACCAATTTTTCAATCTTTGTCAACATTACATCCAGTGTTAAGTGATATAACTAAATATGCCTGAAACCTGAAATATATTTACTCATCTTCCCGCCAGAATTATTCGTTATTTGGAAGAATATTCTTTTCCTCACTTCTGATCTTTCCTTCCAGGTAGAAGGATCTCCATTCTATAGCATTTCTGACTTCTCTCCACTTATTTACTCATCTTTCCTGGAACGATGGAATAGTTAGTGATAAATTTGGGAAGAAAAACTAGGCAGGTCCAATGCAGCTCTGCCCTTCTTCCTTTGGGGAGCACCTCTGTCCATGACTATTCAGGCGACCTGCCTAACTTTGGAATTTGGTTAGCAGGCTCTTGGGCTTTCATTCAAACCTACACCCTCCTAAGGAATCTCTGCTTAGTGCAAAGGTGATACGTTGTTACTCTTCTGTCTTAATCCTCTGATTCATTTTTCTATGGGTTCCAGACCAGTGTAAGAAAGAAAGATGCTATTTTAATGGTAACCCCTCTCCCCACACGCAAACACACAAAGACCCCTAACATCCACAGCTTTGCATTCTGATGCCATCGTGGATTGAGGAGAAGAACAGTATAATAGAGATAAGTTCTCATGAGATTTTTTTTAGTTCAACTATGTCCTAAAATTCCATGTTGTTTTTTAAAGCCTAAAAGTAATTACCCTACTAATTCCCTTGTCCCTCTCCCAGCTTGTTTAGATAATTCCCTCATCTTCTCCAAGCTTCCATTGCTACTACTCGTGATCTATTAGAATAATTACTATTATTTTATGCCTTGTCTGACCCTGGAAGAGATTTACAGGGAAAAAATTAATTGATCAATTGCTATGGGAACTAAATATACAGTTTTATGTTTTTTCAAGTTGCAGCTTTATGTTTTTCTTTACAGAAAAGAGTATATAAATAGTCTTTAATGTAGTAGTATTTTGATGCTGGTGTAGAAGAGATCAATAGAGTCTACAAGACAGATTTTCAGGCAAAGATTTAGTTTGCCTCAACCTCTGAACTTCTGCAAGATTAAGTTATTTTAAGAGAATCAGATGTAAGTTAAGTCATAAAATCAAGAAACGGGAAAAGTTGAAAAAAAAGCTAAAAAGCATGTAATCCACCCCTCTCATTTAACTGAAAGCAAACTGAATGAAAGAAATGTTGACCTTTGTTTAGAATTTATGTGCTTCCTACTTCCAAAATAAGTATCTGTTCTGTCCAGGGCAGGGGCAAATTATCCAATAAGCAAGGTAAGCATGAGCTTAGTAAGTAAGTACAAGTAAGCTCATGCTTACCTTGCTTATTGGATAATTTCCCACTGCCCTGGACAGACCACATATTTACTGCTTATTGGAAATCCACCCTGGTCCAGGGTCACACAGATTGCTAATGGTAGAACTGCAATAAGAACTTATCTTGTAACTACCAAACTAATGCATGGCAGTTCCTAACAGGTATAAAACAATTTTAAAGTACTCTTATGAGTTTGTTGTTGTTGTTAGGTGTCATTGAGTCAGTTCTGACTCATAGTGATCCTGTGTGTTAACAGAATGAAACACTGCCCGATCCTGAGTCATCCTTGGAAGTTGCTATGTTTGAGTCAATTGTTGCAAGCACTGTGTCAATCCCTCTTGTCAAAGGTCTTCTTCTTCTTTGCTGACCTTCTACCTTACCAAGCACGATGTCCTTCTATAGGGACTGATCCTTCCTGATAGCATGTCTAAGTACTTGAAATGAAGCCTTGCCATCCTGGCTTCCAAGGAGCACTCTGGCTGTACTTCTTGCAAGACAGATGGGTTCGTTCTTCTGGAAGTCCATGGTATATTCAATATTCTTCCCAATGCCATAATTAAAAGCATCAATACTTCTTCAGTCTTCCTTATCCACAATGCATTTTCTGCATACATATGTTGTTGTCTGTTGTTAGGTGCCATCCAGTACTCAGAACAACCCCATGTACAACAGAACAAAACACTGGCTGGTCCTGCGCCATCCTTACTATTGTTATGCGTAAGCCAACTATTGCAGCCACTGTGTCAACCCATCTCATTGAGGGTCTTCCTTTTTTTCGATGACCCTCTACTTTACCAAGCATGGGACTGATCCCTCCTGGCAACCTGTCCAAAGTATGTGAGATGTAGTATCGCCATCCTTGCTTCTAAGGAGCATTCTGGTTGTACTTCTTCCAAGACAGATTTTGTTCGTTGTTTTGGCGGTCCATGGTATATTTAATATTCTTCACCAACACATGATTCAAAGGCGTCAATTCTTCTTAAATCTTCTTTATCCATCGTCCAGCTTTCACAGGCATATGAGATGAATGACAAGCCTACGGGCTTGGGTCCGGCACATCTTGGTCTTCAAAGTGACATTTTTGCTTTTCAATACTTTAAAGAAGTCTTTTGCAGCAGATTTGCCCAATGCAATCTTTCTTTTGATTTCTTTACTGCTGCTTCCATGGGTGTTGATTGTGGATCCTATAAAATGAAATCTTTGACAACTTCAGTCTTTTCCCCATTTATCATGATGTTGCTTATTGGTCCAGTTATGAGGATTTTTGTTTTCTTTGTGTTGAGGTGTAATCCATACTGAAGGCTGTGGTCTTTGATCTTCATCAGTAACTGCTTCAAGTCCTCTTCACTTTCAGCAAGCTAGGTTGTGTCATCTGCATAACGCAGGCTGTTAATAAGTCTTCCTCCAATCCCCATGCCCCGTTCTTCATATAGTTCAGTTTCTTGGCTTATTTGCTCAGCACACAGATTGAATAGGTATGGTGAAAAGATAACAACCCTGACGCACATCTTTCCTGACTTTATACCATGCAGTATCCCCTTGTTTTGTTCGAATGACTGCCTCTTGATCTATGTACAGGTTCCTCATGAGCACAATTAAGTGTTCTGGAATTCTCATTTTTTGCAGTGTTATCCATGATTTGTTATGATCCACGCAGTTGAATGCCTTTGCATAGTCAATAAAACACAGGTAAACATCTTTTCTGTGCTTCTCAGCTTTCACCCAGGATCCATGTGACATCAGGAATTATATCGCTGGTTCCACCTCCTCTTCTGAATCAGGCTTGAATTTCTGGCAGTTCCCTGTCGATATACTGCTGCAACCACTTTTGAAAGATCTTCTGCAAAATTTTACTTGCATGTTATATTAATGATATTGTTTGATAATTTCCACATTTGGCGGGATCACCTTTCTTGGGAATAGTCATAAATATAGATCTGTTCTAGTGTGTTGGCCAGGTAGCTGCTGTCTTCCAAATTTCTTGGCGTAGACAAGCAAGTACTACCAGCACTGCATTGGTTTGTTAAACATTTCAATTCGTATGCCATCAATTCCGGGAGCCGTGTTTTTCCCCAGTGCCTTCAGTGCAGCTTGGACTCCTTCCTTCAGTACCACTGGTTCCTGCTCATATGGTACCTCCTGGAATGGTTGAATGTCAATTGATTCTTTTTGGTAGAGTGACTCTGGGTATTCCTTCCATCTTCTTTTGATGCCTCCTGAGTCGTTTAATATTTCCCCCATACCAAAAGCCAAAAACCAAACCCCCTGCCATCAAGTCGATTCCGACTCATAGCAACCCTAAAGGACAGAGTAGAACTGCCCCTAGAGTTTCCAAGGAGCGCCCGGTGGATTCGAACTACCAACCTTTTGTTTAGCAGCTGTAGCTCTTAACTACTACGCCACCAGGGTTTTCATTTCCTCCATAGAATCCTTCAATATTACAACATGAGGCTTGAATTTTTTCTTCAGTTCTTTCAGCCTCAGAAATGCAGAGTGTGTTCTTTCCTTTTGCTTTCCATCTCTAGGTCTTTGCACATGTCATTATAATACTTTGTCTTCTCGAGCCACCCTTTGAAATCTTGTGTTCAACTCTTTTACTTCATCCTTTCTTCCTTTTCTTTAGGTACTCAACATTGAAGAGCAAGTTTCAAAGTATCTTCTAACATCCATTTTGGTCTTTTCTTTCTTTCCTGTCTTTTTAACGATCTCCTGCTTTCTTCGTGTATGATGTCCTCAATGTCATTCCACACCTCGTCTGGTCTTCGGTCATTAGTGTTCAATGCACCAAATCTATTCTTGAGATGGTCTCTAAATTCAGGTGGGATATACTCAAGATCGTACTTTGGTTCTCGTCAACTTGTTCTAATTTTCTTCAGTTTCAACTTGAACTTACATGTAAGCAATTGATGATCTCTTCCACAGTCGGCCCCTGACCTTGTTCTGACTGATGATCTTTTCCATTGTCTCTTCCCACAGGTGTAGTCAATTTGATGCTTCCTGTGTATTCCATCTGGCAAGGTCCATGTGTATAGTCGCTGTTTATGTTGGTGATAAAAGATATTTGCAATGAAGAAATTGTTGGTCTTGCAAAATTCTATCATGCAATCTCGGGCATCATTTCTATCACCAAGACCGTATTTTTCAACTACCAATCCTTCTTCTTTGTATCCAACTTTTAAATTTCAATCTCCAGTTATTATTAATGCATCTTGATTGCATGTTTGATCAATTTCAGACTGCAGAAATTGGTAAAAATCATCACTTTCTTCATCTTTGGCCTTAGTGGTTGGTGTGTAAATTTGAACAACAGTCGTCGTATTAACTGGTTTTCCTTATAGGCATATGGATATTATCCTATCACTGACAGCACTGTACTTCAGGATAGATCCTGACATGTTCTCTTTGACAATGAATGCAATGCCATTCCTCTTCACGTTGTCATTCCTGACATAGTAGACCATTTGACTGTCTGATTCAAAATGGCCAATACTAGTCCGTTTCAGCTCATTAATGCCTAGGATATCAATGTTTATGCATTTCATTTCATTTTTGACAACTTCCAGTTTTCCTAGATTTATACTTGTACATACCACATTCCAATTATTTTAATTGATATTTGCAGCTGTTTCTTCTCATATTGAGTCGTGTCACAGCAACAAATGAAGGTTCCAAAAGCTTGACTCCATCATTAAAGTTGACTCTACCTTGAGGAGGCAGCTCTTCTCCAGTCGTATTTTGAGTGCCTTCCAATCTGATTTTTTATGATTTTAAACTTAATTAAAAGGTATGCAAGTACAATACAAGTAGCCAAGTTAAATTATTATTCATTCAATGAAATTATATTCCTTAGAGAAACCCAAAATAAATCTAGTAATTAAAGCATTTTGGTAGAAATGAAGACTATCTTCAAAAATTTGAAAAATGGAAGACACCAAAACAGGTGATGCTGTTGTTAGTTCTCTGGAATCAATTTCGACTCATGGTGACCTCATGTATTACAGACTAGAACTGCACCATAAGATTTTCTTGGCTATAATTTTAATGGGTTTTGAGGTTTTTTTTTGGGTAATCTTAATGGAAGTACATCATCAGGCCTATCATCCCCGGTACCATTGGATAGGTTTGAATCATCAACCTTTAAGTTAGCAGAGGAGTGCAAACCATTTGGGCCACCTAGGGACCATTTTAAAAATCATATTATACAGGTTTCAAACCTAATGGATGGATCCCTAGTGGCATAATGGTTAAAGTGCTCAGCTGCTAACTGAAAGGTGGGTGGTTCAAATCCTGCAGCTCTGTGGGAGAAAAGACCTGGCGATCTGCTCCTGTAAGGATTTCAGCTTAGGAAACTTTATAGGGCAGTTCTACTCTGTCCTATAGGGTCACTATGAGTCAGAATTGACTCGATGGTACACCAAGAACAACAAAATCTGATGAAGTCTATCCATAGTCGGTTTATATTTTAGTTCTATAATTTTGCTTTGCTAAACCTAGTTATTTCTAGTTATCAACTAAGCAGATCACTTTATGTAATCTTTCTAAACAGTAATGTATAATTCTTCTGCCTCCCTGTAATCTCCACAAAGGTTCCCTACCACCAAAGTTATAAAATACTTATACAATATTTATGTATCTTGTCTGCCTTATACTATATGATTTGATGTGGGGAAAACCATGTCTGCAATTCTGTCCCTTAAGTGGTTTGATGTTAACGCTAAGAAAAAGCCAAATAGATTCCTGCCAAAATGACTGCCAGATCCTTATAGACCATCTGGGCACAGCAATTCGTGAGGAAATATTTCAGTTCATTTTATGGTGTTCCTGCCACCCACTTTACAAAACAACGTTACTGCCAATAATAATAAAAATAACTAGGTAAAATGTTATTCTTACAGTTGTGATCTCACATAACTTTTTTGACACCCAAGAAATTGCTTTTTACATAGAATTTCTCAAGCTTAGGAAATTTTGTTTTGTAAATTTCTTTTGCAGAAATAACTTGTTTTGGTATATTTAAAGCAAAAGTCTTCATTTCATTTAGTTTTTAATAAAACCTGTTTTTGATATTACGACTGGGATTAACTAAAACAACGTATTTCATCCATGAGCTTGAAACATCTACATTTTCTAAAAACTTTATTATCCACTCCTGTATTTGCACACCATATGCATTACATTCAGAATCAGGTCACATATCTAACGTGTCTACATACCCAATTTCAAGGATGTTTTTCAGGACATCATCAGAATAATAAACTAAGAAGTATAAAATTCAATCAATTTACTAGTGATTTTATAGATTCAATACCAGAAAACTACTTTGTTCAAATTCACCATATCATTTACTGTTCTTTCAGGTAGATGGTCTGTATTTACTCTGGATGCTAATGCAGCTAATACAAGCAGTGCAATTAAAATTGCTGTATGTTGAATTAAATGAAACACTACATCTTAGGCATGTTTGGAATAAAGAAATACATCATACTTCTATTTTTATTAATAAAATTGTGCAATTATCGGTCATCTTTTGCCTCACTTTGTATAATTATGAAATACAATGCTTAGAAAATAAAAACAGGATCTAATATTCCAATTTCACCAGTTGCCATTAACATTAAATGTAATGCCAGTTTGGCAATATGTTTGGGGTGGTATATGAAGAATACGATTTTTTTTTTTTTTTTATATAGACTCATTCAGTCAGTTCCCATACCACGGAGAACTTTCCTACCAAAACATAGCTTTAATAGATATTCACCTATCTTATTCATATTTTTCGTTGCCCCACGGTAAATTTTATTTACCAGAATAACTTGTTGGGTCCAGTTTTAGGAGCAATTACTATTCCAGACTATGTGTTTAACTACACCATCAACTGTTTTTCTGGATTTCAGAAACCACTCAACCACAAACCAATGCAAGGCACATCTTGCACTTACGCATTCCTGAACACGCAGAGAGTTACTTTGACAATACTAAGTGCTGAAGTGTATAAGTCCTGGACATGGACTGAGAGCCTTAGTCACTGTAATATTCATTTGTGGTGGGATAGTTTATTGAAATATAAATTTGCCTGTATTCTGCTTACCTAGTTTCCTTCGTCTGTTACTTCAAGCAAACTATGAGGTCTTTAGTATCTCAAGAGTTTTACAGAGCTAAAAACAGAAGCTTCTGGAAGTCAGTGTTCTTTTTTATCGCTTTGTAAAATCTGAAATGCATTATAGGTATGACATGAGAAGCCCCAGGACAGAGAAGAGGCCGGCAGAGAGTTATACAGGTGGGCAGGGAGAGTCTCTAGAAAGGTAAGAGGATGGCAGTATCCTGGGCAGGTGGCAAAATCTCAGAGGGGACACTGGGAGGCTAGATCTCGACACGGCAGATCCTAGTCTTTCCAAAGAGTCCTGTACACTCGAGCAACACAGGAGCAACGGATCACATGGACTTAAGGGGTGAAATGGGCCCCTCAGTGATATTCCACTGTGATAGATTCCCAACCCTTTGCTCTTTCTAGGTAAGGGATTATCATCTCCAACAATTGCTACGTGACTTACAGGGCCTCCCAGTAGGTGGCGTTCCTGTTCCCAGAATGTTCTTCCTTGCCCCATTTTCAATTTCACAATGTGACTTGCTTTGGCCAAAGGAATAGAAGCCGGTAAAGAAAATCTTCAATCAAGCCAAGTTTTAAATGCGATGTTGTGGTTCCATTTGTCCTCGTGTTCTTTTCCCTCTGCCCTGAGAATGGCATGCCTCACATAGGGGCTGCTCTCTCAGTCTGGGTCCTGGAATAAGAAGAAACTTGAAACAGAGCCACCACAACCGGCTACTACACGTTTGTAAATCACTGAGATTACAGGGTTGTTTAACACAGCAAAGTTAACTAGTAAGTCAGTGTAAGTTACTCACCAATGGCCAAAGATACTGCTAAATTGATTAAACAAAAAATAAAGAAGAATAGGAGACCTGGTGGTGCAATGGTTAAGTCTAGGCTGCTGGTAAAAAGGTGGGGGGCTGGAACCAGTGGCTGCAAGAGAAGAGACTGAGAAATCTGCTCCTGTAAAGAATATAGCCTAGGAAACTCTATGTGGCAGTCCTACTCTGTAACATTGAGTCACTATAAGTTGGAATTGACTCAGTGGTACATAACAAGAAGTATCTCTTGCACACAGTTTTTAGACTGAGGTTCAAACTTGCTATATTAAATGAGCCCTGGTGGTGCAGCAGTTAAGCGCTTGCCGCTAACCAAAAGATTGGTGGTTCAAACCCACCAGCCGCTCCAAGGGAGAAAGATGTTGCAATCTACTTCTGTAAAGATTTACAGGCTTAGAAACCCTGTGGGGCAGTCCTACTCTGTCCTATAGGGTCGGTATGTGTAGGAGCTGACTAGACTGCAATGGTTTTTTTTTTTTTTGTACTAACTTCTGCCTGTAATTCTGTCATGAAAAACATAATTATCATCAGATGACCTTTTCCTTACAGAGAAAACAGACATAAAAAGTAAGGCTGTGGATAGGCCAGGTTGTCCAACTTGTGAAATTCAAAATCTCTTCTTCACAATCATACTGAAGTTCTTTTTAACAGCTGTGATTAGTTTGCATTAAGATTATAGTAATGACCCTAATTATAAACAAATTACTTAAATGAAGTTCTTTTAGTAAACATGTTAGAAAACAAATAATCTTATTTTGGTGGATAAATAGGCTGGTCACAGAGATTTGGGAGGATATACAGAGTAGACTGCGTGTAGGGTTGCAGATTTTGAGATGCCAAGTGGAGTGACAGGCACTAAAAGCCCAGTGTGGATCATCCGGGGCCTGTTTAACTGGGAATGAGGTTGTGTGTGGCAGGTTTTGAGCAAGGTGGAAGCCATAGCCAACTTTACCTGGAAAGGAGAAGTGCAGCGGCCAGCCTTGTTTATCTGCCCACCCTTCTTTTCTCATTTCTCTTCTTTGCTCTTCTAACTCTCCCTCGTTCTCCATTTCCTTCCTTGTCCTCAGCCCCCATCTCACTCCAGGTCCCCTGGGTGACGCAAATGGTTTGTGCTCAACTCCTAACCTAAAGGTTGACAGTTCGAACCCACCCAGCAGCACCTGGCCATCTGCTTCCATAAAGATTACAGTCAAGAAAACCCTATGGAGTGGCTGTACCATGTAACACGAGGTCACCATGAGTCAGAATAAACTCAATGACAATGTGTTTTGGCATCTCATTCTGACTGCTCATCCCTACCCCTCTCTCCCTCTCCTTTGTCAAAATGTCAGGAGTCCATTAAATTTTATATGAAAATCACTGTCTTTTAGACAGTAATTTAATATAAACCCCACAAAGGTACAAGCAAAATGAATGCCATTATTCTTGCTGCTGTCTTTCAGGCAATGCAGGTCATTTTTGCCGATGGCGCTGGAAAAGGTGGGAGTTATGTGCCAGGGGAAAAAGTGCCAAAGTCAGCATTTGCCCTTTTATTGCTGCGGGACAATAATGAGAGGGGAAAAAAAAATCAAGCTTTCTTGGTACACTTCCTTTTGAAGGAAAAAAAAAAGCCAGCAGTAGCATTTTAACAAAATATGCTGGAAAAAAAATTGTTACCTTTTCTCTTTTCAGATATCTATCCTGAGTAACAGTTTCAGTTAAATAATGCAGTATTTTTAGTCAGAATGCAAATCCTTTGGGATTCATGCCTTGTCATGATTAGACTCCGTTCTTGAAAGAAATATAGTACACCCCATTGGTAAGCACTTTACTGAATTTCTAGGTATTAGTGCTCTTAAGAACTCTTACTTTTTTCCCCCTTGGTTTTCACTCTTCACCCTTGGGGTGTTGCGTGTTACCTGGACAACTGAGGGTGTGAAATGGTTCAAAGGCAGTCCTTGGGCTCCTGCGGTCAGAAGGGTGTTTAAATGATGATGTGCAGGAAGTGTTCTGGTGTGTGGAATTCTGCTGGGACTCCTCTTTAGCATAAACTCAATTTGAGCTTACTCTTCCTGCTCAAAGGGACTAGTACAAAATCACCTCATCACAAAGCACAACCACTTGGAGCACAGATGATATATGGAGAGATACAGAGAGAACACAGAGGCAGAGGGTAGACCTATGAAGGATGGAACTACAGGAGAAAGAGAGAGATGGAGTGGGGCTTGGGGAATGAGTATTTGGTGTTTGACACTCACTTTTCAGAAAGATCTGAAGACAAAGAGAACCTCTTGAGTTACCGGAAACTGAGACCAGCGGTATCAGGATTACAACAACTCACCTGATAGAGATTCTGTATGTATACAGTCTGAACAGTGAACAGTTATAGATCTATATTCAGTATTATCTGCCATTATTATCTTGGGCTCTTATTCAAAGAAGAACCATAATAGTACAGGTTAAGTTCAAAGAACTTACAGAAAAAAATCTTGAAAGATGAAAGGCAGAAATAATTTCCTGATTCAAAAACTCCTGATATATTAAATTTTCTGTATATGTTATTTATCATTTATGATATAAAATTCTACTTAAGTTAGCCATTTATCTTTCAGTCTGTAATGTGAATTTGGTCATTCTCACTATATTCCTTTTGTGGTATCGTGGTCTGGATTAAAGAGATCCTTTAGGTATGTTCCTGTTTTATCTAGATTGAGTGTCTGCCAGCTAATGATTATTGCCAGATTTGTACAGCAGGACGCTATCAGATGCCCAGCACATCTGCCACAGCAAAGCCTTATCCACGTCTATTCCTGTCTCAGTGCAACCAATTTTGCTCATTCCTTAAATATTTACTGAATGCATACCACGTACGAGGCACTGGGCAAGGCTATGAAAAATACAAAATCAGCAAATATAACCAAATAACACTGGGCATCCTATAAAATATGTGAATTTCTTTTGTAAACTGCTTTATGACACAGAATTTAGGCTTCATGCCACTTGGACTGCGACTTGAGATTTAAGTATTTCTGATTGATTTTAACTGTTTCATTTTTTGAGTCCCAGAGGGGAGAGAAATGGAGATTGGACAATGAACCATTTATATTGAAAACTGGACATCTCTCTCAACTCCACAAGTCTCTGTGTATTTGTGTGTTTGTGTGTGTGTGTGTGTGTGTGTGTGTGTGTAAGGGCAGTGAGGTACAACACCATTCAGTAAACCACATTTAATAAGTGGGCAACCACTGTGCCAACAATATTCATAGTATCTCACCAGGCTGGAGGAACTTTCTCTACTCTAGATGCACACTTTAATGCTCGTCTCATTTACAGGTGTTTTTGATACATCAAACTGAACGTTAATAAACTTGCGAGATGACAAAACAGAAAGTTCAATACGTCCCGTGAATCCTTTCCAGCTGTCATTTTTGTGGAGCCAATGCCTCTTTTTCCTGTGTCAGCAGAGAACTGGAAAAAGATGCGGTTAATTCCTGAAGAGAAAACACATGATTGTTGGACCCGTTTCTGTTCTTCCTCTCAATGTTTTCTAACGTTTCTTAAGTACTGAAAAAATTCTCCTTGTTATCCTTAGTAGCAGGTGGCAGCTGAACTCGTTCAATTATATGTTTTGTTAAAACCTTGTAAATAATTTAAATACTATTGTTGCCTTCAACTAAAGCTTACCGTCAAATTATTTTTCCTTCTGCTTAAATTTTCAAATGTTTTCCACCTTCCATCTCCCCGACTAAAGTCCCAAAGTCCCCTGGGCTAGACAAGGCATTAGTGTTTTAGCTTTTTAAATGTTATAGAGTCGGTTTAGAACAGTGCTTAGATTTACTGTGACAACTCTTCTGCTTTCTCAGGTAGAGTTCTGGGCGTGGAAAACATCCTGGTATCCAAGAGTCAAGTCATCAGCAGGAGCTGGGCTGCTGGATGGGAGGTAGGAGAGCCAGAGCTGGCTTTATTCCATGGAGGATACCAGTAACCACCATTATGATTTAAAGAATGTGAAATACGGTTACAAGATAAAATACATGATACCTAGCAGAATATGAATTTTAGATAAATAATAGATAATTTTTTAGTATAATATCTGGAGCATACTTATACTAAAAAATGATTCATTGCCTGAAATTCAAATTTACCTGAGCCTTCTTGTATTTTTATTTGCAAAAACTGGCAGCCCTCAATCTGAAAGAAGCTTCTCTGTTAAAAAATTCTTCTCTTCACGCTGAAATTAACATTTTCAGTTTGGTTAATAAGCATTCCCTTTTAGAAAGCAAGTATCTCTGGGAAGTAATGTGAGTCGTTCTTGCATCAATGTGAGAATTAAAGAGATTGCTTACTTCTCAATGTTTAATTCACATAGTATCGAACTGGGTCAGTCAATTAGACTAAGGGTGTAGGAGTTCTTTTTTGGTGTGAAGAGATAGAGTGTGGAGTTGAGTTGGGGAATAGTAAATTTGAAAGGAAGGATACTTATGGATGAAGTACTTTGGGCATGGATTTTCTCATAAAATTATCAAGGCATCAGGGAAAAAAGTGTATAAAAACGTGGAATGAGGATAGAGAGTATCAGGTGGTAGTGCCAGAGAAAACTCACTAATTCTATAATTTTTCTTGCAGACAATTCTTGACTCATGAGGGGAATTAGTGGTGGGCTTTATTTTTCAATAGCAGGTAGTGGTAAAAGTTAAAATCAGTGGTTAGCAGACCCTCACAAATGGTGAAGATATCACATTGACTGAGTGAAAGAATGTAATTCACTTTTTATTTTAATTTTCAAAAAAGAATAATTGTCTTTAGGGAGCAGGTAACTATTGTTACTGGTGTCAATAAAAATAATTACAACTATTTTTCATTTATTATAGAAAAAAAAAAACAGAACCAAACCCATTGTCGTCAAGTCACTTTCGACTCATAGTGACCCTGTAGGACAGAGTAGAACTGCCCTGTAGGGTTTCCAAGGAGCGCCCAGTAGATTCGAACTGCCGACCTTTTGGTTAGCAGCTATAACTCTTAACCACTATGCCACCAGGGTTTCCATTAAAGGATTCCATTAATAAGAGGGGCCAACGTGTATGGCGTATGTGTTTGTGTGTCATGTGACTGTGGGCCGCACAGCTGTTAAAAGGGTTTTTTGTTGTCTTACCAGGTAATGAAGATACATTTTTCACTGACAAATGCACACCTTATCAGATGAATGCCTGTTGCTATGAATTTAGTCTGTTACTATGGGGCAAACCAAACCCCCTACCTTTGGCTTCCTCAGTATCATGTTTGATAGATTAGGGAGATCACGTTATTGTTAATTGCCATTTAGTCAATTCGAACTCATGGCAACCCCATGTGTGCGGAGCACACCTGCACTCCACAGGGTTTTCAAGGCTGTGACCTTTCAGAAGCAGATCACCAGGCCCATCTTCCAAGACGCCTCCAGGTGGATTTGAACTGCCAACCTTTTGGCTAATAGGCGCTTGACCATCTGCACCACCCAGGCACTCCATATACAGATATATAACATTTATTTATTGTTACAACAACTTGCTGATAATATTATTTTTGATGAGCTTCAATGTATAACTGAAGCAGTTATTCTCAGACAAAATTTGGAAGTTCTTTTAGCATTTAAAACTCTGCCTTTCTGCTTCCTAGAAGATACAATAAACCTCTTAAAATGCAGTAAGCCCACTGCTGCAGTCAAGTAAACAGCTATGATTTCCTAGTTCTATGTCAAAACACTCAGCACAGTTCCTGGCCCAACAGAAACAATAAATGTTAGTTGAAAAGATGGACAGATGGATGGACGGACAGAGCTACTTAGGATATATGTTTAACTTGCTGAATCTGAATCTACTAAATGATTAGTTACAATACTATGTAAAAAACCAAACTCTTTGCCATCGAGTCGATTCCAACTCAGCAACTCTACAGGACAGAAGAACTGCCTCATTGGGTTTCCAAGGAACAGCTGGTGGATTTGAACTGCTGACCTTTTGGTTAGCAGCCAAGCTCTTAATCTCTGTGCCACCAGGGCTCCAAAAATCACTAAAGCAACTGTTAATGATTTGATGGTATATGTGGAAAGAAGTAAGACAGGCATCCTCAGAGCTCAGTCCTTCTAGGAGACATGTGCTCCAGCTTATCCTCCTACTCCAAGAAGAATAGGCTGCACGTTCTTCTGAAATTGTCCTTGACAAGTTAATCACAGAATGGGGCCAGAAACATTCCTTGGCAAGACGACCACAGGGGACCCACAGCTGGCCTCAACCAGTTTTAGCAGGTTTTCTATGCCATCTTAACACTTTAAGTGACCTCTTAACTCATTAAGAACAAAATACATGTAAATACCTTGCCTCTGGGTGGAGACTTAGCATGCTAATGAAGGAAAATCAACCTTTTCCTCCATGAGGGGGAGGAAAGGGAAGGGGAATGCATAGTCATCCCCAATTTCTGGGCGCCTGTGTGAAGGTCAATCCTGAATATTCATGATGAATTTGTATTTCTTTGTCTGCGCTCTATAAAAGCCTACCTCCTCAAGTTGCTCGCAAGCAGTCTTGGAGGCAGCAGCCCGACTGCTGCTTTTTTCTTCGTGCGACAAAATAAAGGCGCTTTTCTACTCTCCTACCCTGGCCTCTTGTTTATTGGCTGTAATGAGTTGCGCCATCCTGGGGTTTCCACCCGACAAAATTTCAAAAAATAAAATTATAGGGCAAATCAAGTTAGCCAATTTCATTATGGAGTCCTGGGTGGCACAAATGATTAAGTGCTCAACTAAGAGCCAAAAGGTTAGAAGTTCCAACCCACCCAGAGCTGCTAACAGGTTGCCATGAATTGAATCGACTCGACAGCAAATAACAACACACAATGTCATTATTAGTTAACAATGCTATTTTTAATAACACTGACTTCTATTTTTGACAGAAATCTCAAATAGAAGGTTCCAAAACTACAGCTCTTGGAATGGAAAATATTTGTTTTTCTCACATGCTATAATCATTTCTCCTTGACTTGATCATTGATAAGAGTGTCTGTGTGAGAGAATCCTGGACGTTTTGGGGACTGCATCTTTCCACACTAATAACTTTCCTCCTTTACTGATTTTACCACTTCACTCTTGACACAGCAGGCCCTAAACATGCAAACTCGACGAAGAAGAAAGCTAAGGTGATTCAGACTGCTAAGGATGGAACTGCTACAACTGAATAGCCATAACGACACAGGAAAAGTGCTCTTAAACATTTGTGTGAGTCACAGAACTACACACTTTTGAAAGATAAACCAATAATATTTTCCCTTCAATCCTAGAGGTGATGCAATGTCTTCCTAGTAGAAGTGAAAGGATGAATGGGAATTTGACATCATTTAGCTCTTCTTAAACAGAGTCCGAGTCTTCCCTAGTCACCACAGTCCACAGCCTATACTGTCTTTAACATTCATTGAGCCGGAGACAGATATTTTATCATAAAATGTAACTATTATACATTTACCTTAGTTATCTTAGCTACCTTGCATAACACCCAGCAAAGTGATATGTACTTATTAGGTCCTCAAGAATTTTTGTTTAGTTAAATAATTGTTAATTAAGACTCATATTGGAGCCCTGGTGGCACAGTGCTGAAAAGCTCGAATTTAAAAGCCAAATCCTCTTATACACTCTAAATTCCAATATCTAATATTGTGATTTACTAATCCTAACCAAATAACTCACTTTTAAATTTGATTTTCCTAAGATTAATTTCTTAAAATAACACAATTTACCGAAATTAATTCTAATCACAATTACATTCTATTTCAATCACTAGCATTTTATAGCACCACAATCAGCGTGAAACAAATGTGAGGAGAGCATGAAGTAACCTTCATTATTTTTTTGTTTTGTTTTTGCTTCCTCACTAAAAGTAATTTTTTACAGGGAAGAGAGCTGAACAGCTGACTGACGGATGGAGAAAGTTACACAACAGTCCGCTTTGCAGCAATGTACTATTGCGGTATGAGGGCGCTGTAGGGAGCCTGGAAAGAAAACCACCTCTTCCCAGAGCCACACTGCTTGCTCTCAGCTGAGACCAAAAAGAGGTTTCCTTTTTTTTTTTTTCTGGTTCCTGTAGGAAACTCACAAAACTAATCTAACTTCAAAACCTTTGAGCAATGGACACAAGAAAGGGATTTACTTCAGGAAATTGTTTAACAATTTTCAGGAACTAAAGATTGAACCACTTCAAATATTTTTCCCTACCTAATCGCCGAGGCAGAGCGTTCTTACAAGAGAGAATTAGAAGCTACTGATGTGAATAAAGAAAACACTGGTGAATTTACTGCATGCTTTATTTAGCTTGAGGTTCCTTTTGAGCTTAGAAACAAGGTTATAAAAGCATCAGGGATAAAATAACACTGGTAGAAGGCATTAAACGAGCTGCAGAAAAGGGGCTGACCGCCTTGTTACATTTGCAGGCATTACTCAGCACTCTGGACATTTTCATAAACTCATAAATCTTGCTGGTTACATAGGCAAAACATGACCTCTTTTGCTGCTGCTCAATTGTTTGTGGGTTTTTTTTTTTTTCTTCCTTTCCACAAGGAGGAAGGCAGAGAAGACAACTTCAGCATTGGAGAAAAAGGCAAATAGGGCAAATATCCAACAATAACTAAATCCCTTTGTTCCGCTCCCCTCCCTGACTCTCCTAGAAACATAAGCATTATCACTCTATCTGACATATTAAAGAATCAAAAATGTGTGCCAAACTGTACTCAGGAAATGTTTTTGGAAAGAATGAATAAATGAATGAATTCATAATGACTGACTTACCCTAAGTCATCTGTTTGGGCACAGGTCATAAGAAGGACAAGGCCACTGTCCTTCTCCTCCATCTCATTCTCACATCCATGTTACCACCAAACTAAGGCAACTCGAACACACAGCCATAATAAAAATTTTCAGGACTTCATTCAGATAGCAATTGTACCCTTCTATGAAAGCCAAGAATGTAACATTAAATTTTAATTAAGTGAAGGCATTTTTGTTGAGAGCTAAAATAATGCACCGTATTGCTTTTTTTGTAGCTAATAGAGACTGAACTTTGAGGATATAAACGCTTACATTCATAAGAATCCTCCGGGGAGCTTTTTGAGAACACAAAGTCCAAGGTTCCATCCAGAGATTGAGTTTCAGAGAGCAGAGATTGGGCCCAGAATCTGTATTTTAACCACATGTCCAGGTGATGAAAGATGTAGGGCTTGTCTGTGAAGAACTGGTCAAGTTTTGAGAAACACTGATACAGAGGAATGGACTAGGTAAAGTGTCCTTAACAAATATCAAAAATAAGCTTTTGGTGCTTAAAGGGACTGAGTCAATTCATTCAGGTATTGGTTTGTTAGTTACAGATGAATCCATGATTCGATTAATTTAAACATTCAAAGGGATGAGTTTTGATTTGGTGATTTACTTTGTCAACCATGGAAGCTTCATGGTGAGATCATTCACTGGACACAGCATGAGAATATCTGGGTTCAAAATTCGGTTCCGATCATTAATAAAATCATGACAATAGAAGAGTTTCTTGACCTCCCTCAGCTTCAATTCTATCATCTAAAAAAGGTAACTAAATGTTTAGAAACACTTTATGTGCCTACCTAGCCCTCACTACTCTTTTGAAATTATCCCCCCATGCTGAAAAATGAACCTTGACAACTACGTTTGTACCACTTGACTCTCCCACCCCTTTCCTATGGCCATAGCCAGTCTATCAGCTTAGCTGAGAAAAAAGGGTTCTCGTTTTGGGAACATGTGAATTGGGGTGAGACTGAGTGAGTCAGAGTGTTGTAGGAAAACAAACTGAGTGATCTAGATTTGAGGTTGGGGTACTTCTGCCTAGCTATGAGCAAGGAGAAGGCGCCAGCTAAAACAACAAAACAGCAGAAATAAGAGTACCCATTTTTTTGGGATTTATAACCGTAACTGAAAAAGAGGGTGATCTATTTTGATTTCGTCTCTAATTTCTCAATTCCAGTTCTAGTCTCTTTACAGTTTAGCCATGTTTTCCCTGGTGGTATAGTGGTTAAGAACTATGGCTGCTAACCTAAAGGTTGGCAGTTCAAATCCACCTCCTTGGAAACCTTATGGGGGCAGTTCTACTCTGTCCTATAAAGTCACTGAGTCAGAACTGACTTGACAGCAAAGGGTTTTTTGGTTTTGTGTTCTGGCTTATGGGATTTCCACGTAAGTGTACTCTTGCAATAAATAACCTGTTTCATATATACCAGCTTGAATGTGTTTTTATTCCTCGAAAACAACTGTTCCCTGACAAGAACACAATATAAAAACACTTTGCACTTAACAGGTGTGTAAAATTTTAACTGCCTAATTGATAGGGTCACTATGGGTCTGAATCTATTTGATGGCAACAAGGTTTTGGTAACTGATAGAGGAGAAAACTGAAGTTCAACAAAGTTTAATATCACATAGGATGGAATTATTAACCCTGGTCAGATAGTTTGTAGGAAGTTTGAAATGTTAATCTGGGCCTAATGCTCTACAGTTCAAAGCTCTTATTTTAAAACTAGAAACGCAGGCTGCAGGACTGTTATTTTCTTAGAAACATTTATGATCCTGGCATGTTTTTTCGCTGAGAAATTGAGCCATCTGACTTCTTCAGAGAAGAGGACTAAAAGAATCTTTACAAGCTGTCCTGGTGATCTAGTGCTGCTATAACAAAAATACCACAAGTGGAGGGCTTCAACAAACAGAAATTTATTCTCTCACAGTCTGGTAGGCTAGAAGTCCAAATTCAGAGCATTAGCTCCAGGAAAAGGCTTTCTCTCTCTGTCGGCTCTGAAGGAAAATCCTTGTCATCACTCTTCCCCTGGACTAGGAGCTTCTCTGTGCGGGGACGCCAGGTCCAAAGAACACGCTCTGCTCCCAGTGCTTCTTTCTTGGTGGTATGAGGTTCCCATGTCTCTCTGCTGGCTTCTCTCTTTTATATCTCAAAAAGAGATTGGCTTAAAACACAATCTAATCTTGTAGATTGAGTCCTGCCTCATTAACACAACTGCCACTAATCCCATCTCATTAACATCATAGAGATAAGACTTACAACATATAGGAAAACCACATCAGATGACAAAATGGTGGACAATCACAGGATACTGAGAATCATGGCGTAGCCAAATTGATGCATATATCTTTTGTGGACACAATTCAATCCATGACACAGGCCAAAATTATTCTCCAGAAAGACCTTTAAACAATTTTAAGCACTTGTACCAGTACATAGTTGGGATGTCAGAACTCTGTATTATAAAGGATGGCTAAAGAGTCTGGTCAGGAAAAACAAAAACAAAAGGCAACCATTATTACTATACCTTGATCATTTAAAAAAAAAAAAAAAAAAAACCTGCAAACTAAATCCCTGAGTCCCTTAATGAGCTGAGTGGTTGAAACTGTCCTACCCCAATCTCCTAGCATGTAATTGAGTATTGTTGTGGCTTAATGGTTTCTTTGGTGACTGATTGATATTTCATGATCATTTCTGTGAATTCCATATACCTAGCAACTAAATTATTAGAGACTGAAATCGCTAGCAATATGCCAATTGAATAGAAATTTCTGCCATTTTTTATTATATTCAATTTATATTCTGCCTTTAGATCTACCTGTAAACATTTAAAGCAGTATTTTTACACTTACTTGTTTATACTAAGATTGTTTGAATTTTGAAGTGCAACATTCTGAATGTTATTCGTTGTATCTGCCAAAAGATATAAAGTATGAAACTGTGACTTTATGTAGAAAGTAAATTTGGCTCAATTTAATATTCTGGCACAGCTTAGTGTCAGCTACACAAAAACTTCTATCTGGCAGATG
Organism: Loxodonta africana; assembly: GCF_030014295.1. Classification (NCBI taxonomy): domain Eukaryota; kingdom Metazoa; phylum Chordata; class Mammalia; order Proboscidea; family Elephantidae; genus Loxodonta; species Loxodonta africana. The sequence continues at coordinate 80,705,605 of NC_087347.1, read as the reverse complement.
TTCTCCAGGGTCTGAATTGCTCATTTCAAAGATTATAATGTTGCGGAAGCATAAGACTAAGCTATCTATGAGACACAGGAGGCACAGAAGAGGATATGAAATAAACAAGTTCTCCCTCGTTACAGTTTATGACCTTCCCTACTGTTTTATGTCTCCATAGAGATGAAAAATCCAATCTTACACCTTCTTGGTGACAAATACTCAAAGGCAGTTATTAAGTCTTCTTTCAGCTTTCTCTTTTCCAAGCTGAAATATTTTCAATCTCTTAACCCCATAACTTAGACACTAGATGATGATTTGCAAGGGCCTTTGTGGATCTGCTTAGTCACTCTGCGGTGGCTGTTAGCTGGCCATCAGGTTGATGCCGACTCATAGTGACCCTGTAGGACAGAGTAGAACTGTCCCATAGGGTTTCCAAGGAGCACCTGGAGAATTCAAACTGCTGACTTTTGGTTAGCAGCTATAGCTCTTACCCACTACTCCACCAGGGTTTCCAGAGATACAGTAGTGAATTTAAAAAATTAATAAATAAAAGTACTTTAAAAGAATCACTGACATCATAGAAGCTTTTCTGACAGTATGTATTTTTACCATCAATGACAGACACTGAAAGTTCAACTTCTTTCATGTAGCAGTCCTTCATGTTTTTGACACTGAGTTGAGAATCAATGATAAAAGATCATATCTTTTTATAAGAATACACACACACACGTACAGGAGTCAGGGTGGCATAAACAGTTAAGCCAAAAGGTTGGTGGTTTGAACCCACCCAGAGCCACCCTGGAAGATAGGTCTGGCAATCTGCTTCTGAAAGGTTACAGCCTTAAAAACCTGTCCTCTAAATATTGTATCAGACCACTATTATAAGAACTTGAGAAATAGTCTAAACTGAGAAGGAAACATTCTTTTGTGGTTACGAGAGAGGGGAGGGAGGGAGGGTGGGAGAGGGGTATTTACTAATTAGATAGTAGATAAGAACTACTTTAGGTGAAGGGAAAGACAGCACACAATACAGGGGAGGTCAGCACAATTGGACTAAACCAAAACCAGTTTCCAAAACAAACTGAATGTTTCGAAGGCAGGGGTCTGGGGACCATGGTTTCAGGGGACATCTAAGTCAACTGGCATAATAAAATCTAGTAACAAAACATTCTGCATCCCACTTTGAAGAGTGGTGTCTGGGGTCTTAAACGCTAGCAAGCAGCCATCTAAGATGCATCAATTGGTCTCAACCCACTTGGATCAAAGGAGAATGAAGAACGCCAAGGACACAAGGTGATTACTAGCCCAAGAGACAGAAAGGGCCACATGAACCGGTGACTACATCATCCTGAGACCAGAAGAACTAGATGGTGCCCGGCTACAACCAATGACCTCCCTTACAGGGAACACAACAGAGAACCCCTGAGGGAGCAGAAGAGCAGTGGGATGCAGACTCCAAATTCTCATAAGACCAGACTTAATGGTCTGAGACTGGAAGGACCCCAATGGTCATGGTCCCCAGACCTTCTGTTGGCCCAGGACAGGAACTATTCCCGAAGCCAACTCTTCAGACATGGATTGGACTGGACAATGGGTTGGAGAGGGGTGCTGGTGAGGAGTGAGCTTCTTGGATCAGGTGGACACTTGAGACTATGTTGGCATCTCCTGCTTGGAGGGGAGATGAGAGGTTGCAGGGGGCTAGAAGCTGGTGAAAAGGACACGAAAAGAGAGAGTGGAGGGAGAGAGCAGGCTGTCTCATTAGGGAGAAAGTAATTGGGAGTGTGTAGCAAGGTGTATATGGGTTTTTGTGTGAGAGACTGACTTCATTTCTAAACTTTCACTTAAAGCACAATAAAAATTATTAAAAAAAAAAAAAATCCTGTCCTCTGCATACAGTGGTGTTCCCATGAGTTGGAATCAACTCCACGGTAACTAACAACATATCTGTATAGATATGCAAAACCCTCACTGAGGCACAGGCAAGTGACATCTATCATTTTTTGTCTTTATAAACATGACTTTTTACTTTGTCTCACACACACACACACAGACACACACACAAAATTGGTCTGATGCAACTTCTATTTATAAGGACATAGTAGTTTTTATTCTGTGCTCTCCTAGGTGATTATCAATTCCGGTTTTTCTGTATGATTTTTGTTGTTTAATTTTCTTTTTTCAATTTTTAGATATTTCATGATTTTGAGATCAGATGAAGGGCCTTACTTTCATTAATACGTTTCTCAAAGACAAGGTTCCCTCAAATCCAAACCTTCATGCCGTTTACCACTAACACTAAATTATTCTATGTATTCACCATTAATTACAGAAATCTCTAAAAAATATTTAATACTTTTTCTGTCTTCTTATATAATAGTTAACAAACATGCTGCAATTATACTTTGTGTGTACTTTTTTCTACTTTTAAATTCTTTTATTCTTCCTAGAAGGGATGCTTACTTCTAGAAATCTCCATCTCCACCTCATCTGCTAATCCGTATTAATTTGTTCTTTTGCCATGGTTTGAAAAATCAGATAAATGGCATCTGTGGAGAACTGTTTTAAAAAGGAGTCTATTAAAAAATCTATGTGTGAGATCACCTAGACTTCAATATACAGCAAGGCATATGAAAAGCTATTTGGGATGCTCGAAAGTCTTTATATTCAATTTTTGATTTGGGGTTGTGTTTAGAGGCTTGGAGTATTAGAAAACTTATATCCTGATAAATGGGATTCATTGTATTGAATTTTTGTATGTGATCTGCATTATCTGGATTGTTATTTTTTTCCTGCTTAATTACAACAATTTGCAACCAAGTATGTGTGTGTAAATCCCTGGGTTAAGAACAGGTGACTTATGGACAACTCATACTTAAAAATAGACTGCCATAAATCCTAATGTATTAAAAATTTGAGTTAAATACAATGGTTTGTAATAACAAAAGCACTGTGCTACTTTGTAATGTTTATGCAGTGTTTTTATGTGCTTTATATATATGAACAGAAAGGTAAAATATATACTATAGACAAACTAAAAACCCTATGTACCTGTTCCAGCTTAGCTACAAATTCAACTTAAATATATATATTTGACTGATAAACAACATCATAATAAATGGTGAAGAAATTGAAGTTGCCAATGAGTTCATTCTATTTAGATCAACAATCAATGTCCATGGAAGCAGCAGTCAAGAAATCAAAGGACATATTGCATTGGGCAAATCTTCAAAAGACCTCTTTAAGGTTTTAAGAAGCAAAATATCACTTTCATGACTAAGGTGCATCTAACCCAAGCCATGGTTTTTCAGTAGCCTCATATGCATGTGAAACTCTGATAGTGAAAAAGACAGAAAAAAATTGATGCATTCCAACTGTGATGTTAGCAAAAAATACTGAATATACTGTGGACTACCAAAAAAATGAACAAATCAGTCTTAAAAGAAGTACAACCAGGAAGCTCCTTAAAAGGGAAGATGGTGAGACTTTGGCTCAATTACTTTGTAATTATAATTACTTACTTACACATCATCAAGTAAGACCATTCACCAGAAAAGGAATCATGTTTGATAAAGTAGAGGGTCAGCAAAAATGAGGAATCCCTCAAATACATGGATTGACAAAATTAGCCACAGCAATGGAGTCAAACATACCAATGATCATGACAATGGCATAGGACTGGGCAATGATTCCTTCTGTTGTGCATAAATTCTCCATGAGCTAGAGCCAACTTTTCGACTTTAGGGCAACTAACAAAACAACAACAGTGTGTATACACACACATATGTGTGTGTATGTGCTGAGGTTAATATTAGAGAATTATATCCTTTGAGTTAGAAGTATGAATGTGGGATTTCTAAGGTCTTTATTCATTAACATTATATGAAAGATAAATCTTATTTTATGTTTTCACTTACAGTTACAAGAGCCAATAAGTAAACTTGTATATTTGAATATTAAAACAATTTTCCAACAAACATCTTTTTCTTCTCCATATTTTAGGTTCTTGGTGCTTCAAAAGTTATATATTGGCATATTCCATGAAATAATAACAAAATAACAAAAAAAAATTATGCTAATGTCCAAAATGAGAATGACTACCCGTCTAAACAGCCATCTAGCTGACCAATTCTTAATCTGCCTCACCTTATTCAAAGCTAACAATACAAAGCTAACAAAGTATTGCATGAGAATTAAAACAATGACATAAATTTAAAAAATCTGAATTTTTAAAAGGATAAAAAATGATAAAATAATCTCATTGTGTTTACCTCAATCAATGCATATAAAAAAAAAAACAAAACCTCACTTTAAGACTGAAGAGCTATGTTATACTTGGGTATATCTTTAGTAATTTAAAGATGAAGTTTGAACATTTTAATTAGATATCTCTAGGAAAAGTATGTAAAACATTTATCACTCATAATGAAAGACGCGTATGTTAGCATTCAAAGCTACTGAACTAAAGACACAGATTTTGTTCTCTGAGTACATGCAGAATTATTAGATAATGTAGAAATTCTCTAGAAATAAATCTCATTGTTATTTAGAAATAATGTAGCTAATAAGAAAATGTCATTCCACAAATACAGTTTTTAGTAATTTCCGATGCTGTCTATTTTGTGTATAATGCAAGCCTTTTGTACCTTAAGGTGTAGTTCAATTCTGTTTAAGAAATAATAATTATTGACCTGCAAACCAAGTGAAGACAAGGCTTCTGTTCTGTTCTGATAGTCTATTAAGAGAGACATATTTGAATATCAATAGATTATAATGTTGTGGGAATATAAGAGTAAGTTATCTGTGAGACACAGAGGAGGCCAGAAGAGGATAAGATCAATTCTCTCAGGATGGGGGAGGGGTAGAAATGTTGCTAAGAGAAGCTTCCCAAGTAGGCGAGAGCTGAAATGGGTTTTATAAAATGAAAGGAAATTTGCCAGGAAGACAAAGGAAAGGGTGAGGACATATAAGGCATGAAAAATTAATATGATTTTTGGGTCACTTAGAAATAATATCAAAACACAATGTAAATAGTGTTTAAAGGCATCTACTCGGTGCCAAACACTGCGTTACATACTTGACAAATATTAATTTTATAGACTTTACCATAAAAGCTGCAAATATACATTATTATCATTAATTTGTGGCCGACGCTGTGGTTAAGAGCTCTGCTACTAACCAAAAGGTCAGCAGTCTGAATCCACCAGCCACTCCTTGGAGACTCTATGGGGCAGTTCTGCTTTGTCCTAGAGGGTGGCTATGAGTTGGAATTGACTTGACAGCAACGGGTTTATGAGTTTATCACTAATTTACAGATGAGAAAACAATAGCTGAGGGAAAAAAAAATACCTTAATCAAAGGGATACAGCATGCAAAGGGCTACAGCTGGGATACGAACATTGATTTGATCGACTCCAGTCATAGATTCCTTCTACTATGTACTGGTTTGAATAGTGTTCCCCCAATATTCATGTCCACTGGAACTTCAGAATGTGACTTCATTTGGAATTAGGGTCTTTGCAGATGTGATTAGTTACATTAAGATGAGGCCATATTGGATTGGGCTGGATCCTAAGTAGAATGACTGGTGTTCCCATAAGAAGGCCGTGTAAAGACACACATAGGAAAGAAGACCATGTGAAGACAGAGGCAGAGATTGGAGTGATGCAGCGACAAACCAAGGGACACCAAGGGTTGCTGGTTACTACCAGAAGCTAGGAGAGAGTAGTGGAAGGGTTTCTCCCTCAGAATCTCCAGGAGGAATCAACTCTGCTGACAACTTGATTTCAGAGTTCTGGCCTGCTGAACTGTGACACTATAAATTTCTGTTGTTTTAAGCTACTCAGTTTGTGGCAACTTGTTACAGCAATCCTAGAAAACTAGTACAGACCATATCATGTTTAGTGGATATGTACCTCTGATTGTGGCACAGTGCCTGATGCCCTATAAATATCTGCTAAATGAAGGAATGAATGAATGATTTGAAATAAAACTCAATTTAGTTAGTTTTAATTTTATTGGTGGTATTTACAGATAATAGAGAAAAGAAGAAAGAGGAGAGAGATGAACAGATTTGCTCTAACTTCCTAAGGAAAATGAAAAAACTGAACAGTCAAATGAGAAAGTTTTCATTCTTAAAACTCAACTGAAAATCACTGTAGAAAATAAAAGTAACCTCTATTTTCTAGATGAGGCAACTGGGTAAGACAGTAAGAAAGAGATAATGATTAATATCATCTGATATTACAGTAATCTAGTAAAATAAGGAACAGAAAAGAATCCACTGAATTATCAACATGTTGGTCCTTAGTCACTTTAGTGAATATAGAGTGCCAGAAATGTAAAAATGATTGCTATGGTTTAAAAAATAGATGGGCAATCCAATAGAGACACTGAGTGAGACTGTTCAAGAAGGCTGACTGTTTTGGGAGAAAAAAATGTAGAACAAAACTCGGATTCCTCAAAAAGTCCAGCCATAGTGCACTGACAGAGATTAGTGGAACCCCTGAGACTACCACTCTAAGACACCCTTTTAATTTGGAGCTGAAGCCACTCCTGCGGGGGCGGGGGGGGGGTCTCTTTTCAGCCAAATAATAGATTGGCTTATGAAATAACCAATACATCTGTTTTAGTTATCTAGTGCTGCCATAGCAGAAATACCACAAGTGGATGGCATTAACAAAGTGAAATTTATTTTCTCACAGTCTAGTAAGTTACAAGTCCAAATTCATGGCGTTGGCTCCAGGGGAAGGCTTTCTCTCTCTGTCGTCTCTGGAGGAAGGTCCTTGTCCTCAATCTTCCCCTGGTCGAGGAGCTTCTCAGGCGCAGGGACCCCATACTCTGCTCCTGGTGCTGCTGTCTTGGTGGTATGAGGTCCCCAACTCTCTGCTTGCTTCCCTTTCCTTTCATCTCTTGAGAGATAAAAGGTGGTACAGGCCACTCTCCAGGGAAACTCTCTTTACCTTGGATCAGGGAGGTGACCTGAGTAAGGGTGGTGTTACAATCCCACCCTAATCCTCTTAATATAAAATTACAATCACAAAATGGAGGACAACCACACAATACTGGGAATCATGGCCTAACCAAGTTGATATACACATTTCTGGGGGAAACATAATTCAATCCATTACAACACCCTTGAGGAATATGCTCCCTTAAACAATCAACTGTATGAGACCAAATGGTCAACATGTACCTAAAACCAAACATCAGAAAGCAAGGTGAGGCAGAAAAGCTGGATAAATGGGAACAGAACAAACAGAATGGAAATAGTAAGAATGCTGATAAAAAAAAAAAAAAAGAATGCTGATACATTGCAAAAATTGTAACCAATGTCATGGAACAATTTGTACAAAAATTGTTAAATGGGAACCAATTTGCTGTGTAAAAGTCACCTAAAGCACAATAAAACATTCAAAGAAAAAGAAGAAGGTTGACTGTGAATAGAACGAAGAGGTATCATTGTAGCAACAGGGAGAGGGAGGTTTTACTTAGAAGGGAAAGACATCTTATTATATGCTGGGGAAAAAAGCTAAGTAGAGGAACAAGGTTCCTGAGAAGAAGGTGGGTATGGAATTGGGGAGAAACTGGGAGGTTTATGTAAAAAGGAGAAAAAATGGTGAACTGTTTCTTCATCTATGAAATGTGTAGTGAGCTACAGAGGACATTTAGCACCTATAGCACCTATATCCCCTTAACATTTTATATTTCTTCCCCTCAGAATAATGCCTCTTAAGAGTAAATTATACACCAATGTTTACTGCAGCACTTTTCACAATACCCAAAAGGTGGAAACAACCGAAATGTCCAACAACAGCTAAATGGGTAACCACTACATGGATGAACCTTGAAAACATCATGCTGAGTGAAATAAGTCAGTTTCAAAACAGCAAACATTGTATGATCTCACTGACATGAAATAAGCAAATATATAGAAACCAAAGATTATTGGTGGTCACCAGGGGTGGGAGGAGCAGGAAAGGGGGAATTTTTGCTTTGAGGGACTTAAGTTTGCATTAATGGTGGTGGAATGATTTGGAAAAGGATAGCAAGAATGATTGTACAAAAGACAAATAACCTAACTAAAAAATGGGCAAAGGATATGAATAGGCACTTCACCAAAGAAGACATTCAGGCAGCTAAGAGATACATGAGGAAATGCTCACAATCATTAGCCATTAGAGAAATGAAAATTAAAACTACAATGAGATACTATCTCACTCCAACAAGGCTGGCATTAATCCAAAAAACACAAAATAATAAATGTTGGAGAGGGTGTGGAAAGGCTGGAACACTTATACACTGCCGGTGGGAATGTAAAATGGTACAACCACTTTGGAAATCAATTTGGTGCTTCCTTTAGAAGCTACAAATAGAACTAGCATACGATCCAGCAATCCTGCCCCTTGGAATATATCCTAGAGAAATAAGAGCCTTTACGTGAACAGATATATGCAAACCAATGTTCACTGCAGCACTGTTCACAATAGCAAAACGATGGAAGCAACCAAGGTGCCCATCAACCGATGAATGGATAAATTATGGTATATTCACACAATGGAATACATACCAATAAAGAATAATGGTGAATCCATGAAACATTTCATAATATGGAGGAATCTGGAAGGCATTATGCTGAGTGAAATTAGTCAGTTGCAGAAGGACAAATACTGTATGAGACCACTATTATAAGAACTCGAGAAATAGTTTAAACAGAGAAGAAAATATTCTTTGATGGTTACCAGGCGGGGAGGGAGGGAGGGAGGGAGGGGTACTCATTAATTAGATAGTAGACAACTATTTTAGGTGAAGGAAAAGACAACACACAACACAGGAAATGTCATCACAACCGGACTAAACCAAAAGCAAAGAAGTTTCCTGAATAAACTAAACGCTAAAGGCCAGAGTAGCAGGGGTGGGGGTCTGGGGACCATGGTTTCAGGGTACATTTAGGTAAATTGGCATAATAAAACCTATTAAGAAAACATTCTGCATCCCACTTTGGAGAGTGGCATCTGGGGTCTTAAATGCTAGCAAGCGGCCATCTAAGATGCATCAATTGGTCTCAACCCCCCTGGAGCAAAGGAGAATGAAGAACACCAAAGATAAAAGGTAATTATGAGCCCGAGACAGAAAGGGCCACATAAATCAGAGACTACATCAGCCTGAGACCAGAAGACTAGATGGTGCCCAGCTACAACTGATGACTGTCCTGACAGGGAACACGACAGAGAATCCCTGATGGAGGAGAGTAGTGGGATGCAGACCTCAAATTCTCATAAAAAGACCAGACTTAATGGTCTGACAGAGAATAGAAGGACCCCTGAGGTCATGGTCCTCAGACCTTCTGTTACCCCAAGACAGGAACCATTCCCAAAGCCAAATCTTCAGATAGGGATTGGACTGGACTATAAGATAAAAAATGATACTGGTGAGGAGTAACCTTCTCGGCTCAAGTAGACACATGAGAGTGTGTGGACAGCTCCCATCTGGAGGGGAGATGAGAAGGCAGAGGGGGACAGAAGCTGGATGAATGGACACAGGGAATACAGGGTAGAAAGGAGTGTGCTGTTTCATTAGCGGGAGAGCAACTATGAGTACATAGCAAGGTATATATAAATTTTTGTATAAAAGTCTGACTTGATTTGTAAACTTTCACTTAGAGCACAATTAAAAAAAACAACCGCTGTACAACTTGAAGAATGTAATCAATGCCACTGAATTGTACATGTAGACATTGTTGAGATGGCACACAAAAAAATGTAAACTAAGTTGTATTTTATGTTTGCAATCTTCAAAGTACATTCATTCCGTGGCCAACAGCTCTTAACAGAAAAGTTTCCTTATCTTCGAAGTGGCCTCTTTGTCTTGCCAGGGTATTGTTTGTAAGAAAGCACAGAGCTGTTTGTAAGAAAGGAAACAATTAACATCATGGTCCTAAGAGAATTTCCTCAGGGAGTAAAAATAACAGAAAACACTTTAAGGCTGAGCACTTCTAGAAAGAAATGAGTAATTCCTCAGTTTATTTCTGATATGTTTCAAATAACCTCAGTTAAGTTCTAAGGGTAATAGCTTGTATTCGACTCTTTAGAATTTTTGCTATAGGAGAAAGAACGTGAAATGTTCTTAATGTACTCCTTCTGCGTATCTGTCTGGTGCCCACTCAATGGCCATTCTCTAGAAAATGGTAAATGTTTTCACTTTTTAAAGGTCCCAGAGTTAAAAAGTCATAGCCTTGCTGTTATTGTCAGTTGTTTCTTCTTTAATCTTTGAGGTAAAATTGCCATTTATGGGTTAAAACCATTAAGTATAAAATTTCAAAAACTATTTGATCCAGAATTTTTTTGTTACAGGCTCATAAGATTAAAAAGAGAGGACTGAATTTAGTTTTTAACATCTCTACTACCAAGCCAGAATGTAAATCAAATCTGTTTAGCCCTGGCAATAGATATAAAAACAAAGTCAGAATTAAGCAATGATTTTGTGACCTACAGCCTTCATATAACTATCTTAAAACTTCTGCATATCCTCTTACGCTTTATTGAAACTCATATGAAAATAATCATCATACATATGACCTATGAAAAAAATTTTTTAATTTACCTCATTTGGTTTTAAGGTAATATTTTTAGTCTTCTTAGCATCTCTGGGCCTAAAACAAGCAATTCTGGAAAATCTATCATATGGATAACTCAACATTAAACAACTGTTTGAACTGGCAATGGGATCAACCCCACTTCATTTGGTTGATGGATGTCTGAATGGGAATGCTAGACTATATGCAATATTTGTTAGAAAATTCATCTTTCATGAACCTAAGTGACATGATATAAGTCATTCCTGTCTGACTCTTTTTCAGAGATGTTGTTGTTGATAGTTGCCACTGACAGTTGATAGTTAGCTCCAACTCACGGCGACCTTACATATAACAGAATGAAAACACTGTCTGGTCGTGTGCCGTCTTCCACATCGGACAATATTCTGTCATCCATAAAATTTTCACTGGCTGATTTTCAGAAGTAGAATTTTCAGGTCTTTCTTCCAAGTCTTAGTCTGAAAGCTCCACTGACACCTGTCCCCATGGGTGACCCTGCTGGGTATCTAAATACCAGTGGCATACCTTCCAGCATCACAGCAACACACTATCCACTACAGTATAACAAACTGACAGATGTATTCAGAGGTAGCAACATGAAATTAAGTCTTTACCACCTATAAACTTGAGAGCTTGAAAATCAATAACATTAACTGGGCAAAAGAAATTGGCAAACAGGTGTCAGTCTGGGGCCCAATCAGGAGACAGAAACCACATAATAATTTAAGAGGAAAAGTTTAATATAATGAATATTAGGTTATGATAGCAGAGACGTAGGAGAAGGCTAAAGGGTACCCTACAGCTGAGAGGGTAGAGTACCCAAAGATGAACATACATGGAAGGGTTTCCCTTCCCAAGGGTTTGCTGGGGATCAAACCTCAGCAAAATAGTTCACTGGAGTGGTCAGCCCAGAGCTGGCCCACAGTTGTCAGGCAAATAGGAACAATACTCTAGGGCACAGGTGAGCCAAGGTTGGTGGGTGAGCATTCAGAAGGAGCAGGACACCACTGGAGACACAAGTCCTGGAATGTTTGACATCTGTGTCAGCAAGGTGGTCACTGGGCCCTTGCCTGGGCTGTGACATCACCAAGGGGCTGCTTCATCTGGGTATGGGGCTGAGGAAGGACACAACAAATGTCACCATACACATGCACACATCGATGATGGGCCATGCAACAGTTGCAAGAAAAATCAAAATATCATCCTTGAAGCCAGATGAGAAGTCCTTTCTTCCTGCAATGTCCTTCCAGTGCCCTCTACTGACAAAGCTTAGCATCATGCTCATTGTAAAAGAGAGATGTTTAAATAACCCAATCTGTCATTGCAGGCTAGGTACCAAGCAACGTGGAGTTGAGAGGCAGTAAAATGGTGACTGCCATGTTTTGTACAGTTAATATTATTCTTCACAATTATTTTGATCACGGGCCCTACTGCTTAATAATTACATATATTTCATGTATATTAATCAATCAGATACTTATTGCTTATTCTTAATTGATTCCCTTAGCTACTTCTATAGGCTAATGCGGAGCCAAATTTGCCATCATATACATAGTTAACTCTTTAATATACTGCCACTTCTTCAAAACAAACAGCAAGTCATCTTTCCCTCCTTTAAATTCCCGTAAGAGTTTTTTCTGCAACTCTTGTATCGCTTACCGACTTCTACCTCGGATCACCTTTACTAGTGAATATGTCTTGTTTTCTGTCTTAGTCTGTAAGCACCTTGAGAACAGCATCCATCTTTCCATTGTTCACTGTGACACGCAAAGTGTTTTACACAATAAATAATTGCTGAATTAATAAAACAATTGGGATAACTCTACCATCTTCCAAAAGTGAGAGGTGCAAAGCTAAATAGTTCAAGATACAACAGCTTTAACAAAAATCAAAATCTAAAACACAGAATATTTTCCAGTAAGAGGCACAGTATGGTGAAACTGATCATTTATTGGAAGGTCTCAATTTTTTAGTGACCAAATATTTAGACCTCTTCAGTTTTTGGTTAAAAGCTAATAGGACATTATGGTCAATTGATTTCTGACAATGGTTCCAAAATAATTCAATGGGGAAAGAATAATCTTTCCAACAACTGTGCTGGGAAAATTGCAGTTCACATGAAAAAGGGAGAATTTGGACCACTACATCACACCATACAAAAAAAATAACTCAAAATGGTTGCAACACAGGCATAAATGTAAGAGTTAAAACTACAGGCATACCTCGTTTTATTGCACTTCGCTTTACTGCATTTTTTTTAACAAACTTTAGTTTTGTGGCAACCCTGTATTGAACAAGTTTCTAAAAAACTGGTACTATTTTTACAACAGCATGTGTCACATTTTGGTAATTCTCGCAATATTTCCAACTTTTTTGTTATTATTATATCTGTTTTGGTGATCCGTAATCAGTAGTCTTTGATGTTATTATTGTAATTCTTTTGGGGCACCACGAACAGCGCCCATATAAGATAGTGAACTTAATAAATGTGTGTGTTCTGACTGCTCCACCGACTGGCCATTCCCCTCTCCTTCGGCCTCGCTATTCCCTGAGACACAATATTGAATTTACGCCAATTAATAACCCTACAATGGCCTCTGAGTGTTCAAGCGAAAGGAAGAGTCACACGTCTCTCACTTTAAATCAAATGCTAGAAATTATTAAGCTTAGTGCGGAAGGCATGTTGAAAGCCTAGACAGGCCGAAAGCTAGGCCTCTTTCACCAAACAGTCAAGTTGTGAATGCAGAGGAAAAGTTCTTCAAGGAAATTAAAAGTGTTAATCCAGTGAACACACAAATGATAAGACAGTGAAATAGGCTTATTGCTGATGTGGAGAAGGTTTTAGTGGTCTGGATCGAATATCAAACCAGCCACAACATTCCCTTAAACCAAAGCCTAAATCCAGAGGAAGATCCTAACTCTCTCCAATTCTATGAAGGCTGAGAGAGGTGAGGAAGCTTCGGAAGAAAAATTTGAAGCCAGCAGAGACTGATCATGAGATTTAAGGAAAGAAGCCAGGAGATCTAGTAAAGATAAATGATGAAGGTGGCTCCACTAAACAACAGATTTTCAAGGTAGATGAAACAGCCTTATATTGGAAGAATATGCCATCTAGGACTTTCATAGCAAGAGAAGAGAAGTCAATTCTGGCTTTAAAGCTTCAAAGGACAGGCTGACTCTCTTGTTAGGGGCTAATGCAGCTGGTGACTTTAAGCTGAAGCCAATGCTCACTTACCACTCTGAAAATCCTAGGGCCCTTAAGAATTAAGCTAAAGCTACTCTGCCTGTGCACTGTAAATGGAACAACAAAGCCTGGATGACTGCATATCTGTTTATAACGTGGTTTACTGAATATTTTAAGCCCACTATTGTGACCTACTACTCACAAAAAAAGACTCCTTTCAAAATATTACTGCTCTTGACAATGTGCCTGGTCACCCAAGAGCTCTGATGGAGAGCTTAATGTTGTTTTCATGCCTGCTACCACAACATCCATTCTGCAGCCAATGGATCAAGGAGTAATTTCGACTTTCAGGTCTTATTATTTAAGAAATGTATTTTGTAAGGCGATAGCTGCCATAGACAGTGATTCCTCTGGTGGATCTGGGCAAAATAAATTGAAAACCTTCCAGAAAGGATTCATTATTCTAGATGCCATTAAGAACATTTGTGATTCAGGGGAGGAGGTCAAAATATCGTAGCAGGAGTTTGGAAGAAGTCGATTCCAACCCTCATGGATGACTTTGAGGGGATCAAGACTTCAGTGGAGGAAGTTAACTGCAGATGTGGTAGAGATAGCAAGAGGAATAGAAGCAGAACCTGAAGATGTGACTGAATTGCTACAATCTCATGATGAAACTTTAACAGAGAAGGAGTTGCTTCTTACGGATGGGCAAAGGAAGTGGTTTCTTGAGATGGAAGCTACTACTAGTGAAGATGTTGTCAATGTTGCTGAAATTACAACAAAGGACTTTCAGTATTACATAAACTTAGTTGATAAAGCAGTGGTTTCAGAGCATTGACTCCAGTTCTGAAGAAAGTTCTACTGTGGATAAAATGCTATCAAACGGTATTGCTGCTACAGAGAAATCTTTTGTGCAAGGAAGAGTCAATCGCAGGAGCAAACTTCATTGTTGTCTTTTTTTAAGAAATTGCTGTAGCCACCCCAACCTTCAGCAACCACCACCTGATCAGTCAGCAACCATCAACATCAAGACAAGACCATCAGCAATAAGATTATGAATCGCTGAAAGCTCAGATAATGGTTAGCATCTTTTAGCAATAAAGTTATTTTTAAATTAAGGCATGTACTTTTTTTTAGACATAATGCTACTGCACACTTAATAAACTACAGTATAAACATAACTTTTATATGCACTGGGAAACCAAAAAATTCACGATTCACTTTATTACAATATTCACTTTATTGCGGTCGTCTGGAGCCAAACCCACGATATCCCCAAAGTATGCCTATATAAAACCCTTAAAATAAGAGTGAATCTTCATGACTATAGATGAGGCAATGGTTTTTTAAATATAACAAAAGTGCAAGCAGTCAAAGAAAAATTTTATAAATTGGACTTGATAAAAATTTGGTTTAGAGGAAAATATTAAAAAAAAAAAAAAACCATTACTATCAAGTCAATTCTGATTCATAGCTACCCTATTAAAAAAAAAAAAATTTTTTTTTTTTTTTTAGGATAGAATAAAACTGCCCCACAGGGCTTCCAAGGAGCACCTGGTGGATTTGAACTGCCAAGATTTTTCTCATCAGCCGAAGCTCTTAATCACTGTGCTAACAGAGATCCAAGCAATATATTATTATTGTTCTTGTAGGAAAAACAATATAGCAGAATGTGGTATTGTGAATATTTTTTTCTATAAATCAGAATTGACTTGACAGCAATGGATTTGGTTCGTGTTTTTTTATACTTTTCTGTTTCCTATAATAACTGTTTTTAAATTTTATAACAAAGATAGTACTTCGATAAGTCTTAGATAATCGACTAAAGTAAAAACCAGAGCATGACTCAGTGATAAAAAGAGAAGTAATCAAGTTCTCAGATATTGAATCAAGTCATAACAGCTAAAGATAATAATAAGGGGAAAAAAACATATTCAGGATTGCTTGTTTAATCAGAATCACTGTTTAACCATAGTATATATGTGCCTAATGACAGGATTTTGGAATACAAATAAAAAAATAAAAGAATCACTATAATTATTTTATGTTTCTTAAGTATATTTTTACAAAAATGGCACTTTCAAAAACATTCTTTAAAGTACAGTATTTAAAAAAAAAACACACATTTCCAAAACTAAATTAGGCAGTAGTGATGATACTTGTCACATGAGACAATAGACTGCACCATATTGCAAAGAAGGTACAGTATAGCAGAGGGAGATGGGAATAAGCACAATACAGAGTACCTGGGACTATGACAGAAGTCTATACTGGCATAAAAAAGCCATAGCAAAAAAAAAAAGGAAATTAATCATTTTGGGGGAAGGAGAGGTTTTTCAGGCAGAGAAGGGAGTAGTAGCAAAGGACTGGAGACAGGAGCAGCCTGGAATATTCAGAAAAGCAATTAGTTCTGCAAGACAAATGGTAGGGTAGCTAGGCCACAGGATAAGAGATAAACCTAGCCAGCTCGTGGAAGCCAGCCATCTTAAAGAAATTGGGCTTTACCCCAGGACATCACTTTTAGGTTTTAGACAATGGAGATTTGACATGCTTGTCAGCAAGGCTACTAGTGACAATGTGGAAGGCAGATTCTAAACGGGGGGCGTTTGGAAACAGACCAATAGAAAACTCAAATTGGTTCAGTTGCGGGATGATGGAAGTCCAAGCAATGAGAGTATTGAATCTTTTATTATTTACAGTTTTCTCATTTGCTTTGCAACATTTTGTATGCACTTTTATTGGAACTCACTGAAATAAATGAACATGTATAATTCATATTATAGTGGTGGGTTGTCTTAGGCTGGGTTTTCTAGAGAAGCAAAACCAATAAAACGTGTAAATATATGTATTGTTGTTCTTAGGTGCCGTCGAGTCCGTTCCGACTCATAGCGACTCTATGAACAACAGAATGAAACACTGCCCGGTCCTGCGCCATCCTTACAATCGCTGTTATGCTTGAGCTCACTGTTGCTGCCACTGTGTCAATCCACCTCGTTGAGGGTCTTTCCCTTTTCCGCTGACCCTGTACTCTGCCAAGTATGATGTCCTTCTCCGGAGACTGATCCTTCCTGACAACATGTCCAAAGTATGTAAGACACAGTCTCGCCATCCTTGCCTCTAAGGAGCATTCTGACCGCACTTCTTCCAAGACAGATTTGTTCGTTCTTTTGGCAGTCCGTGGTATATTCAATATTCTCCACCAACACCACAATTCAAAGGTGTCAACTCTTCTTAGGTCTTCCTTATTCATTGTCCAGCTTTCACATGCATATGATGTAATTGAAAATACCATGGCTTGGGTCAGGCGCTCCTTAATCTTCAAGGAGACATCTTTGCTCTTCAACACTTTGAAGAGGTCCTTGGCAGCAGATCTGCTCAATGCAATGCGTCTTTTGATTTCTTGATTGCTGCTTCCATGGCTGTTGATTGTGGATCCAAGTAAAATGAAATCCTTGACAACTTCAATCTTTCCTTCGTTTATCACGATATTGCTCATCGGTCCAATTGTGAGGATTTTTGTTTTCCTTATGTTGAGGTGTAATCCATACTGAAGGCTGTGGTCTTTGATCTTCATTAATAAGTGCTTCAAGTCCTCTTCACTTTCAGCAAGCAAAGTTGTGTCATCTGCATAACGCAGGTTGTTAATGAGTCTTCCTCCAATCCCCATGCCCCATTCTTCTTCATATAGTCCAACTTCTTGTATTATTTGTTCAGCATACAGATTAAATAGGTATGGTGAAAGAATACAACATTGACACACACCTTTCCTAACTTTAAACCAATCAGTATCCCCTTGTTCTGTCCGAACAACTGCCTCTTGATCTACGTAAAGTTTCCTCATGAGCACAATTAAGTGTTCTGGAATTCCCATTCTTCAGAATGTTATCCATAATTTGTTATGATCCACACAGTCGAATGCCTTTGCATAGTCAATAAAACGAAGGTAAACATCCTTTGGTATTCTCTGCTTTCAGCCAGGATCCATTTGACATCAGCAATGACAACCCTGGTTCCATGCTCTCCTCTGAAATCAGCCTGAATTTCTGGAAGTTTCCTGTCAATATACTGCTGCAGCAGTTTTTGAATGATCTTCAGCAAAATTTTGCTTGTGTGTGATATTAATGATATTGTTCTATAATTTCCACATTCAGTTGGATCATCTTTCTTGGTAATAGGCATAAACATGGATATCTTCCAGTCAGTTGGCCACGAAGCTGTCTTCCATATTTCTTGGCATAGACGAATGAGCACCTCCAGCACTGCATCTGTTTGTTGAAAAATCTCAATTGATATTCCATCAATTCCTGGAGCCTTGTTTTTCGCCAATGCCTTCGGAGCAGCTTGGACTTCTTCCTTCAGTACCATCGGTTCCTGATCATATGCCACCTCTCGAAATGGTTGAACATCGACTAATTCTTTTTGGTGTAATACTCTGTGTATTCCTTCCATCTTCTTTTGATGCTTCTTGCATCATTTAATATTTTCCCCATAGAATCCTTCACTATTGCAACTCGAGGCTTGAATTTTTTCTTCAGTTCTTTCAGCTTGAGAAATGCCGAGCATGTTCTTTCCTTTTGGTTTTCCATCTCCAGCTCTTTGCACATGTCATTATAATACTTTACTTTGTCTTCTCGAGAGGCCCTTTGAACTCTTCTGTTCAGTTCTTTTACTTCATCAATTCTTTCTTTTGCTTTAGCTGCTCAACGCTCAAGAGCAAGTTTCAGAGTCTCCTCTGACATCCATCTTGGCCTTTTCTTTCTTTCCTATCTTTTCAGTGACCTCTTGCTTTCTTTCATGGATGATGTTCCTTGATGTCATTCCACAACTCGTCTGGTCTTTGGTCACTAATGTTTGATGCATCAAATCTATTCTTGAGATGGTTTCTAAATTCAGATGGGATATACTCAAGGTCATATTTAGGCTCTCATGGACTTGCTCTGATTTTCTTCAGTTTCAGCTTGAACTTGCACATGAGCAATTGATGGTCTGTTCCACAGTTGGCCCCTGGCCATGTTTTGACTGATGATACTGAGCTTTTCCATCGTCTCTTTCCACAGATGTAGTCAGTTTGATTTCTGTGTGTTCCATCTGGCGAGGTCCATGTGTATAGTCACCGTTTATGTTGGTAAAGGAAGCTATTTGCAATGAAGAAGTCGCCGGTCTTGCAAAATTCTATCATTCCATCTCCGGCATTGTTTCTATCACCAAGACCATATTTTCCAACTACTGATCTTTCTTCTTTGATTCCAACTTTCACATTCCAATCGTCAGTAATTATCAATGTATCTTGATGCATGTTCGATCAATTTCAGACTGCAGCAGCTGATAAAAATCTTCTATTTCTTCATCTTTGGCCCTAGCGGTTGGTGCATAAATTTGAATAATAGTTGTATTAACTGGTCTTCCTTGTAGGTATATGGATATTATCCTATCACTGACAGCGTTGTACTTCAGGATAGATCCTGAAACGTTCTTTTTGATGATGAATGCAACACCATTCCTCTTCGAGTTGTCATTCCCAGTAGTAGACTATACAATTGTCTGAATCAAAATGGCCAATACCAGTCCATTTCAGCTCACTAATGCCTAGGATATCGATGTTTATGCGTTCTAGTTTGTCGTAGTATGGGGGCTTGTGTGTTGCTGTGATGCTGGAAGCTATGCCACTGGTATTCAGATACCAGCAGGGTCACCCATGGAGGACAGGTTTCAGCTGAGCTTCCAGACTAAGACAGACTAGGAAGAAGCACCCGGAAGTCTACTTCTGAAAAGCATTAGCCAGTGAAAACCTTATGAATAGCAGCGGAACATTGTCTGATATAGTGCTCGAGAATGAGCCCCCCAGGTTGGAAGGCACTCAAAAGATGACTGGGGAAGAGCCGCCCCCTCCAAGTAGAGTCGACCTTAATGACGTGGATGGAGTAAACCTTTCGGGACCTTCATTTGGGATGGAGTAAACCTTTCGGGACCTTCATTTGCTGATGTGGCAGGACTCAAAATGAGAAGAAATAGCTGCAAACATCCATTAATAATCAGAACCTGGAACGTACGAAGTATGAATCTAGGAAAATTGGAAATCGTCAAAAATGTAGGTATACAGAGGTGTATATCAAAGAAATGGCTCACACGGTTGTAGAGGTCAAAACGTCCCAATCCCATGGGTCAGGATAGAGGCTTCTCCTGATTCAAGTAGCTGCAGGGGCTGGCAAACACAAGATTGGCAGGTCAGAGAGAAGGGCTCTTCTTCACAGCCTGCGAAAACTGACAAATCCCAAGATCAACAGGCAAGATTAAAGGTAAACTGCTAGCTCAAGGCCCAAAAACCAGAGGTCAAACGAACAGGACCCAGGAGTAGGATCCAGAGCCCAAGGAAACTCATTTCAAATTGACTGGCTATTCACAGCAGATCCCATCATGGAGTTGATCATATTATATCAAATCTCATCATGGAAGTGATCACAACATCATATGACTGACTTCCAAATCACTGAGAATCATGGCCCAGCCAAGTTGACACACAATTTAACAATCACCTGGGTGATTTGCTAACTTGTATCATGTGAGAAAATATTTTCTCTATCCAGCATAACTTCAAGGGACTCAATTGCCTACGTTATTATAATCCCAACTAACGAATGTCTACAGTGTAACAGAGGTTAATACGTCATAGACTCTGATAAATTATCAAATTCATCCTCGTCATGTTATAAATTTATGGTCTCAGAACCCCTTTGTTGTTGTTGTTAGGTGCCATCAAATTGGTTATGACCCAAAACACTGCCTGGTCCTGTGCCATCTTCACAATTATTATGCTTGAGTCCACTGTGGTAGCTACTGTGTCAATCCATCTCGTTGAGGGTTTTCCTCTTTTTCGCTGACCCTCTACTTTACCAAGCATGATGACTGTCTTCCAGGAACTGGTCCCTCCTGATAACATGTCCAAAGTATGTGAGACATAGTCTAACCATCCTTGCTTCTAAGGAGCATTCTGGTTGTACTTCTTCCAAGGCAGGTTTATTGGTTCTTCTGGTAGTCCATGATATATTCAGTACTCTTCGCCAGGACCCCTTTATACTCTTAATATTGACATATATAGCCCAAAATACCACCGGTCTTTTTTAATGGCATATCACATTCCAGGGTAATATCAAAACTGCTGCCTACTAGCATTTATCAAGTCTCAAAGTAACTCTTTCCAGGATTTTCAAATCTACTGAATTTCTTAGATTGAAATATTTGATGCAGCAGAATTCTCTTACTTTCCCCTCCTCTATGAGTGTACAATTGGAAACCCTAAGTTCTTATTCCTTTTATTTAATTTTTCTCTTTAATTTTAAAATTCTTAATATTTGCTTAAAAATAATCTACATACACAATTAGCTAAGTCATTTCATGGACAATCTATTCCTCTTCACGTGTATTTCCACAATCACCCCAAAACACAAATAATTTCACTTTTCCAAAATCATTATCTATTAATAATTACCTTCATTATTCACCCTGCTACCTTTGGCTCAACCTTACTCACTGTGGGTCTACTTTTGTAACTATTTCACTTAATAACATTATAGCTTTATTTTGCCAGTTGAATGAGTTCTGTGCTAAGTCATTTTAAAATTTATGCATGTATTGCTGTTGTCATTAGGAGCTGTCGAGTCAGTTCCGACTCATAGCGACCCTATGCACAATAGAATGAAACACTGCTCGGTCCTGCACCATCCTCCCAATCCCTGCTATGCTTGAGCCCATTGTTGCAGTCACTGTGTCAGTCCATCTCATTAACAGTCTTCCTCTCTTTCACTGATCCTCTACTGTACCAAGCATGTCATCCTTCTCCAGGGGCTGGTCCCTCCTGATAACATCCTAAGTATGTGAGATGAAGTCTCACCATCCTCGCTTCCAAGAAGCACTCTGGCTGTACTTCTTCCAAGACAGATTCTTTCATTCTTCTGGCAGTCCATAGTATATTCAATATTCTTCAACAACACCATAATTCAAAGGCATTCTTCTTCAGTCTTCTTTATTCATTGTCCAGTTTTCACCTCCATATGAGGTGACTGAAAACATCATGGCTTGGGTCAGGTGCACTAGTCCTCAAAGTGACACCTTTGCTTTTTAACACTTTAAAGAGGTCTTTTGCAGCAGATTTGTCCAACGCAATGTGAATTTTGATTTCTTGACTGCTGCTTCCATAGGCATTGATTGTGGATCCAAGTAAAATGAAATCCTTTAAAACTTCAGTATTTTTTTTTTGTTTACCATAATGTTGTTTATTGGCCTAGCTGTGATGATTTTTGTTTTCTTTTTGTTGAGGTGTAATTCCTACTGAAGGATGTAGTCTTTGACCCTCATTAGTAACTGCTTCAAGTCCACTTCACTTTCAGCAAGCGTGGCTGTGTCATCTACATACAGAGGGTTGTTGATGACTCTTCCTCCAATCCTGATGCCCTGTTCTTCACATAGCCCAGCTTCTTGGATTATTTGCTCAGCATACAGATTGAATCAGTATGATAAAAGGATACAACCCTGATGCACACTGGCTTGAATTTCTAGCAGTTCCCTGTTGATGTACTACTGCAACCACTTTTGAATAACCTTCAGCAAAATTTTACTTGTGTGTGATATTAATGATACTGTTCGATAATTTCTGCATTCAGTTGGATCACCATTCTTTGGTACAAATATGGATCACTTCCAGTTGGCTGGTCAGGTACTTGTCTTCCAAATTTCTTGGCATAGACGAGTGAGCCCTTTCAGTCTTGTATCCATTTGTTGAAACATCTCAATTGGTATTCCATCAATTCCCAGAGCCTTGCTTTTCACCAGTGCTTTCAGTGCAGCTTGGACCTCTTCAAGTACCATTGGTTCTTGACCATATGCTACTTCTTGAAATGGTTGAATGTTGACCAATTCTTATTGGTACAGTGACTCTGTGTGTTCCTTCCATGTTCTTTTGATGTTTCTTGCTTCATTTAGTATTTTCCCTGCAGAATCCTTCAATATCACAATTTGAGGCTTAAGTTTTTTCTTCAGTTCTTTCAGCTTGAAATATGCCAAGTGTGTTCTTCCCTTTTGTTTTTCTATCTCCAGGTCTTTTTAATACTCAGCTTTGTCTTCTCAAGCCACCCCTTGAAATCTTCTGTTCAGCTCTTTTACTTCATCATTTCTTCCTTTCACTTCAGCAACTTTCAGAATCTCTTCTGACATCCAGTTTGGTCTTTTCTTTCCTGTCTTTTTAATGACTTCTTGCTTTCTTTTTATATGATGTTCTTAGTAGCATTTCACAACTCATCTCATCTTAGGTTATAGTGTTCAATACATCAAATCTATTCTTAAGATGGTCTCTAAATTCAGGTGGGGTATAGTCAAGGTCATACTTTGGCACTCGTGGACTTATTCTAATTTTCTTCTATTTCAATTGGAACTTGCATGTGAGCGATTGATGGTCTGTTCCACAATCAGCCCCTGGCCTTCTTCTGACTGATGATATTGAGCTTTTCCATCATCTCGTTCCACAGATGTAGTTGATTTGATTCCTGTGCATTCCATCTGGCAAAGTCCACATGTACAGTCATTGTTTATGTTGTTGAAAAAAGGTATTTGCAAGTCATACGTCTTGAAAAACTCTATCACGTGATCTCAGGCATCATTTCTATCACCAGGGCCATATTTTCCAGCTACCAATCCTTCTTCTTTGTTTCCAGCTTTCATATTCAAATTGCCAGTAATTATCAACCCATTCAGCCTGCATGTTTGATCAATTTCAGACTGCAGAAGCTGCTAAAAATCTTCAATTTCTTCATCTTTGGCCTTAGTGGTTGGTGCATAAATTTGAATAACAGTCGTATTAAACAGTCTTCCTTGTAGATGTATGGATATTATCCTATCACTGACAGTGCTGTACTTCAGGACAGATCTTGAAATGTTCTTTTTGATGATGAATGTGATGCCATTCTTCAGTTTGTCATTCCCAGCATAGTAGACCATATATGACTGTCTGACTCAGAATGGCCAATACCAGTCTATATCAGCTCACTAATATAGGGTTGCTATGAGTCAGAATCAACTTGACGGCAATGGGTTTGGTTTTTTCGGTTTTGCAATGTTTAGGATATTGATTTTTATGTGTTCCATTTCATTTCTGATGATTTCCAATTTTCCTAAATTCATTCTTCGTACACTCCACATTCTGATTATTAATGGATGTTTGCAGCTATTTCTTCTCATTTTGAGTCCTGCCACATCAACCAATAAAGGTCCTGAAAGCCTGATTCCATCCATGTCATTGAGGTTGACTCTACTTTGAGGAGGCAATTCTTCCCCAGCTGTCTTCTGAGCGCTTTCCAACCTGAGGGGCTCATCTTCTGGCACTATATCAAACAATGCTCCAGTGCTATTCATAAGGTTTTCACTGGCTAATTCTTTTCAGAAGTAGACTGCCAGGTCCTTCTTCCTAGTCTGTCTTAGTCTGGACCAGCTCTGCTGAAACCTGTCTACCATGCATGACCCTGCTGGTATTTGAATACCAGTGACAAAGCTTCCATTATCAGGACAACACACAAGTCCCCACAGTAAGACAAACTGACAGATGCATGTCAATATTCACAAGTTTTTGTTTTCGTTGTTTTTGGGTGTTCTCGATTTCTCAACATTAGTTCTATTATTACTAAAACAAAGCACTGCAGATAGTAATGTTCCATAAATATAAGATGAATTTCCTACAAATAGCTGAATCATAAATGGATAAATTAGATTACCAAATAACAATTTGCAAGGGGAAAAAATTGATATTTCAAGACTAATTTTATATTATACCCCTGCCTAACACTCATATATTCTTACAAAAATTTGAAGATAATATATTTTGTCATAGAGGGCTTATGGGCTAATTTACTTACTATTTTAGGAGATAACACATGCAAACGTTCAAATGTTCCCTCAGTAATCTTATATTGAGTTTTTATTAGAGACATAATGAATATCTTTGTACAAAATATACTTACTGAATTCCATTAGAAAAATAATGTGTACTTATTTTATTCTAGTTTCCAAAGTAACACATGCTTATTTTGGAAATTTTGTTTTAAAAAAAACACAGGTGAAAACAAAATAAACTATTAAAACTGATAATCTTGTGAAGAATTGTAGGGGTTATTTTATCATCATGACTTTTGATATTTTCCTTTTTGCTTTATGTAATGAGCATTATTTTTGTTATAAGAATCAATAATATGTAAATTTCTATTTAAAAAAATTATGAATAAAATTAAAATCATAATCACATCGACCAGAGATGACTACTAGAAGAATGGTTAGTCATTCTTCTAACATTGTATATTTAGATTGTTTCCAATTTTCAATTCTGTTTGGAGAGAGGGAATTACTCTTCCTAATTGGGGAATAGTTTGGTTGGGCTGTCATTCAAGTGGCCTGAAAACAAACAAACAAACAAAAAAAACTCATTGCCATCAAGTCGATTCTGATTCATAGCAACCCTGTAGGACAGAGTGGAACTGCCCCATAGGGTTTTCAATGGGGCTGGTAGATTTGAACTTCTGACTGTTTGATAAGCAACTGAACTCTTAACCACTGCGCCACCAGGCCCCAGACTACCCTTAATTAAAGGGATAAGATTCATGACCCAAACTTGACCAACAAGATGCTCACTTCCTGGAATCTTAATTTTAAGCAGAGTTCCCAAAAAGAGGCTGGAAACAATCAAACTGATTCATCTTAAGAGGATAATAGCACCACGAAGTCCAAAGTCTGGACCACCTGGGCTCTCATAGAGTTCCTCAACCCTGACATTTTTCAGTGTACATTTTAGTGACCCTTCCACTCTGAGTTTTAATATCTGTCCAAGGCATTACTTTTATACTTAAATTAACTGAACTTAGTTTCAATTGCTTACTGAAACACTTTTAAAATGAATTACTTTAAAAATTCTTCATTCATTCCCTATTTTTAATATCCCTTTTTATCACTTTTCTTGCTGAAACAAATGAGAGCCTTAGCTTAGTAAACGTCTGGATTTCATATATAAATGTGATATTATAGGCACGCCAGTGGAATCAATGTCACCATCATTTCTCTTCTGCTCTCTTTGCTAATCATCATGCCTTTTAAAATACAAACCTAATTACTTGCTTTTATTGAATTGTTAACATGTACATGGACAACTTCCTATTATACAATGAAAAGACGGCATGAATAATGTAATAATAATTACAATAATAACATCAACAACAAAAAAATGACTTACCAGCTAATAGCTCCAATCTTTTGGCTTATTATATTTAAACACTCATAAGTGTAGTCAAAGAACTGACCATACTTGATTGGGAATAAGTAACACTTTCAATTATAACAAGAAACATTTGACATGAAGTGAGGTTGAAGAAGTGTTTATCATTTAAGAGCACGTGGGCCAGTCGTCTCATACGTGAGCTTTATATGGATTCCCAAGAAGGGTGAATCCTACTGCCCTTTTCCTAAAGAAAAAAATTTATCTCCAGAACCCAATGTGAAGAAATTGTCAATGTTAAAAATATAGGTGCACATAACATATGACATGGCAAACAAGAGTGCCAAGACAATTCAATGGGGAATAATAATCTTTTCAACAAATGGTGCTGGGACAACTGGTTATCAACATGACAAACAATGAAAATCAACCCTTGTCTCACATCATAAATAAAAATTACCTCAAAATGGATCATAGAGAAAAAGGTAAGAGCTAAACTTCTAAAACTCTTAGAAGAGTATAACCGTAAGTTAAGCGATGGCTTCTGAGATATGATACAAAAACACAAGTGACCAAGAAAAAAATAGATAAATTGGCATTCATTAAAATTAAAAACTTCAGAGTTTCAAAGTATACCATTAGGAAAGGGAAAAGACAATCCACAGAATGGGAGAAAATATTTGCAAATCACATATGTGATAAGAGAGTTGTATCAAGAGTATATAAAAAACTCTTAAAACTCACCAATGAAAATACAATTTATAAAATGGGCAAAAGACTTGAATAGACATTTGTCCAAAGACTATATGAATGACCAATAAGCACATCATTACTTATGTACTCAAAAAATACTCAACATCATTAGTCATTAAAACCAAACAAACCTGCTGCCGTCAAGTCGATTCCGACTCGTAGCGACCATATAGGACAGAGTAGAACTGCCCCATAGAGTTTCAAAGGAGCACCTGGTGAATTCAAACTGTTGACCTTTTGGTTAGCAGCCCTAGCACTTAACCAGTACACCACCAGGGTTTCCTGTTAGTCATTAGGGAAATGCAAATCAAAACTACTATGAGATACCACTTCACACCCATTGTTGTTAGGTGCTGTTGAGTCAGCGCTGACTCATAGTGAGCTTATGGAAAACAGAACGAAATATTGCCCAGTCCAGTGCCATCTTCCCGATTGTTGCTATTATCACACTTACTCGGGTGGTTATATTTATAGAGACCAACAATAACAAATGTTGGTGAGGGTGTGGAGAAAATGAAACCATCATATATTGCTGGTGGGACTGTAAAATGGTATAGCCACTTTGGAAACAGTTTGGCAGTTCCACAAAAAGTTAAACACAGAATTATCCTATGACTCAGCAATTTCTCTCCTATGTATATGCAACCCAGACAAATGAAAACATATGTCCAAACAAAAACTAGTCTAAGAATGTTCGCAGCAGCATTATTTCTAACAGCCAAATAGTGGTAACAATCCAAATATCCAAACTAATGAATGGATAAAGAAAACGTGGTATGTCCATACAATGGAATATTATTCAGCCACCACAACATGAATGGATGAACTCTGAAAACATAATGCTAAGTAAAGTAAGCCAGTCACAAAATACCACTTATTGGATTATTCAGTTTAAATAAAATGTCCAGAATAGGTAAATTCATAGAGAAAGAAAATACATCAGTGGTTGCTGGGGTAAGTAAGGTGGGGGGAGAGGAAGGAAACGGAAAGTTACAGTGTTTCTTCTTGGGGTACTGAAAATATATTAAAACTGGATAGTGGCAATGGTTCAGCCATTGTGTGAATATACTGAAAACCAAGGCTTATACAAATTGAAAGGGTGAATTAATGGTATACGATTTTATCTCACTAAAAGTATTGTGGTGCCCTGGTGGTATGGTGGTTAAGAGCTCAAACTGCTAACCAAAAGGTTGGCAGTTGAAATCCACAAGCTGCTCCTTGGAACCCTATAGGGCAGTTCTACTTTGTCCTATAGGGTCACTATGAGTTGAAATCCACTCAATGGCAATGGGTTTGGGTTTTTTGTAAAGGTGTTATGTACACATTCATGCATACCTAAAACATGGCTATAACGCAAGTTTACATTTAGAAAACTAGGGTATCTGGTTCAAAAGCAAACACCATTAGAAATAAGTGGGAGATGGTTTTCAGTGAATACAAAACTGCCTTTATGTACATGTGGCACAAACTCAAATTTCATTGGTTTAAAATGTGTTCCTGATAACCAGGCTTTGAAGGTTTTTAGGACATAACTTCTTTAAATTGAATTCACTGAACGACAATGCTCTCAAAATTATACTAAAACACACAAGAACGTACTTCTTTCCCTGCCCAATCAACAGTGTAGGTTCTGCTGCTCAATTAGGGTCATTCCAGAGAAGATACAGTTTCCGCAATGATTTTAATGAAACATCACTGAAAATGCCCAGCATGTAGAAGGAAGCCAAGTTTGTAGAAGGAGCACCGAAGGAAGAACAGCAGTATGAAAAGGCAAGGACTGCTTACCACTTACAGGGATAAACTAAAAGGCAAGGTTTATTCTAAGTTAAGAGAAATTCACATTAGCTACAGAAGAGCTACAATGTTCCTAGAAAATGCATAAACAGAGAGAGCAAAGAGCCAAGAAATATGGAAAGAGAAGCCATTAGAATGTGCATTTTTAAGGAATAAAAATATAACAACGAAAGTTTTATTATAGATAAAATGAATTCCGACATGTGTATTTACCATATTATTTTCAAATCACTCTCAGATTCATTCATTTGCAAACAATGATTTGTTCAAAGCCCCTCTGAGCACCTACAGTGTCCTGACCACCCCAGTGGGCTCCAAGATGTAATGACCAGTTTCCACCCTCAGTGCCTGCTCCCTGCTCACCTCCTTCCTCCTTTCACCACCTTCATCTCTTTTTGCACACTCCTAGTAGAACACCAGCTTTCTCTCACTTCCTCAAATACATCTTGCCCCCTTCCACCAAAGGGCCTTTTCCAGAGATATTCTAACAGTGTGTAGGGCCCTCCCCACCCCCATCACTCCCCACCATGGCACTTCCACTTGCTGATCCAGCAGACAACTCTTCTCAGTCTTTGGCTCAATGTCATTTCCTTCATCTACCTGATTAGGTCTGATTTCTTTCCCTGTATATCCAAAAACCCGGGATACTTTTTTTGTGGCTATCATTTTACACTGATTTGATTATTGCGCTAGGCACTGGTGATTATAACCATGAGGTGATAAATCAGAATGGCCCCTGACCTCCAATGAAACTTCCTATAACTACCTAGTACTCAGCACAGCTCCTGCCAGATACTAAATGTTCAACAAAATATTCATGGAAGGGACAAATGAGTGCAAGAGGGATAAAAAGTTTGCCAATACACCATAAGGCAAAATAGACTGTGGTAAGTACCCTACATGGCGTCAAAGGGATAAAGGGGAATGATGAAATTAGAGAAGGAAATGAGAAGGCAAAAAAAATGGTTTATAAAAATATTATAAATGAAAGATTAAAAAAGCCAATTATAAGGGTTCCCACTCTATAATATAGTTTCTTGTCTAAACATTTAGAAAAAAAAAGAAAAACATTTAGAAGATACCATTAACTAAAAAACATACTTAGAAATGTAAAATATAGCTAAATAGAATTTCTGCAAAAAATTATAGGGCTTTTGGTAGAGGTAGTAAGCTGGGATCTAATGCAACCTAAAGGAGATATCATATAATTTTTATAATTTGCTTAAATTTGCAATAATAGGTAATACTATCGAGTGTTTAATATGTATCCAGCACTATGCTAAGCACCTTACATAAAGTATCCCCTTTATCTTACTTAATCTTCACAACTACTCTATTAGCAAGCTACTAGTAGTATGCCCGTTTCATAGATGAGAAAACTGGGCACAGAGATAAACTAAATCCGTTAAGGTCATACAACTGGTTGACAGTTTCATAATAACACCATGTCTTCACTCCACATACACAATTTATTAAAAAGCCACACAGTTTAAGAATTAGCTTACCCATAAAATACCAAATGAGCAGTTTTATAACGTCTAGGTATAACACATCACATAAAATATCTAATAATCAATAATTATTTTAAGTTTATCAGTCTCTTGGTAATTCCAAGAAATTTCACCAATATGGTCATTTCAGAGGGAAAAGTTCTTAAAAAGCCCTGGTGACTCAATGGTTAAGTGCTGGCTGCTAACCGAAAATTGGGTGGGTTCACACCCACCAGAGTCTTCATGGGAGAAAAGACCTGGCAGTCTGCTCCGGTAAAGACTACAGTCTAGGAACCCCTATGGGGCAGTTCTACTCTGTCATATAGGGTCACTATGGGTCAGAATCAACGCGGTGGCACACATAACAACAATAGTCTAGCAAGACAAACTGAGTGGCTGCCCTTGTTTTTATTTTTAACTGATACTTTATATTGACCTAGCTAATATCTTACACAGATTATTTTTCATCAAATAGTGTCTTTTAAGCATTTTTTAGCAATTTCACTGCATTTTAGGAATTAGGTCATTTTTCACATAACTTTGTTGTGAGGTGTCATCAAGTCTATTCCAACTTATATCAACCCTCTAGGACACAGGAGAACTTTCCCGTAAGGTTTTCTAGGCTGTAATCTTTACAGGAGCAGATCGCCAAGTCTCTTCTTCCACCGAGCTGGTAGATTCAAACCACCCACCTTCTGGTTAGCAGCTGACCATTTAACCATTGCGCCAGGAAGGCTCCTTCGCATGCTTTAAAGAACCAAAAACCAAACCCATTGCCATGAGTCCATTTAGACTCATAGCAAAGCTATAAGACAGAGTAGAACCACCCCGTGGGTTTTCCAAGGAGCAGCTGGTGGATTCAAACTACCAGCCTTTTGATTAGCTGCCAAACACGTAACCATCGCTCAGGGCTCCTCACATACTTTAGACACTGTTAAAACTTTTTTTTTTTTTAATGAAAGTGACTGGTTTAAAAAAATTTTTTTTTAATTAGAAGTTGTCAACATTGAAAAAGAGACTTGAATTTACTTGACCTTCCTCCTTGATTTCTTTTTATTATAAAGGGTAGAGCCATTAGAGCCCTCAGACAGATTACAAGGCCTCTGTAAGACCTGGCTGGTCACCTCTCCGGCCCCACATCCTTCCATTTCTTCTGTTCTCATGCTTTCTTACAGCGCAGTTGTTGTTCCTTGTTACCTGTGAGGCACTTTGCTTTTCAATTCCTTTGAAATTTCTTCCCTCTGCCCAGAATGCTTTTCCCTCTTTGTGTACATGGTTCACCCCTTCGCTCGCGTCTTTCAGATCTCTGCCTTAAAAATTCCTTTCTCCACCCTCTAACATGGTCTTCTTAGCATGCCTCTCTTATCCTTGCCCCACTTTATTTTTCTTCAAAGAACTTATATTTACTGGTATGTCATTATGTATTAATTTGTTTACCATTTGGCTTCATCACTAGATTGGAGACACCATGTGGGAAGGAATTTTTTTTCCTTCACCACAGCCCGGACACCCTAGTGGCGTAGTGGTTAAGATCTATGACTGCTAACCAAAAGGTCAGCAGTTCGAATCCACCAGGCACTCCTTGGAAACCTTCTATGGGGCAGTTCTATTCTGTCCTATAGGGTCACTATGAGTTGGAATGGAGTTGACAGAAACGGGTCTTTTTTTTTACCACACTCCAGGACCTAAACAATAGTAGATAATTTTCCAATGAATAAATGATTGAAGTAGATCTAAGTAAGCATTCTCAACCAAAGTATCGTGAAACTTGTATGTGTAAGAAAGCATGAGAATCACAGCTGACACTCCAGAATTGCGCACAACTTGAGTCCTGGTCTACACTGGAACTCCGCCATCACACAGGTGACAAGTAACGGTCAAGAGCAGACTCTGCGGCCAGATTGTCTGGGTTCAAATTTTCCTAGCTGTGTAACTGTGTGCAAGTTAACTTAATCCTTGTGCCTTGGTTTCTTCACCTGTAAAATGGTGATTAGTAACAACACCTATCTCATAGAATTAAATATTTATCAAGTACTTCTTAGAATAATGGTTGGCACATAGTAAATGAAGTATGTCTTTGTGAAAAAAAATAGTTAATAATTGGGAAAATAGAAAAACAAAAAAGTTGGATCAGCATAGTTTGGAACCGTTTGGGGAAACCTGGCTTAATTTTTTTCCTGATCACAATTACTCTGACAGTAAACGTCTTCCGTGGAGTAGTGGTTAAGCACTAACCAAAGGGTCGGCAGTTCGAATCTGCCAGGCGCTCCTTGGAAACTCTGTGGGGCAGTTCTACTCTGTCCTATAGGGTTGCTGTGAGTCGGAATCGACTCAACGGCACTGGGTCTGGTTTTTTTGGTTTAACCTCTTATCCCAAACTAAGGAGCCTAAATGGGACAACCATTAAGCTGCTCAGCTGCTAATCAAAAGGCTGGCAGTTCGAACACACCCAGCAGCTCTGCGGGAGAAAGACCTGGTGACCTATTCCTGAAAACATTACAGCCAAGACAATCGTCTGGGGCAGTTCTAGTCAGTCACATATGAGTTGCTGTGAGTCAGAAGCAACTCCACAGCATTTAAGAACAACCCCACCCTAGTTTAATCTAAATTGAGCTGTGAAGCATGCTTAATTGACTAATCAGAATTTCAAAGGGAAACCATTACTTCACAGTTCACAGCCCCACTGACCCTGAGGGTGGTGATTACAATAGCTTCAACTGCTAACTCCGAATCTCTGTTTCTACCACATTCCAAGGGAGCTGCAAGGTTAACCCTGTGCTCTTTGTATGAAGAGAAAGGAAGTAGTGGGTTCAGCCTCACCTGCTACTCAGGAAGAAAATACCTTGCATTGGTCCCCAGGCTAAACTCTCGAGGGACACTTTTTCTTAGAGATCATACCAACCTACATAAACCCATGAGGACTAGCTGGTCGTAATGTCCTATCAGTAACACCAAACCCTCGATTTTTTCCTTCCTCGCCAGCAACACCCAGAGAGGTTTCCAGTGTTTTCCCTCTCTAAATCTCTGGGTCCCCTGACAGTGCCCTCTAAGCAGGAGCTAAAATGCTTCTTCCTGGACACCTTCATGAGTCTGAGTTTTCTTTCCCTGTGTCAATGGTAATGAAGTTTACTTCAGAGTCCCTAGTTTCTCCTTTGCGCCTGGTATCTCTGGTTGGTGAGGCAGAGTCCTGGCTGAGATCTCCAGCGCCTTCTTGGATACTCTAAAAATAATTAATTAGGCCTCCACTAGTGCCTCTCATCCTCCACCTGGCTGGAGAAATTCTCTCTGCCATGGCTTAGAGGGAAATTGTCTTAATAAATGAGTCTCCAGATACCAAACTTCCCAGCAAGTATGAGCCATGTAAAGGACACTATTAGTATTGGTAGCAAAATGCAATGTGTTATTTTCCCTGTCTGAGAACTCCGGATGTACTGGACTTCTAAATAGATATTTGAAAAACTAACAGGCAATATGAAGGGGGGAGAGAAAAAGCCACACAAATGAGTTGCAGTGAATTTAACGAAAACTAATTCCATGGCTGGGTTCAAGTGATATAACCAGCCACTTGTCCTCTGTCCTAGCGATTTATAATGTTACCTCACCCTCTCCACGAAATTGTTTTCTCGTAAATCTCTGTGGCCATCATTCCTGTCCACACATTATGTTCCTAAAATAGACACCATCTAAAAATCTCTTCAAGGAGCTTTGTGGAGGAAGGCCCGAATTGCAACATTCTTCCTGGAAAAAAGATGCGATGGCTTCATAGCAATTACAAAAGCAAAAACCGCAAAGGAAGGATTTAAAGGAGTTTCTCAGCACAGTGATTCTACTTCGGAAATGCTGCTGAGGGAAAAGTGTCAACCCCCGGTGAACGCGCGGAAGCTCCCAGTTGCATCACCCTGGCGCGCCAGGTATTGCAGCAAATAGAAAGGTAAGCTATTCACTGCTTCGGGCAGGAGGAACTCAAGAATCACCAACCTCACTATGGAATTTTCTTATCTGTTTGGCATCATCTTCTTGGGATGATTTAAAATGCTTTTGGAGAAATATATTCTGTTACTACACTAAAAAAAAAAAAAAACACTAGTGCATCAGAAATACCACGGGAACCTGCAAATCCATAGAAAAAGAAGCCACGTTCTATAGGTGTGATAGCAATAGCGCCTGGAGATCTGCAAGTTTGCTACTGCACCTCCGAAATATTTAGTCACATGCACATATTGACAGAAAATACCATGCTCTGACTTTAAATGTTTCCGTCGGACACGCGAAAAAAAACCTGCACTCTATTTGGAGCAGTTTCTTCAGAGTGATAAACAGGCAATAAGTAACTGAAGGGGAGCAGAAAGAAATCTGAGAAGTAAACGCGACGAGGAGGGGGAGGGTGGCCTTTAATTTAAGCACATACCTCAAACAGGTAGGAGAGAGGGAATCCATGAACACAAAGCCGTTCCCAGAAATATTTCTTGTGCTGTTTGGAGAAGCAAGACTGTTCACACTGGGAACTCAGGAGCAGCATCTGCAGTATCATTGCTGATGGTGACCTCTGTCTAATTAAAAGTAAGTCAATCTTTCCCATTTGGCATTCCATGGGAAAAGGGATTTTTTACCACTTCCTTCAAGCTTCTTTTTTAGTGTGGTTCAATAGGAGTCACGGGGGAGAAATCATTGTCTTCCCCCTCCCCCTAGGCATTAGACATTTCTTCTCAAAAGCCCAGCCTCTGCCTGAAGAAGCTGAACACCCCTGCAATGCTAGGCTCCGGCTGCAGTCCGGTTGCCTTCTTCCTTCCTGTGGGGTTAAAACCGAGATCTAATTTTTGCTCCATTTTTGGGAACAATATGACCTCTATTCACAGCCAGCTAGTCCAGTTCTAAAGCACCAGTGAAGGAGGGGGCTTCAAAAGAAGACCTTGAATAGGATGAAGGCAAGCAAAGACAAGAACTGGCCAGTTTCCAAGCTATTTCAGGCCAAAGAAACCCATCTCGTATCAAAATGCTGAACTGCAAAACAAACCTGATTTCAGCTCGTGGAAGGTTGCAAGAGGAGGGGGAGGGGAAGGGGAGGAGAAGACAGGGAGGAGGGGGACAGTTGGTCCGAATTCAGGTACAAAAAGGGACTTCCTGCTTTACCCAAACTGAATTCCACCGGCTCTTTTTCCAAAGGAATAGCTGCAGTAAATAAGCCTAGGATCGAGATGAAACAGTCAGATGTCTTACCTGATAAAAAGGAAAATTACCCATCTGCAGTGAGGAAAAGCATCTCCAAAAGACCAGAGGATAACAACGTGCCTTCAGTTGCAATTGTTGAGATTCCTTCTTGGAAAAGGTGACCAAGTCTTTACAAGGGCTGCAGTCTCACTGGGGCAGAACACACACACAAACACACACACACGCACACATACACACATGCACCAGAGACCTCTGCAGTATCCTCTCGGCTTCATCCTCGCCTCACTCTGTGGTACCTAATACAAATCAGCAAATAGCTGTTTAAAAAAAAAAAAAAGTCGATGTAGCACCTTACATTACATCGCCATCTAGTGGCCAAACTTTACTTTCTCTAAAGCCTAATTAGTATGTTCTTTCTCAACCTCTCTTTTCCCTCAGCCTCAGTCTTTTCCTTCTTTACTTTGGCTGTCTCACTATTTCGTCTTCATCCCAACTACTCTATCATATCAGATATCTCATGAGTCAAAGATGAAAAAGTTCAAAACGACTCGTTATTTTCAAGGATTCAAAAAGCTTCAGTATTGTTTTTACATTTTGTTTTCGCTTAAAAGTGATACTTTATCGCTATGAGTCATGATCTCTCTATAGTTATTCGTGAACAAAACTTCGTCTTTTCTGTTCTATCAGGAGAAAATGGGATGTCTTCTTTTTATGAATCTGTGGCTTTACATTGGGGATCTACTTGCAGTGTTTGTCATTGTTAACATTGTGTTTTAATATTAGATTCTATATTACAGTGAAAAAGAGTAAGGAGATGTGAGTTTTGCTACAGTCCCAACACTAATGAGCATGTGCCTTTGAGAAAGTCACTAAACTCTTCTTTGGAATCTTACATTTCCTTATCTTTACCTGTAACGAGAGGTTTAAGCCTGTCTTCCCATTCTAAATTTCTATGCTTTTGTTATCTTTAATCCTAACAGATTTTTCTATCCTGTGGGCATGACCTGACGTTTAATTACAATAACGTGTCTTTTTTTGTGAGGTAAGTATATGTGGAACAAAGCATTTGCCATTTCAAGGTTCTTCACATGTACAGTTCAGTGACAACAGTTACGTTTATCATGTTGTTCAACCATCACCGTTAACTGTTCCCAAATGTCTCCATCACCGTTAACAGAACTTAGTGTCCCTTAAGTAATGAGTCCCCTTTTTCTCCTCCTTCCTGCCCGCCCCTGGTAACCACTAATAAACTTTGGTCTTTCTACACTTGGCTATTCTAGATATTTCATGTAAGTGGGATTGTACAATATTCTTTTGCGACTGACTTCTTTCACTCGGTACAATGTTTTCAGGGTTCATCCAAGTATAAAAATGTGTAAAAGTAAGCAAATATATGTTTTGAATCCAATTAAGTATTTCCTATTGATATGAGAGCTCTGCGCATCAGGTTTTTCCAAGACAATGGAGAGCCTATGCTAAACTATTTATAACTCCAGGAACTGAAAGGATGGCTTTCTATGCTATATACTATACTTTCTAACATTTAGCCTTGCACAAGTTGACAATTAACTATGTATAGATTACTCATTTGCAGTAATTTTAACTAAATATTTCATCTAGGTAGTTTTCCTTAGCCACCTGTTATGCATTGAATTGTGTTCCAGCAAAAGATATGTTGAAGTCCTAACCACTGGTACCTGTGAATGTAATCTTTTTTGGAAATAGCATCTTTGCAGATGTGATAAAGTTAAGATGATATCATTAGGGTAGTCCTCAACCTAATATGACTGTTGTCTTTATAAGAAGAGACACACAGGGAAAATGCCATGTGACAATGGAGGCAGAGGTGGTAGTGATGTGTCTACAAGCCAAGGAATGCCAAGGACTGCTGGTAACACCAGAAGATTAGAGAAAGGCGTGGAACAGATTCTGCCCTAGGACCTTCAGAGAGAGCATGGCCCTGCCAACACCTTGATGTCAGACTTCTAGCCTCCAGAACTGTGAGAGGATAGATTTCTGTTGTTTAAAGCCACCCAGTTTGTGGTAATTTGTTATGGCAGCCCTAGGAAGCTAATACACCACCTACACCCTTATTGTTGATAACTACCACTGCAAGGGTTTTATCACTTATTAAATGCCACCACCTTCACTATTTCATTTTTCTATTCCTTACTGCAGGACGGTGGGATAACCAAAACCTAACCATTGCCATCGAGTCAATTCCACTTTACAGTGACCCTATGTTATTAATATTATCTATTTCCATTATTGTACAGTTGAGAGTACTTAGGCTTTCTGATCCTTATTCAAGGTCAAATAGCTTGCAAAGTGATAGAACTAAGGCTCTTGGTCCCCAAATCCACTGCTTTTTGTATCATACCTAAATATCCGCATTTCTTTCCTTGTTCTAGAATCACAGGGATACAACTTTTATTTCTAAACCCACAAATTATTTACTAACCCTATTTATAAATTACTCAAGCACCCATCTTCTCATCTCTAAAAGAAAGAAATTGAGTAAGACCATTTCTTGTCCCAGCTTAAAATTTCTATGCCAATCAGGGTAGCTTACTTTAAAGTTACCCAGTGTCTGGGAAATGGTGTGCCTTGGTCACTGACACAGTCAGGGCGGTGTTGAAAAGAGCTGAAGAGACAGAGAGCCAAAATTTGGTAGTTACCAGAGATAAAGAGGGAGTGGAAAATATGTAAACTAATAATAGGCAGGGTTTTTTGTTGTTTGTTTGTTTTGTTTTTAATTTTATGCCAACATATTCCATATGAATAGTAATTAGGGTTTAGGCATATAGGCCTAAAAAATAAGAACACTCTGGCCACATGTCCACTTTTGACTGTTTTAATGACTAATTGCTTATCATAGGGGACAATTTTTTGAGTGTCTACTCACAACAGTCCTCTTAACAGCTCTGCCCCCCTGATTCTCAGGGGTGAACCTGTCCTCCTGGCTACAGAAGACCAGAATAGGAGAGAGTTTCCAACAAACTGGGCCAGTCAGAGAGAACTGTTACATGTGATCCTGGCTGGTGTGGAGCCAGCCTTCCCTTAATGTGGACTCATGACAGGTGGGCCAGGGCGCCAAGAGAAAGGTATTGCACAGATGTTCAGAAAGAAGTAGTGACAACAGAAAGAGCCAGAGAACTCTTTACGTTCCAAGTGGTTTTCCTGTTTCCAGATCTTGTTCTTCCAGATACTTTCCTGAATTGGGTCTCGAAAATTATACCTAATTAAACTCCCTTTTTTTGCTTAATTGAACTTGGTTTCTGTTGCTGTTGGGTCCTAACCAGTACACTTACTGCAGGAATCCAAATGCCCGGTACTGCTTCTGTTCTGGACAACTGGCGCTTCACTGTCTCTGGGTGGCACAAACAATTAAGAGCTCAGTTACTAACCAAAAGGTTGGAGATTCAAGTCCACCCAGAGGTGCCTTGGACGAAAGGTCTGGCAATGTACTTCCAAAAGATCACAGCATTAAAAACTCTTTGGAACATGGTTCTGCTCTGACACACAAGAAGCAGCCGTGAGTTAGAATAGACTCCTTGGCAACTGGTTTGGTTTGGTTTTCGGCACTTCATTTACTCATTTATCCCATTCTTCAAGCACCAGTCACATTTCCAGATAGCAAAGATACAGTAGTGTACAAACCAGATCAAAGCCCCTCCCTTTGTAGAGTCTACATTGACATGGCAGACAAATGGAAAGGCACACTGTTATCAATGCACACACCACGCTTCCAACTCTGTATCTTTGTTCATGACCTTCACTTCTCTTGATAGACCTTTCTCCCATCTGTGTATGGCAAATTCTACCAATGTTTTAAAGGCCAGCTCAAATACACTTTCTTCTCTAATGTTTTTTCTGTTTTCTTAGTAGGTCAATTCTTTTTTCTTTTGTTAATTACAGAATAACCTCACATTTTATTTAATCAAATATGGACATTTGTTGAGTTGAACACTTTGAGCATAAAAGAATAGATGTCTGTTTTGATA
This sequence comes from Loxodonta africana, assembly GCF_030014295.1. Taxonomy (NCBI): domain Eukaryota; kingdom Metazoa; phylum Chordata; class Mammalia; order Proboscidea; family Elephantidae; genus Loxodonta; species Loxodonta africana. Next base: position 80,666,394 of record NC_087347.1, on the reverse strand, counting down.
TAGACTCTGAAAAAAAAAAGCCTAAGATCCCACTCGTTATGCAATGACTACATTTAACACAGAGCGCATGAGAGTTGAAACAGTTTACAATATTGATATCTTGAAAGATTCCTCATATAAGGACTTACACAAAGGCAAAATATAGGATTCTTATTAAATCAGTGTAGTATACACTTAAAATTCGTAAAAGAAGCTGGTGAAAGATAAAACAAACCTTTGTCTCTGCTACTTTATACCACTATTGTACTTTTCTTATTCAATCTTGTGCTGAGAGGTCTATGTACATATCTTATCTTGCCTCTCGGATTTTAAACTCCCTGTGGAACCAGCTCTGCATTTTGTTTGTCTTTGTGTAGCAGGCTGATTTATTGAGATATGATTTTGTCTATTTCTCATTGATATGTTTCCAACTTCAAAAAATGAAAAGGTAATTTCCACCCATCTCCCCACCCTTAAAGTTAGAGATTCCAGATGACCCTCTATTCTGTGGTCTCAGAAAAAAGGAGGGATTTATTGTTTATTTCCTACGTGACAATATTTCTTCAATCTGTGAGTGTAAGGAAATTGTTAACATGCTTGGCTGCTAACTAAAAGGTTAGAAGTTCGAGTCCACCCAGAGGAGTCTCCAAAGAAAGACATGGCTAGCTACTTCCAAAAATCAGCCACTGAAAACCCTAGGGAGCACATTCCTCCTCTGAAACATATGAGGTTGCCATGAGTCAGAGCTGACTTGACAGCAACTGGTACGAGTAAACTGGTTAAGAGGCTTGGGCTATGCCTCTTCTATGCAGTATTTTCTAAAAAGGAAAGGAGAATGAAAGTGTAAGATGCCCTTCAGTCTTTGCATAGTCTCTCCGTCACAAAACTTTGGTTGTTACTGTCTTAGAACTCTGCTGGGTGTTAGTGGCAGTTCACTGCTCAGTGCCCGAACAAGAAAGGAATATTGTAATGTGATGGCATCACTATCAATAAATCTAGGGCAGTAAAGAGGAAGAGAGGTCGCTCAGGTGGAAAAAGCTGAGCCAGATCTTTTTGTCTGTCAAGTTCTAAGACAGGCAAGAGAGTCTTCTATTGCGATCAGAACCTTCAAAGTACTGAAGGAGAGAAACATAAATATCAGAAGGCTGAAGAATCTGTGTGATTAATCTGAATATCATTTAGTATTTTCTTGAATAGAAAAGGGACTTCGCATATATTTATCTCTTAGAATTATGAATCTGTTTTCAGCTGCCTTATAAAAAGAATTTATTCATAAACTTAGGGCCTGGCAAGGAGAAGGGAGTCATCCTTGATCTTTGGCCAAAAATTTCCCAACGTAATGGACAGTTCATTATGTTTTGAGTACTGGACTTCATTGCTCAGGGAGTTATAAATGAAATTTGAGTTTTAAGGCAGAAAATGTTTTCAAATTCCGCCTAAAAAGTTTTGAGAAGCTAGGCTCACAAAGTGACATGAAGCCAAGTCTTCCCCAAAGGAAAGGAGTTGGATGCTGCTGGCCGGAGTTGAAGATAGGCAGCGGTCTGACAGTAGGCTCTGGGTGTTAGCAGGCCTTCTGATGGAACTGGTGAGTGATTCCAACACAGACAGCACAGGGTCAAGATTCAAACCCAGACCTAGAAGACCACTATATTTCCTGGATTTAAATTCTGGCTTTGCCCCTTGTAATTGGAAAATGAAAAGTTAGTTAAGCACAGTATTGATGTGATCTCATAGAAAGTGTAAGTTACCACATCAGGGCTTTACTTTTGTAGACAGGAATTTCCTAGTAATAATTTGTATTGCAGCATTTTGGAATGATTTACTACCAACACCTTGCTCTCCCCCAAGCATTTATTAACACAGTGCCTTTAGCAACGCCTGTTTTGGAAACAAACCATTTCCTGGCAGTAAATAAGGAACTGAAATCTTTATTTTTCAGGTTAGTTTGTCCTTTTGGAAATGAGCCAGAAATGAATGTGAAATTTACCTGATATCAGATAAATAAATGCAGAAACTGCAATTATGAACTCTCTTTTAGGACTAAAGCCAACTAGTATTGCAGCAAGTTTTAAGTTACGATTTCTTGACAGCACAAAATTGGCCTACTGGTTTCAAAGTATCTTGTAAGTACCAAAGTGGACATTTGAAACCGTGGTAAAGCTCCTTTATCCCACAAATGAAAAACAGAATCAATTAACCAGCTATTTTTTCAAATATAATATCAAAATATTTGAGGGATTCCCCTCCCCACACACACACACTGGAAATTACAGAACCAAAAACTGTTACAGGCTTGTGATCTTTGAGTCATAGATTACTTAGGGTTTTTAAAATCACTTCCAGCATAGTGAGCCTAAACAGTTGAAATTGCTTTTCTTACTGACTTGAATATAAAACGTTTCTCAAGTGTCTGTGTTTATGGGAACAAACGGAAATATCCAAAAGTTTATAAAAATTTTCTAAAAACTATTTAAATTATCCCCAATTGCTTTTCTCTCTTCCTGGTAGTGGAGGAGATAGAACAGTGACGGCTTTTCTTACCTCATCACAATGCAGTAATTTAAGGTGAGAGAAAGAGAGGAAGATTGTGGGATTATGCTGGAGTTAATCAGATCCACCAGTCACCCCAGGCCTTCCCTGTCATTCCCCCCAAGGCACACAAAGCCAAAGTTTAATTTTAAGTGTACAGAGGGTCATTCCCAGGGATGCAGTTATTTCTGCAATTTCCTTTGAATTATACAAACAGCCATTGGTTTTGGGAAAAAGAAATAATGGTATTCCCAAATCAAATAAACCAGTTTTATAGATAAGAATGGAGTAGTAATACATAAACCCAGTTTCTCAAAGGGAAATTAAATATATGAATATATCACTTAATGAGTTCAGTATTGAATCGGAGAGAGGTTCATGAGTATTAACTGACAAAATTACTTTTTTTACCACTCATACAATATCATCATGCCTTTATTTTACCACCACCCAAATAGCTGAAAACAGCTACAACATAAAAAAAATAATAACTTTAGCATTCTGTATGTATTTTCATTTTTATTATTTGGAAACCTTTACATCTTTTCTCTACAACTAATGTGTAAGGTTACATTGTCAATATTTACTGAGAATGCCACCAATGTTATTTTTTCATATCATCAAACTCTTTCTCTTTTCCAAAACAAGCCATGAAGTATCACATCTTCGCCTCTTTGCTTCTCTTGTTTCTTCTGCTTTGAGTACGTTTGATGGTTAAGGCTGTGTGTCAGCTTGGTTGAGCCATGATTGTCAGTGGTTTGGCAGTTATGATGTAGTTTGGCGGCTATTTAATGATGCAACCACTTTCATAATGAGGTCTGATAAAATGTAATCGTCTCCATGATGACATCCGGTCTAAGTAGCCAATCAGTTGAAAGGGAGTTTCCTTGGGGGTGTGGTCTGCTCGCAATATAGGTATTGACAAAGCTTGAGGGCTTTTGCTGTCTCTGGATCCAGCCTCTCGTTTGCCATCTGACCTCCAGTTCTTGGGACTTGGGCCAGCAGCTTACCTGCCAATCTTGGGATTCATTGGCCTCCCCAGCCTGTGAGTCGGAGGCCTGCCATCTGACCTGCTGATCTTGTGTAAGTCACCCCCACAGCTACATGAGTCAGGAGAAGCCTCCAGCCTGACCCACAGACTTAAGACTTTCCAGCCTCTACAATCATGTGAGCCATTTTCTTGATATAAATCTCTCCCTATATTTATATATGTATACAAAAAAAAAAAAAATCCGTTGTCATCGAGTCAATTCTGACTCATAGCAACCCTATAAACAGAGTAGAAGTGCCCCATCAAGTTTCCAAGGAGTGAATGGTGGATTTGAATTGCCGACTTTTTGGTTAGCAGCTGTAGCACTTAACCACTCCTCCACCAGGGTTTTGTTTCTTTAGAGAACCCAGCCTAAGACACTTACTTCCCTTCTCTGGTCACACCCTCTCTCACCCTCTCTCTGTGCACCTCCTCACCACCTGATCCCACTGTATAATCTCTTTGAGAGCCAGAACTAAGTTTAATTTATTATTTTATTTCCCAAACGTATCCCAGGGCCTGTAGTTGAATTAAAACATTTCCTGAAGAACTGATGACATCTCCTGAGCACCAGTGCATCAAAATTCCAGAATGGAATTCCACTCAGATTAATAAGTAGGATACAACAACTTTTTAAACCTCATAAGAAAGAAAGACAACTGACATAAATCCTTATCACTGCACTGTAGAGATGTTGTTGTTGGATACAATCAAGTTGATTCCAACTCATCATGACCCCATTATGTGACAGAGTAGAGCTGCCCCATAGAATTTTCTTGGCTGTAATATTTACAGGAGATTGCCATGACTGGGTGGTTCAGTTAGCAGCTGAGTGCTTAATTGTTTTACCACCAGGTCTCCTTTCTCTATGGCGATGCTTTGTTAATCATCAAGGATTCTTGGAATTATGGAGCTGAAAACCTCTCAGAGATCATCCAGACAAGGGTTCTTGTTTTGAATATGAGGAAATCAATAAGAAAGTGATGTGATTTCTCCAAGGTCACCTACCTAGTTTTGGACCACAGAAGTTCATTCACATATTTTCCACAGTCTAACTATGAAGGAAATTAATATTGAGTGGGTGCATCAGCACATACGAAGCAAAATGGAAGTGAGTGGAGTATTTCTAGATATGCCACAATTGATTTTCACTCATGTTTTGACAGAGAGATGGATGCAATGGAGTGTAAGATTGCAGTTACTGTTTAAGAAGGGGATGGACTAACCAACATTGGATTTAGCAAAGGATGAAGAAAGTGACTGTCCTTCAGTCTAGCTCCTCAAGGGCAGAGCACAGGGTATGCAGGGTGTAAGACTGACAGTTTTCAGGAACGCAGGCCCAAAGAGAGGCCTAGGAAATATCCAAGAAGCAAATGATCTGAAAAGTCTCTAATTTATTTGAAAAATGAAAATGTAAATTGAAAATATATTTTCTGTTCCTTTAGGCTAATAAAACCATACAGTTATGACAGTTATTTTTTCATATACAGGTACAAAATTTAATTGTTCATAGGCCAGAGCTTTATGCCTCTTTCTTCATATCTAAATTCTTCCTAAAGCTTTGACTCTTGAGATAAGATCAAGGCACGTCACAATATTTAAAGCATAGCGTCCAGTTCTACTACCACAGGAGGATAGGAGAGAAAAGAAATATAAATGTAAATAAAGAAAATGTATGAATAATAACAAATATTTGTTATTGTGCTAGGTTATATTCTGTGCTCAAATATGATTTTTCCTATCCTCTGAAGTCAGTGTGATTATAATATTAAATATTACGCTTGGGCTTTTTGCCTGCTTTATTTCATACAGCAATTTTCCCCCTCTGCAAAGAAGAATCAACTAAAGCTATTGCTAAGAAAAAAAAAAATATGGTTGATTATGTATTGGAACCCATATACCAGTTTGCCATTTTAATATATCTTTAAATTCACCATATCACTTATTTACATCCTGAAGAAAGAGGTTTAATTAGTTTATTCCATGAAGAGGACATTTATTATACTAAAGGAAATAGCTGATATTTATGAAGACAAGCTCTCTATTTACAGAATAAAACTGAACTTTGCCGTAACTGAGCATAAGCAAATATGTAGTTCCTGTACCCCTAAAGGATTCTTACTAACATCTTTTTCCTTTCATGTTCAAAGGCAGAAAGCCACTGACTTCACCAGGAGGAGCATAGGAAAGCCATCCATAATGTAAGCATGTATCATTAGACTTAGGAGGTGCCATATTTCTCAGGAATATTAACCTTCTCTGAGAATTGTATTGAACACCCATCTTTCACACATTCCTAGGTAGTTCCAAACTTCAGAAATCGAATCACAAACTCACACAAATCACGTATTATTACACCCCGTCTTCCTCTTCTTCCCTTGGGAAAAGCAAGAATCCTATCCTAAGCTAATGAATGGACAGGGTCCAAACTCTTTAGAAGTGATTGGCAACTGAGTGTGGAGATATGCAGAGGGCCAGATCATAATTACATTTAGCTCAAACCTCCTAGGATGCCTTGGACATTTTGGGGCCCATGAACTGAGCTAGTATTGCGGGACTGCCCCAATTCGTATCAGATATCAGAGCGCTGGCATGTCTTACCCACACCTGGTTCTACTCGGGTCTGGAGTATGGGAGAGAGGTGCTAGGCAGTTGCACTCCCATGACTACATGCAGCCTTTCATCCCTGTTCACCTGCAGTCCGATTCCTGTACTGTGATGGAATTTCTCTATGTGATGTTGAAATGATGGAACCAGTTTTCTCAATATTTTCCCCAGTACTTTGTACATAAGGAAGCTCAGAGAGGCGTTTTTGACAGTCTGTTTTATCATCCTTGCGTCAGAGTAACCTGTTTCTTCCTCTCTATGGGAAGAACAGGCTGAATAAAGAAGTTAAGGGCTCTTTCTGGGTCTGTGCCCCTTTAATGAACACATATGGGATGTGACCATTTCCATTCTGCTTCCCTCACTCTTTCTGCAATTAATGCAATTAAGCAAACACAGAATATGGATCTTTCCATGATTTCAGCAAAGATGAAACTCAGAGATGCTTTGCCCTACTTCACATGGCAGTTGTTTTTAAAATATCATATATATGTGTATATATATGTTTAACCAGCTGCTGTTGAGTCAGTTCCGACCCATGGCAACCCCGTGTGCATCAGAGTAGAACTGTGCTCCGTAGAGTTTTCAGTGGCTGATTTTTTGGAAGTAGATCACCAGACCTTTCTTCTGTGGCACCTTTGGGTGCAAACCTCCAAGCTTTTGGTTAGCAGCCAAGCATTAACCATTTACACTCCCCAGGGACGGCCTCTATGTATCTATCTACCTATCTACCTACCTACCTATCATCTACCTATCTATGTATCTGTCTGTCTATCTATCTATCTACACATCATGCTTTAAAAATTATCTCTCTGATTCAGTCAAGATTCTGGCCAGAAATAGATGCTATACTCAAAAGGGGTTAAATGAAGAGAATTTAACGGCAGAATTATTTACCAAGCAGATGATTGATGACGCACCAAGGAAATAGCAATAGAGGGAGCTATTGCTACTCCTAGGCCTGAATGGACAGGAGCAGGGAACAGCAGCACCAGGTCCCAGCGAAAGCTGGAGCTTTGGAAGACAGACTGCTCAGAGGAAGTTTAGCCAGAGAGGAATGCAGTCATTGCATGAGGCTAGAAGGTGGGGTGTGGTGAGTAAGAGCCTCCAGTTCCTGCTAATGACTGCTATTGGTTGAACCCAAAGGAAGCCAGAGGACCAGGGCTCCCCAGTGATCTAGTCTATAGAAATGGCCTTTAGGAGCTGAGAGTCTTTCTCCCACCCGCCCCTTATTCTACTCCTACACGACATTTCACACCTCACCCCACCCCACGCCCTCAACTTGGGCTGCATTCTTCTGTGGCTATAGCTCCCATCAGGGAAGCCCCTCTTCCAAGGCTCTAGCTCACGCTATGATCTGGAAACAGCCCCTCCACATGCCCATTCAGGCCTCCCCACTCTTGCAAGTTCCTGAGTGCTCATCATCCCCTTTTGGCTCCCTTCACCGGCTCTGTATATTGTCTTTTCATTCACATTCTCCTAATGAATCTTCCATCTTTTTAAGCCTAGGGAGCACAACTTGCAAGTTCTACCAGATGTGAAGGGCTGGTGGGAACTGGGGAGAAGAACAACATGTCCCATTTTATCTCTAAAAACACTTCTTTCTTTTTGCTTAAAAAATATATGTATGCAAACTTTAAAAAAAATTTTTTACAGAGGTGAGCAAAATATTTACAAGCAGTTTATTTAATATCTTAACACTTAGCATAATGCCTGGTATACGGTAGGTAAACCAAAAAACCAAAACCATTGCCATCAAGTGGATTCTGCCTCATAGTTACTCAGTAATAAATATATTGATATTCAAACATTACTATTTTCAAATCAATTCTAATAATGATTTAAGAGGAATAATAACTATCATTAGTCTTTATTGAGGGATTAATATACACCAGGACCTTGAAACCTCACAGAAATCTCATGAGATAGACACTACTATTATCAAATTCTATAGATGAGGGAACTGAGACTCAGCCATGATTAAACATGGTTTTGAAACCAGCACTCTGTCTCCAAAGTACCTAATCTTACCTCAGGACATGCTGTTTTGCTTTATATCAAACTCTCTATAATACTACATTATTAAAATCAAGTTGGCAAGTCTCTGGGATTCAAGTTCAAAGGCAAACACGTAGAAAATGACACTGCTGCTCCTCACTGGGCTGGGTTACACTACCAACTGCTCACATACAATGCAATAGTAGAAAGGCATTTCCACACATGTCTGACCCAAGACAGTTTTTCAGTGTATGGGCGACCTACAGCCTGGATTTTCTGCCACACATGGCGGGGAGGGGGTAGGTAAGGGGGCATATGGCAGGGTGGGAGGGTGGCAGATGGCCATTCTTTCTTCTCACTTGTTTAGGATTGTTCAGTCTTCCACAGCGTGTGAAAGAATGTAACTATGTTTGGAAATACTCTCACCAAGTCAATGCATAAACTAAACACATGGTAAGTAGAGGAAATGCAGAGAAACTGGCCTCAATCTGGCAATGCTTTAGTTTCCAGAAGTCTGAATTTGTTAAAAATGGAGCAGCTAAAAAAGCTGAACTGCAGATCATGAACTCATGAAAATGAGATTACTTCAGCAAAGCTTCATGCTGGAAACATCATACTCGGTGAGGTGTCTTTTTCTGAGCTCGTTTTCTAAAAACAAGTGCTTTCTGGCTCTGCCTGATGTTTCTGAAGACATGGACCAAAAGAAAACATGATACCTTCTAAGTTTAAGAGCCTTGCTTCTCAAAGCCTGGAGACAAATTAGCAGCATCAGCCTCTCTTGGGAGCTTGTTGAACGTGCAGAACCTTGGGCTCCACCCTAGACGTGCTAAATTAAAATTTGCATTTTAACACGATCTCCAGGTGTTTCTTGTGCACATTAATGCTTGAGACGCAGCGCTATAAGGCACTGTCGACACTGACCTTCACAGCCCTATCTTAGCTCTTCGAGCCTACCCACTTTCCTGTGCACCCAGGGTCTATAAATCAGCCACCACTTCGTAAACACTCTCACCCACCTTTGGAAGGGGCATTTGTACAGAGGATTCAGATGCCCTTTCCCCTTTTCCATAATGCGAACTCCTGCCCTTTAAATAACACTTCAAATGTCTATGCGCCTGTGCTGCTCTTTAAGAAACATCAAGCTTCCGGTTTCTCTTCTTCCAGGCCCATTTTGCAGAGGCAATCACTGTTAACAAATTCTTCTGTATCGTTTTGAAATTTCTTGTACTTATCACATCTGATATACACAATCTCTGAATATGGCATTGAGAAGCTAAAACCAATTTTTTTTTTCTTTCCACCAGTTGGAGGGAACCACCTATTTGCTGCCAAGACCTGACTAATACTCGTAGTTTCCTTGTAATTGGCTTATTTGCTCCTAAAACCCATTTTAAACAAGGTTAAGTGTGGATTGGGGAAGGTTGGCTAATTGTCAGGAAATCAATGTTTAGTAAATCGAGACCAAAACTTTTTGGGGGGAGGAGGGGCGTCCTGACCGTGCTTACTAACGTAAAATTCTCTCTAATGCTTTTACTACAAACTACATTTGAAACCAAAACACAGCTACTATTATTGCCACTTTCCCTTCTCCCAAGATTAAATGATCACAGTGATATTCTTTAAGAAATTTCATATGGAAGATTGACATGTGATCTAGTTTCCTCACCTACCAAAGTAAGATAATCCCCAAAGAACTCTTTACAACTCTTTTAGATACTGTATTTCACAGTTCACTGGTTGAATATGAAAAAATAATAAGTATAGTGCCATTTTATCTTGTTTAAAACAAGGGATTAGTACAGAAAAAATGTCATAAAACCAACATATTTATCAAACAAGTTCCAAATCATGAGAATTACATGCCTTTTAGGGATGCGTTTTAGGGCAAATGATGAAAACAGCAATATTAAGAGTTGCTTTTTTTAAAATTATCAATGGATACATAAAATGGGCCTGATAAATTTAATCATTTCAGATTTGGTTGATATATGGGGGATCATATTCCAGAGTTAAACCGATTTGCACAGAACATTAGAACTGGAAACAATCTTAGGAATCATCTAATTCAGGCTCTCAGTAGGTAAAGGGTTTACTTTAGCTTAGTTGGAAACTGTTTGGCTTCGTCTGTAGGTCCAAATTATTTTCCAAGACAAATGTAATCAGTGTAATTTTAAGTTTCTTTTCCAGTAATATTTTTCCTCCAATAGTTGTTTCTTCTACTTCAAAGAAAACTTTCTATGTTTCCTATGGTTTTTAAATATCTCAAAGGACCCTTTACCCTGAGAATATAATTATTTAAGAAACAGGTCTGATATTTGGAAAAAAACAAGTAAAAAACCGAGAAGTATGGCTAGCTGGTTATGTCATATATTGTACCTTAAAAAGCATCTTTAGGGACAGGATGAGAGAGGCCAGACAATTATTCATCCTCGTTTAGCCTTGCCCTACCTAATCCCCAGTTCTTGACTCACGTTTAAACGTCAGTTCCTGAACCCAACATCTTTTGTGTCCCGGATTCTGATATTGCTGTGAATGCTATAGTTCCTCGGAAGATATTAAGAGAACTCTCTAGAACAGTCTGAAATATTTTGCAGTTTATGATGTCAAATACTATTATTATTGCAATTATTTTCAGAATACTCAATATATACAAGACACTGTAATAAACATGTGACATAAATTCTTTAAATTAAAAAAGAGGTATTATGGCCCTCACGTGGCAGCTGAAGAAGCTGAGGTTTTCAGAGAGGTTAAATAACTTCTCTGAGGTCACAGAGCTAACCAGTGGTGAGGAGAGTTTGCTTTTCAACAAACTTGTACTCTTGACCATGCTGAGGTAGTGAGGTTGAAAAATGTCCACTTTGAACAATGACCCTAATATTGAACTGAGTCGCAACTTCAGAAAAACTGAAATTCACATATACAACCGATTAATTTGAAATTAATTATATTTAATAAAAATGTTTTTTAATAAAAATGTTTTTTAATTAGCCCCTATTATTGATTTTTTTCTGAAAATATTCTAAAATGAAATAAAAGATCTTTCAAATTCTTTTTAGGCATTTATTTTAAGACCAAATAAAGTGCCAAGTGACTTTGTGATTCAGATGCTGGGAAACTAGTATTTTTTTTTTTTTTTAATAATTCTTATTGAGCTTTAAGTGAACGTTTACAAATCAAGTCAGTCTGTCACATATAAGCTTATATACACCTTACTCCATACTCCCACTTACTCTCCCCCTAATGAATCAGCCCTTCCGGTCTCTCCTTTCATGACAATTTTGCCAGTTTCTTACCCTCTCTACCCTCCTATCTCCCTTCCAGACAAGAGATGCCAACACAGTCTCAAGTGTCCACCTGATACAAGTAGCTCACTCTTCATCAATATTTCTTTCCAACCCATTGTCCAGTCCCTTCCATGTCTGATGAGTTGTCTTCGGGAATGGTTCCTGTCCTGGGCCAACAGAAGATTTGGGGACAATGACCCCCGGGATTCCTCTAGTCTCAGTCAGACCATTAACTCTGGTCTTTTTATGAGAACTTAGGGTCTGCATCCCACTGATCTCCTGCTCCCTCAGGGGTTCTCTGTTGTGCTCCCTGTCAGGGCAGTCATCGGTTGTGGCCGGGTACCATCTAGTTCTTCCGGTCTCAGGATGATGTAAGTCTCTGGTTCATGTGGCCCTTTCTGTCTCTTGGGCTCATAGTTGTCGTGTGACTTAGGTGTTCTTCATTCTCCTTTGATCCAGGTGGGTTGAGACCAATTGATGCATCTTAGATGGCCACTTGTTAGCATTCAAGACCCCAGATGCCACATTTCAAAGTAGGATGCAGAATGTTTTCGTAATAGTATTATTTTGCCAATTGACTTAGAAGTCCCCTTAAGCCATGAAACTAGTATTTTAAAGGACAAATTTATATTTGATGTTGAGAATTGTTTTTTACGTTGTAAGGCTGAGAAAGGTTTTTCTCAAGTGAAATAAAGAAACATTAACAATTGAAAGTCCCAAAGAGTTCCAAATGTATTGCAGTCATAAATGAACCCACCTGTTCCTTTTAACATTTGGTTTTGCTTTCTTCTAGATCTCATTAGCAATGTCAATAATCCAGCCTCTATTCAACAAATACTAAGACTCACTTTCTGCCAAGCACTGTGCCAGGCACTGGGGTGTAACAGTGAACAGAGGTGGTTTATTGTTACCTCCTCCACTTGGACTAGTGAAAACAGCAGGTGGCTAGTACAGGGTAAAAACCCAGTCCCGGTAGTCTCTGCTAAAGCTCAGGTTTAGGCTAAAATAAATTCAATCTCATCTCTTAAAAGGGGGAAAAAATCCCATCCTCACAGAGTTTTTTGAGAGCATTAAATGAGGTAATATATGTAACTATGACTAGTATAATGCATACTGTGTTGAAATCATCAGTAAGTACTTCTTTGGTAGCACATATAAAGAAAAATTATGTATATTATGTAAGTAAATGCATAATAAGTCAGAGAAAAATGTATTAATCTTGAGAAATAAAGGAAAACATTGCAACACATGTTAGCTCTTATACTCAGAATAATTTGGGAATAAGAAGACTCTTGAAATAGGTCTTTATGAAAAAAAAACACTTAGATATTATATTCACCAGCGTGTTCAAACTAAATACACTATTGAGGCTTGCCTTGTAGTATAAAAACCAAAAACCAAACCCAGTGCTGTTGAGTCGATTCAGACTCACAGCGACCCTATAGGACAGAGTAGAACTGCCCCATAGAGTTTCCAAGGAGCGCCTGGTGGATTCGAACCGCCGACCCTTTGGTTCGTAGCACTTACTTAACCGCTAGGCCACCAGGGTTTCCGTTTGTAGTATAGTGGGAACAAAATTAGATTTGGCATCCGGAAATCTTGAGCTTTATTTTCTTATCTGTAAAATAGTAACAGCAATGGTATCTACCTTATAAAGCTACTGTGGGTCTCAGATAAGATCATGTCTATAATATTTTTGGAAAGACAGTAGATAATCATTCAAACATAAGCTATATTTTTAATAAAAACATAAATATATGATAAACCAAGAAAAAAAAACCAAACCCAGTGCCGTCGAGTCGATTCCAACTCATAAAACCAAAAACCCAAACCCACTGCCCTCCAGTGGATTCCTACTAATAGTGACCCTACAGGACACAGCAGAACTGCCCCACAGAGTTTCCAAAGAGCGCCTGGCGGATTTGAACTGCCAGCCTCTTGGTTAGCAGCTGTAGCACTTAACCACTATACCACCAGCGTTTCCTCCGACTCATAGCAACACCATATATTCTTTATATATTTATTGTTTCTTTTTTGGTTTATCTTTGTTTAGTTTTTCTATTTATTTTTCCTGATGCATTTTTTTTTATACCTACATCTTAGATTATCTGCTAGTCATTGTTGTTGAATCAATTCGGACCCTTAGTGACACTATAGGACAGATAGAACTGCCCCATAGTGTTTCCAAGGCTGTAATCTTTATGATGCAGACCGCCACATCGTTCTGTGGAGCAGCTGGTGGATTTGAACCACCAACCTTTTGGTTAGTTGCTGAGGGCTTAACCACTATGTGACCAGAGCTCCTTATATACTACTAAAAAAAAAAAAAGGGAGGGGGTTATTGCGTATGAAGTACTGAGTTTCAGTTTATAATGAAGGAAAAATCTCATTCATTAGGGGTGGGAGTGCACAGCTGATTATTGTAAGTGCTGTCAATAAGTTGTACACCTATAAAAAGTTGACTCGGGGAAAGTTGTGTGATAGACATATTTACATATTTCTTATGGACAAATTTGGGCCTAAAATGTACTAAATAATTGCATAAATCTTTAAAGGAAAATACTGCTTATATTAGAGTATCTGGTCAACCAGGTAAATAGAGATTTTAATTATGTTTTAACCTATATTTGATTGAGTGGAGTAAAAACAATTTTCTTGATACTTAACCCAAGCCCTGCCCATCATAGTGGTTCTCAAACTTTAGTGGGCCATATAATCACCTGATGGCATTGCTGAAACACAGATTTCTGGCCCTACCCCCGGAAGTTTTGATTCAGTAGGTCTAGAGTGAGGCCTGATAATCTGCATTCCTAACAAGTTCCCAGATTATGCGAATGCTGCTAGTCAGGGGACCCCACTTTGAGAACCACTGGCCTGGCTTTTAGTTGGAGCTCAATAAATGTTCGTCTAATATTTGCAGGTATTTTAAAATAAAATCTCTCTAAAATATGTAATCTCACTTTAAGAAGACCAAAAAACCAAACCCGTTGCCATCAAGTTGATTCTGACTCATAGCGACCCTTTTGGACAAAATAGAACTGCCCTATAAGGTTTCCAAGGAGCTACTGGTGAACTCAGATTGCTAACCTTTTAGTTGGCAGCTGAATGCTTAACCAGTATGCCACACCTTAGTGTAGATTTTTTAATAAATTAATTATACTGATTTACACCAAGAGGAATGTAATCATACAGATGGTAGAACCAAGACTAACTCTAATCAAACCAAACCTATTGCTGTTGAGTCAAATTCTGTCTCATAGTGATGCTGTAGGATGGAGTAGAACTACTCCATAGGGTATCCAAGGCTGTAAGTCTTTACAGAAGCAGACTGCCACATCTTTTTCCTACAGAGCTGCCGGGTGGATTTGAACTGCTGACCTTTTGATTAGCAGCCAATCACTTAACCACTGCACCACCAGAGCTAAAACTAACTCTAAAAAAAAAAAATCTAGACCTCATTTAATTCAAATTCCTTACTTAAAAAATAAAGAAATTAATTTAACTGGTTAACCACAGTCACCAGAAAGAAGAATCCTTTTTAACAATAGCCAACGGAAACACAGTATAGCATGAAAATCATAATGAACAATTTGGGTTCTGACACTGTTATCCTAAAGATATATAAACTCAAAGCTTCTAAGTACAATTAAGAAGGAAAGCACTATTTTTGGTTTATGAGGCTTGTTCTAAACGCTAAACAGCATAAAACCTGATCTGCTGGGGCACTTATGCCAAGCTATGTCTGTGGGGAAAATGCCTACTGACACCAGTAACATAAAATCAGGCCCTGAGGGACTATAACTGTCTCTTCAAATTATTTGGGGAAACAAGTATGTTTAATCAATTAAATACAGCATAAAAATGATAAGGAGTATGGGCTCATAAATAATCAATGTGCTACTGTTAATCACGATTAATAGAGTGAAAAGTACCTCCAAAGAAAATTCATTTCAGTAACAGTCATTTTCGTTTCTTTAATAAAAACAAGGTAAGACATTTCAGATACTTAAAAACTACCTGTTTACCTGTTCATGTGCTCTAATTAAGCTTCCTCATGCCAGTCCTCATTTAGAGACACCCAAACAAATGACTGAATATTAAACCTTTCGTCAAGCTCTTTCCTATCACAAAGACACTTTACACAGTATTTTCCTAACTCATGACATCCTGTAGAAAGCACTCGGTTTGACTTGCCAAGGGCACATAGAAAGTCAAACCCTCTCAAATGTGCTGTGTTTGCCTCTAACTTGTTAAATATCCGTCTATCTTTTAAATTAGTGCCATTGGTCGTATCACCATCTCTAGTTAAATCTGATTAAAATTCCTTTGCCAATATGACACACGGCTGCTGTAATCTTATCCTGCTACTTCTCCAGGCCTTTCTGCAGCATGCCGTAATACTGCTATTTTAACTAATTCTTATACTGGGACACAGTGTGAGAGTCTAAAAAAGAATCAGGGCTATACTGCTGCTACTTTTACTCCTAGAATGAATAAGTTCCCGTCAAATCTGAGATCATCCCTCCAAGTCCACTAAACACAGCACACTTTGAGCCAATGCAGTTAAACCAGCCTCATTCAGAGCTTGTATCAAATGGCGCCTTTACTGCAGTATTTACCTCGGAACTAAGCAGGCAGGATTTATTATATTAATAACATAACTGTCAGCTTATGCAGGCTCCATTCCTATATTATCACAAACAATCACAACAGAAGACAAATACTGGAAAACACAGCTCATTTACAAGGGAAGCAAATTTACAATCAGAGACAGGCAACATAACAGCCAAGAACTGCAGTAAATCTCTTAGAGCTAATAGCCACAATCTAATAAGGCTCTCCAACTTCTCCGAGCAAATGGATTGTAAGCTGAGTTTAAATAGTCAAATCAACAGTCATTCCTGGATAGTTAACAGATGATGCTTATTAAGTAAACTCTATGATTTATTTACTCTTTAGATGTCTTCAAGCTAGGATTGCTCAAGGACTTACTATGCTTATTCAAGCATGCTGACAGAATAGAATCCGTTAGTGATTTCTCCCTGTACCTCTCAGCATGGCTGACAGGCTTCTGCCAAGACTATAGTATATAAACCACCAAATCATGCAAAAATATTTACCCCCAAAAGATGTAGTAAAAGCTCAGCTTCCTCCAGCTTCCATAGCCCCTGAAGTGTTAATCTGAAGGAAGAGTTCCATGAGTTTTCACAGGCCAGCAGTGTGTCTCCTACACTTGACCTAGACAGCCTTATATAATGAAGCATCAGAGCTGGGAGCTAGCTGAATGTCATCACCAGCAAGAGTAAGAAGCATTGGCAGCAGCAGGCGGGCGGGCGGGCTGGGAGTTTGCATGGAAATTATCAAGTCTTTCTTGTCATTCTCTTTTGAAATATTTTGGAAGGAGAGTTAAGAATAGCTCAGAAACTGGTCTCATTCTTTCTGTGGGAAGAATGACCAGAAGCATAAAAGCTAAATCTTGCAGCAAGTGCAAGACAACGCTTTCGGTGTTTGCAGTAAACCTAGCAGAAAGAATTGCTAGCTTTAAAGTACTGTACCGTGACACCTAAAATGAAGGGAACGGTAAAGCAAAGTAATGACTCAAAGGCTGTCACCGAGAGCTTTTGTCTACGTTTAACTCTTTGTGGTGAGTATAGGGGAAAACATGTATGTAATAAGAGTAACAGCTGGGGGTGCGAGTTAGTTTGCAGAGTGGTAACTGAAGGATTTGTTCATATACGGTAAGCATCTGTGGTGAGCAACGTATTAACATGTTAAATCTTGTATGTCAGATTCAGAATGTGGTAGGTTAAACTGGCTGGGCTTAATGTATTTTAATTTCTGATATTTTCATGCAAAGACTGAGAAAAGCAGGTACCTATCTGTAATTGTTTTCATATAACTATCCGATATCCTAATTACTTCGATGGTCTATATTAAAAAATAATATCTGAATTTCAGCATTTGGATTTTGTATCTAATGAATTTTTTTTTAAGACTTTGAAAGCAATTTTTCAGAATTAGGAAAAGGGATCACCAAGCTTTAGAGAGAAAGTTTGTTAGATTCACTCCTAAATAAAAAAAAAATACTCAGGAAATATTTTTAAATAGAGAATGAGAAACAATGTACTCTAGATCTAACTCTCACTCAATTATCTCAATTGTGTGTAATACTTGCTATATCCTTAAAAGCTAGACATAATAAAACCAGTCCTTTTTCTGCCCCTGAGCACCATGATATGGCATTATTAATACAAACGGCATTATACTGTTTAATTATATATACAGTTGTGGTTTGGTATTGGCTGTGGACTAAGGTGTATAATTCCTGAGGCAACTGAAATAGAGAGGATGCCATGCATCATTTAAAAATCATCTTAATGTGCTGCTGTTAGCTGGGAAAACCTGTCTGCCAATGCATCGCACTGAGAATAGAGCAAGGAGAGCAAGAATTTCAGGCCTACGAAAGAACACAATGATCTAATTCCACCCTATCATTTAACTCACGAGAAAACTGAGGCCATGTGCCTAAGGTGACACAGAGGAAGAAATATGAGTAGAAAGTGGTATTTCCGGTGTTTTGTCTACCACACCTTACTGAATAATTGTCCTCTGAAACTGGTGTAAAGTTCTGCTGTGCAGAGACTGTTTAATCGTAGAAATAACAAAAAACGAAGGGCAGTGCTCCCAAATATGTACTTTCAGCAATAGGCCAATTTCGGAAAAGCAAGTAATGTCGTGAATGGAATTAGATATTTTATTCAGTTATTTCTCACAACTGTCATGACATATTGGCGAGACATTTAACTAAATTTTCAAATTCTGAAATAGCGTTGTGAGCATTAAGCCACGTAAACCACGCTGGTGGTTCAGATCCCTTTAGTTCCTTAATGTCGATCGTAGTGACAGGCTTATCAGTCTTTGGAGAGCTAATGTATGGGCAATAAACAGCCCCCAAAAGCAAACAATTGGATAATAGAATGTTTTTAAAAAAGATTCTGTCTCATTACTTGCAAAGAAACAGAACTTTTTATAGTCAGGTGTAATGTTTTCCATCCTTGCATCCCAGTCTCCATCAACAGTGCTGATTGGGCCCTTAAAAGTGTTTGCTGAATGAATAAGTGGAGGGATGAAATGTATTTATAGTGTATCCATGTATGGAAGCTGGGTATGTTGCTGCCTAGTAGAGCTCCTTGTGGAAGTCATTTTAAGGCTTATGTAAGAATGATATATATGAATATATTGGTTTAGTAATTGACAAAGTAAATGAATACTTCCAAATACATGCTTGGAAACTGTTCATATGAAAATTTTTTAGCATTCTCCTTGCAACCTACTTGGGTCACATTGGTATAGATTTGGCTGCTCATAAGAGAAATCCTATCTTTTACTAGCTTAACCACACAGATGTTTTAAATTTTTCTCAGGTGACATTGAGTCTAGCAGTAGGAGTTTGGAGCTGGTATGGCAGACCTATGGTCCTCAGAGACATTAGCTAATTTTTTCTTCTCTCAGCAATTCATTGCTTGTGGTTTACACGCTCTTATTTGTCGCCTTGTGGTCTCAAGATGGCTGCCTTGCCTCCAGCATCCTGACTACATTCCAGGCAAGAGGAAGGGAGGAGCAAAAGCCAAAAGGGATATGCCAGCTGAGTCAGCTCTCTTTTTCAAGAACTTTCTCAGAAGACCACCTAAAGACTTTCACTGATGTCTCCTGGGTCAGAACTGAGAAATGCTGCCCCTCCTGCGAGGAGTCTGGGATAATTGTGTTTTTAGTTGAGCCCATTGCTATCCCACATAAATCTGGAGTTCTGTTTTTAAGGAAAGAGGGTTGGTTACCCAATATTCATTTCCTCGTAGATATAGTTTTGGTTACTAGTAAACCCTAAAGTATTCAGTGTGTTTACTAGGTCTAAGTCAATTTATCTCCCAAACTGTAAAGAAAAACTTCTCATTTTGTACCTGGGCCTTAAGCGGAAAAAGAAGAAAAAAATCCTACTTTTGCAGTAGAATGTTATTTGGATAACACTAGAGTCAAATACAGTTATCCAAATAGGAAACCCTGGTGTCGTAGTGGTTAAGTGCTATGGCTGCTAACCAAGAGGTCGGCAGTTTGAATCCGCCAGGTGCTCCTTGGAAACTCCATGGGGCAGTTCTACTCTGTCCTATAGAGTTGGAATGGACTCGATGGCAGTGGATTTGGTTTTTTGGTAGTCAAATAGATGGAAAGAGAACTTGTAGACAAACTTGGAGAAAATAATGCCATGCCCTATTTTATGCCAACCTCACCTCAAAATACCAAAACCAAAAAAATCACTGCTGTCGAGTTGATTGTGACTCGTAGTGACCCCATAGGGTTTCCAAGGCTATAAATCTTTACAGAAGCAGAATGCCACATCTTTCTACTACTAAGCTGCTGGTGGGTTCAAACCATCGACCTTTTGGTTA
Source organism: Loxodonta africana (assembly GCF_030014295.1). Classification (NCBI taxonomy): domain Eukaryota; kingdom Metazoa; phylum Chordata; class Mammalia; order Proboscidea; family Elephantidae; genus Loxodonta; species Loxodonta africana. The sequence goes on along the minus strand of NC_087347.1, from coordinate 80,646,523 downwards.
GCAGTCAAGTGCTTTAGCCACTGCACCACCAGGGCTCCCAACCCCCAATATAAAAAAAAAGGCTGTCTAAAATTATTTCTTACTCCTGAAAAGATTCTGACTATGGAAGAATAAATGAATACTACATTAAAGCTTTAAACCTTGAAATGTCTGCAATTACAAAGAAGAATAGTGTCTCACTAATTTAGAAAATGGGTTTTTACTGAATTGTTTCTCTTCTGCCTATTATCTTGCTGGAATCAACTACGCTGAAAATCATGTGCTTCCTCATGGCTGGACCATGGAGGGACACTATAATCTATCCCAATTAGGCTGCTCAAACGTCCCTGTAGAACAGAAGCCTCTCTTCATATTAGAATAAGGAATAATATTGGTATTTTCAAAGGAATTGGAACAAGATGGCCCCTCTGTCCAAAAGCTTCACTTAAAGGGCTCCTGGACAAAATGAAATAGTCGCTCTCTAATTTTAGAGAGAAAAATGAGAGTGTGTTCAGTTTCTATTAAGCCCAGCTTTTATATGAATAATAGTTCACTGCCAAACCCAAATCACAATCACCTTAAAATAAACTATTTTTCAAAAATTAAATTTCTCACTAGCTTCTCTTTTCCTGAAATGCCACATGTAGCGTGGTGTTCATTTCACTGACTTAAACAGGAATAAGTAGGGGAATTTCTTTGTAGAAAATCAGGCTATATCCAGCATAAGTGAAGAAAGAGAAATGAAAATATATTCAGTAACTGTAGCAGATATGAATTTTACAAGTTGTAAATTCAATGGAGACAAAACTGTCACTTTCTCCATTTTTCTACGTTGTTGTTAGGTGCCATCAGGTCAGTTCCGACTCATAGCGACCCTTTCTACAACAGAACAAAACACCGCCCGGTGATCGTTGTCATGCTTAAGCCCACCATTGCAGCCACTGTGTCAATCCATCTCGCTGAGTGTCTTCTTTTTCATTCACCCTCTATCTTACCAAGCATGATGTCCTTCTCCAGGGACTGTCTCTGCTAATAATATGTACAAAGTATATGAGACGAAGTCTCGCGATCCTAGCTTCCAAGAACAGCTCTGGCGGTACTTCTCCCAAGACAGACTTGTTTAGTCTTCTGGTAGTCCAGAGTATATTCAATATTCTTCACTAACACCATAATTCAAAGGCATCAATTCTTCTCGGTCTTCCTTATTGATTCTCCAGCTTTCCCATGCATATGAAGCAATTAAAAATATCTCAGCTTGGGTCAGGAGCACCTTAGTCCTCAAAATGACATCTTTGCTTTTTAACACTTCATAGAGGTCTTCTGTAGCAGATTTGCCCATTGTAATACGTCGTTTGATTTCTTAGCTGCTGCTTCCGTAGGTGTTGATTGTGGATCCAAGTAAAATGAAATCCTTAACAACTTCAATATTTTCGCCATTTATCATGACTGTTGCTTATCCATCTAGTTTTGAGGATTTTTGTTTTCTTTAGGTTGAGATGGAATCCATACTGAAGGCTATAGTCTTTGATCTTCATCAGTGAGTGCTTCGAGTCCTCTTCACTTTCAGCAGGCAAGGTTGTGTCATCTGCATATCACAGGTTGTTGATGAGTCTTTCAGCAATCCAAATATCACGTTCTTCATATAATACACCTTCGCATATTATTTGCTCAGCATACAGATTGAATGAGTACGGTGAAAAGATACAACCCTGATGCATACCTTTCCTGATTTTAAACCACGAAATATGCCCTTGTTCTGATTCAATGACTGACTCTTGTCCTTTGCGCGTGCCCCTCATGAGCACAATTAAGTGTTCTGGAATTCCCATTCTTAGAAATGTTATCAATAATATACTATGATCCACACAATCGAATGCCTTTTCATAGTCAATACAACAGGTAGACATCTTTCCGGTGTTCTCTACCTTTTGCCAAGATCCATTTGACATCAGGATTACTATATCCCTCATTCCACATCCTCCTCTGAATCCAGCTATCAGTTCTCACCTCCAGGCTCTACTTGGAGCCCGGGGAGGGGGGAACAGTGGTTAAGAGCTACCGCTGCTAACCAAAAGGTCAGCTCCACCAGCTGCTCTTTGGAAAATCTATTTTCCTGTAAGGTCACTGCAAGTTGGAATCAACTTGATGGCAATGAGTTCTATAAAGAAAAATACCCTTAAAATTTAAATATAGACTGACCTATCAGGTACGCCAGAAGACATTCTGCTACTGTGAGGGCAATTGTTTCTACTTTACATAACATCCATTGCTGCAAAACTGAAACATTGAGGGCTTGTTAAAAACAACATTTCTCCAAGAAATATTTTCTGACATCCACACTGTGAAACTCCTCTGGTAAGGATTAACCACCCCTCTCTTGTGCTTCTAAGGCATTGGTTGTAGCATAGTGCTGGGCACATAGTAGGCACTTGATGAAAGAGTAGATAAATGGATGATGTTGTTGTTAGGTGCCGCTGAGTCAGTTCTGACTCATAGCAACTCTATGTACAATAGAACAGAACACTGCCCAGTCCTGTGGCATCCCCATGATCATTGTTATGCTTGAGCCCATTGTTGCAACCACTGTGTCAATCTATCTCGTTGAGGGTCTTCCTCTTTTTCACTGACCTTCTACTTTACCAAGCATGATGTCCTTCTCCAGGGACTTATTCCTCCTGATAACCCATCCAAATTATGTGAAAAGAGGTCTGTCATCCTTGCTTCTAAGGAGCATTCTGGCTGTACTTCTTCCAAGACAGATTTGACCATTCTTCTGGTAGGCCGTGGTATATTCAATATTCTTAGCCAACACCTTAATTCAAAGGTGTCAGTTCTTCTTCAGTATTCGTTATTTATTGCCTGGTTTTTGCATGCATCTGAGCTGATGGAAAACACCATGGGTTGGGTCAGGCGCACCTTAGTCTTCAAGGTGACATCTTTGTTTTTAAACACTTTAAAGAGGTCATTTGAAGCAGATTTGCCCAATGCAATATGTTGTTCGATTTCTTGACTACTGCTTCCATGGGTGTTGATTGTGGATCCCAGTAAAATGAAATCCTTGACAACTTCAATCTTTTCTCCATTTATCATGATGTTGGTTATTGGTCCAGTTGTGAGGATTTTTGATTTCTTTATGTTGAGGTGTAATCCATACTAAAGGCTGTAGTCTTTGATCTTCACCAGTAAGTGCTTCAAGTCTTCTTCACTTTCAGCAAGCAATGTTGTGTCGTCTGCATAATAGAGGCTGTTAATGAGTTTTCCTCCAATCCTGATGCCCCATTCTTCTTCATATAGTCCAGCTTCTCGGATTTGCTCAACAGATTGAATAGGTATGGTGAAAGAATACAACCCCGACACACACCTTTCTTGCCTTTAAACCAAGCAGTATGCCCTTGTTCTCTTCGAAGGACTGCCTCTTGATCTATGTACAGGTTCCTCATGAATACAATTAAGTGTCCTGGAATTCCCATTCTTTGCAACGTTATCCATAATTTATTATGATCCACATAGTCTAATGCCTTTGCACAGTCAATAAAACACAGGTAAACATCTTTCAGGTATTCTCTGCTTTCAGCCTGAATCCATCTGACATCACCAATGATATCCCTCATTCCATGTCCTCTTCTGAATCCGGCTTGAATTTCTGGCCGTTCCTTGTTGATGTACTCTGCTGCAGCCACTTTTGAATGATCTTCAGCAAAATTTTACTTGCGTGTGATGTTAATGATATTGTTCGATAATTTCTGCATTCGGTTGGATCACCTTTCTTGGGAATAGCCATAAACATGGATCTCTTCCAGTCAGTTGGCCAGATAGCTGTCTTCCAAATTTGGAGGTAAATGAATGTGTGAATGAAATAGAGTAAAAAACTAGTATGTAGGAAAAGAATGAAAGGCAGTGTCTTAGTCATCTACTGCTGCTGTAACAGAAATACCACAAGTGGATGGCTTTCACAAACACAAGTTTATTCTCTCATAGTCTAGTAGGCTACAAGTCCAAATTCAAGGTGTCAGCTCCAGGGGAAGGCTTTCTCTGTTGGCTCTGGAGGAAGATCTATGTCATCAATCTTCTTTTGGCCTAGGACATTCTCAGCACAGGAACCCCAGGTCCAAAGGACACACTCTGCTCCTGACACTGCTTTCTTGGTGGTGTGAGGTCACCCTGTCTCTCTGGTGGCTTCTCTCTTTTATACCTCAAAACAGATTGGCTTAAGGCACTATCTAATCTTGTAAATCTCATCAGTATAACTGCCAATAATCCATCTCATTACATCATAGTGATAGGATTTACAACACATAAGGAAATCACATCAGATCACAAAATGGTAGACAATTATACAATGCTGGGAATCATGACCTAGCTAAATTGACAGATATTTTGGGGTGACATGATTCAATCCATGACAGGTACTATTTAATTATTTATGATTATATATTTAAACTTGCCAAACTGATAGAATTACCCATCTAAACTGCATATAGTTTAGACCAGAATTTTCTTGTTTTATAGCTTAAAAGGGTTCTGAACCAAAATAACTAGGTAATCTGACTCTAATAGCCACAGTAGAAAGAGGTTGAATAAGAGAACTGAAAAGGTTTAATTTGGGGTGGGGGGGTTACTTTTTGTGTTGGTGGTAGGATTGATTATATTTTTCACCTGAAAATGGAACCACATCCTTTTTCCTCAGACTATATAGACATTAGTGTAGGTTTGCAAATCTTTATCATAGATTATCTGGGTTTCGGGTTTCTCCTATGTTTTAAATGAAGCACCCGAAATTGTAGTAGCTCCATTTATTATGAGAAACATGGCTGGTCTATATAATCCTTGAAAAGATGGTTTCTGGAACTATTCTGATCGTAGCATTCAGCTAATTTCTTGGATATCACTTCTGTATTTCAGGCAGGATGTAAGAAGGGACAAGTGAGAAGAGGCAGAGCCTATACCAGGAAAGCAAATTTCTCAGAAATTCTTAACGAACTTCTCAGAAATCCTGTGTCTCATCGGCCAGACTGGTTATGTGGTCACTCATAGGAGCAAGGGGGGAAGCTGGGAAATACAGATTTTAAAGCGATGTATAGCTACTTCAAACAAAACTGGGGTTCTTTTAGTGAGGAAGAAGGAGAGAGTGAATATGATGTAGGCAATTATCAATGTCAGCCACACCAAAATAACCCCCCAAATCAGCCTGAGGTGGTTATAAGCTCGTTTTATACTTCTTAGAGTGTTTAATCTCTCTGTGTATATGAGTGTGTGTGTGTGAAAGACAGAAATATTTTTACTCAACTCAATGAAGTGGGGTGGAGAAGGCGAGGGTGGGAAGGAAATTGATGACTAAGAAAAAAAAAACCTGGAAGGAATGGTAAGGACTTGATAGTAAGAGAAAATTGGGAGAGGTAAAAGACAAACAAATGAGTTTTAGAGAAAGAAAATTCCAGGAAGCTCTAAGACTAATAGTTAAAATAGGAAGGATATTCTAGGATAATGGAGAAATAGATTACATAGTAGTAGAAACATAGAAAAGTGGTCTGAGAAAAAAGCATAACATGCCCGAAGCAGGTGTCTTTCTGATCAGTGCTCTTCAGTTTGTGTTAGAATTGACATGGGTGAGGATCCCTCAGCACTTAGCAACAATGGCTCAGGAACTTTTGTAATTCCAAGTTATGTATATCCTCAGGAGTCTGAGGAAAATCAACTGTACTTAAGTGATACCACAATCAGAGGTCCAGTTTTCCCATTTAAATTCGTGGTCAATACATAAAAATATCCAAGCAGGTGTATTACCAGAGTAACCAGCTAATGTGGGGAGCACTGATGAGGTCATCTTCTTCAGCACTCTTATTGTTGGGGTTTTGAATATCTCTTGCTGTTTTGCATGCTTTGAATCAGACTTCTAGAAGGAGGGTGACAATGGGAGAGAAGAAAAGAAAGGAGAGGAGATGAGACGAGAGAAAGTATATGTTAATTGATGCTCAGGTTGAGCACATCCCGGAAAAATGATTATATAACCTACTGCCTGATGAATTAGGGTGTTCATAGATTTTTTTATTATTTTGCCTCTCCATATTTTTCAGTCTTAGATGTTCTTCTGAACCTGCTGGACTATATTCAAAGTAGGTGTTCCCCTCTGTGTAGAAAAAAGTGCATTAAAAGAACTTTTTTTTTCCTTACCAGCTGTCTCCCTTCATTAAACACACAGGCATGTGTGCACATGCACACAGACACACACACACAGATATAAACACACACACATACAAGTACTTCCAACCTTTGGAAGAGAAGAAAAATCATCTACTTTAGGGTGTATGTGCGAATGGGAGAATGGAGAAGTATCAGGGAGGTGGGTGCCTGGGAAAAAGGAAGAGCCAGTGCCAAATTTTGTCCTTTTTGGCAGTTTTTCTCCAAGTTGGTTCCATAAGTGGAATCTCAGAACAAACAGGCCTTGCTTGGCTCACTATCTAACACACTAGATTATCTCTGCTATAGCCTGTGTCTGTCAGTTTGTCATACTGTGGGGGCTTGCTTGTTGCTGTGATGCTAGAAGCTATGCCACCCGTATTCAGATATCAGCAGGGTCACTCATGGAGGTTAGGTTTCAGGTGAGCTTCCAGACTAAGACAGACTAGGAAGAAGGACCCAGCAGGCTACTTCTGAAAAGCATTAGCCAGTGAAAAGCTTTAGCAGTGAACATTGTCTGATATAGTGCCGAAAGATGAGCCCCCCAGGTTGGAAGGCACTAAAAAGACGACTGGGGAAGAGCTGCCTCCTCAAAGTAGAGTCGACCTTAATGACATGAACGAGATAAAGCTTTCAGGACCTTCATTTGTGGATGTGGCACGACTCAAAATGAGAACAGCTGCAAACATCCATTAATAATAGGAACCTGGAATGTACAAAGTATGAATCTAGGGAGATTGGAAATTGTCAAAAATGAAATGGCATGCATAAACATCGATATCCTAGGCGTTAATGACCTGAAATGGACTGGTATTGGCCATTTTGAATCGGACAATCATGTAGTCTACTATGCCGGAAATGACAACTTGAAGAGGAATGGTGTTGCATTCATCATCAGAAAGAACATTTCAAGATCTATCCTGAAGTACAACGCTATCAGTGATAGGATAATATCCATACGCCTACAAGGAAGACCAGTTAATACAACTATTATTCAAATTTATACAACAACCACTAAGGCCAAAGGTGAAGAAATTGAAGATTTTTATCAGCTTCTGTGTCTGAAATTTCTTGAACATGCAGTCCAGATGCATTGATGATTACTGGTGATTGGAATGCAAAAGTTGGAAACAAGGAAGAAGGATTGGTAGTTGGAAAATATTGCCTTGGTGATAGAAACAGTGCCGGAGATCGAATGATAGAATTTTGCGAGACCAACCACTTCTTCACTGCAAATACCTTTATTCACCAACATAAACGGTGACTTATTTTTTTTTTATACACATGGACCTTGCCAGATGGAACACATAGGAATCAAATCAACTACATCTGTACAAAGAGATGATGGAAAACATCAGTATCATCAGTCAGAAAAAGGCCAGGGGAGACTTCTGGCCAACGCGGCCCCATAGACAGAAGGACCATTCTGTCCCTCCACAGCAAAGACCTAAAAAACTAAGTAAAACACAGACAAACATCATTCCTGGAACCTTAAGCGCTAAATGAAGGATAGAGAACTCAGTCAAGCACTAAATGGATTAAGAAATTGACTGAGGACAGAGAGTGAGGAGAGATACGTGTGGAGGCCCCATCAGCTAATGCATCGTGGATCCGCCATCTTGGACTCCAGTTGGGGATCAGCAGACAGGGAGCAAGGGAAAGCAGATTTGTGGAACTCCCAGCAGGAGACAGAGCACCCAGTAACCAGTGGTACATGCTTTCCCACCTCCCATTCTCTCCCTGCTGCTGTACCTCCAAGCTTCCTATCTGGCTGCAGTGGCTCAGCTGCCTGGGAAGTGCAACATCTGTGCCTTTTGGATTCGCCCCACCCATGTCGGAGATCAGTGGACATGGACTAGGGGAAAGCAGCTTCACGAAGTTTCCAGCAGGAGACAGATCACACGGTAAGGAGCTATATATGCTTACCTAATCCCCCCTTTCTCCCCCTCTCCTTCAGCCTCCTCTGCTTCCCACCAGCTGCAGTCTCTTGGCAGGAAGGCAACTGCTTTGGCCTCAGGCTACTTGGATTCACCTTGCCCACACTGGTGGGCCCCTGAGCTGGTATTACTTCTTTCTGTCTCTTTTGGTTTCTTCTGTGCCTCCTACCACATCCCTCTCCTTCCTCTGGAACACCTGGCCCTCTGTGCTATCTTTGCTCCTTCTTGAAGGGCTGTGAAGCCACACTCGACTGGGGAACCACTCCCCTGGCCCGAGACACCACGCTGGTGGGATACCTGGGGCTTTTTTTCCCTTGTTTGCTTCATTCTGTTTTGTTTGTTTTCTTTTTCTTTTTGCAGCTTGGGAGCTCCTTCTAGCTGTGCTGTGCTGTGCTGCATGGCTTAGGAGCCACTCTGCCAATCTGTGCAGCTACATTGGTGGAATCCTTGGGGGCATTTCTCTTTTTCTTCTTTTCTCTCTCTTTTTCCCTTTCTGTCTGTCTCCAGTTCTCAGTTCTCATCTCTCTGCAGTTATCTTCTTTTCCTGTCTCTGAATATCTGGTGCTGTGTGATACCTATACCCCCTCTAGCCAGGCTATACTGTGCAGCCTTGGAGCCTTTCCCAGTCTTACCAGCCCCACCAGTGGGACTCTGGGAATCCTGCAGGCTTTTCTTTTCAACATTTTTATCTAGTTACTCTTTTCTTTCTTTTCCCCCTTTTCTTTCTTTCTTTTTTTTTTTTCCTTTTTGCTTTTCTCCATTTCTCAGTTTCTCATCTCGCCACTCCAACAGCAAGCTCCCTTAGCACTCTTTTTTTTTTTTTTCTCTTTCTTTGTTTGCTTGTTTGTTTTTGGCTTCTGATTTTCTCTCATCTCTCTCCTCTTTCCCATACCCCTGTTAGCTCCACACGTCACAACCTCCCCTCTCTTTCCTGCCTACCTGCATTGTGCACTGAACATCACACCTCCAAGCAGCACAGGCATGGCCTACTGGAACTTGCCCAGCACTGATTCCTGGCCTGCCCTGCCGGCCCTAGTATGTGCCACAAACAACCCAGCCCAGTCCCTCCCCTTCAGCTGGATCTGCCCTGCTGCACCATAGCTGAATGACTGGCCCTGCCCATTGGACAAGGAGGCAAAAAGTATTGTGTCTATAGATGAGCAAACAACAAAGAACACACAGCCCATCTGCTCACACATAACCAAATAAAACAAAAAAAGCAGGACAAAACAAACAAATCTGTAATCAAGAAATGAAGAAAATAACTGCTGAATGTCCCAAAGATAGCAGACAATATCAAAACACACACACATAAAAAAAGGACAGGATGGGTCCAGTACATGTCCAAAGTAAAATACCAGATGACTTTCCAGTAGAAGAAAAGGCACTAGAACTATGTGACAGGGAGTTAAAATCTCCAGTATTCAGAGCAATCCAAGAGTTGAAGCAAAAAACAGACAAAAATGAGTAAAAAATAGACAAATTTTTGGAAAATACAGACAAAAAAATGGAAAAATTCAGGAAAGTAATACAGGAATAAGATGCCAAAATAAATTCACAACTAGAAATCATACAAAAACAATCAGAAATCCAAAAGATAAACAACAAGATTTCAGAAATGGACAGTGTCAGAGAAGGGCTCAGGAGCAGGTCTGAAGCTATGGAAGAAAGAACCAGCAAAACTGAAGACAAGTACTTGGATACAACTCTAAGGAAAAATCAGAAAAAAGAATGAAAAACCCGAGAATTATGTGGGATACAATCAAAAGCAAAAATTTGCAAATTTCCGGAGTTCCAGAACAGAGAAAGAAAACAGAAAACACAGAGAGAATCATTTGAAGAATTGCTGACAGAAAACTTCCCTAACATCATGAATAATGAAAACCTGACCATCCACGAAGCTCAATGAACCCCATATATGATAGACCCCAAAAGAAAAACACCAAGGCATATCATAATCACACTCTTTAAAACCAAAGACAAAGTCCTGTGAGCAGCTAGAGAAAAACAAAAAGTCACATACAGAGGAGAAACAATAAGACTAAGCACTGATTATTTGGCAGAAACCATGCAGGCAAGAAGGCAATGAGATGACATATATAAAACCTTGAAAGGAAAAAATTTCCAGCCAAGAATAATATATCCTGCAAAACTTTCATTCAAATATGATGGTGAAATTAGGACATTTCCAGATAAACAGAAATTAAGGGAATATATAAAAACCAAACCAAACTTACAAGAATTACTAAAGAGAGTCCTTCGGCATGAGAACAAACAACATCAGACCACAGCCTGAATCTAGGATGTAAGATTGTGCCAGCCAGATACCAACCTAGGAAGTGAACTCTCAAGGATTATCCAAAACCAAAACAAATGCAACAAGGAACCAGAGAGGTTAATCTGTAGATGACAACAACGTCAGAACAATAAAACAGGTACTAGAACTTTCTAATGGAGAGGATTGCAAAGTGATACCAAGTAATAATAAATTGGTTCAAACCTAGGAAGATAAGGATAAATTTCAGGGTAACCACAAAGAAAGTTAACAAACCTACTCATCAAAATAAAGAAGAAAAACAAAGTCTCGATAAAAACAAAATCTACAGAAACAAAAGAAAAGAAAAAGAAATCCACAAACAACAGGTACTCAGCACAGGAGGGTAAGAGGAACAAAGAAAACATTAGCACCACAAAAGAAACACTACAAAATGACAGCAATAAATTCAATGATAAAGAACGATGAATCTGTGAAGCATTTCATAACATGGATACATGTGGAAGGATGTTATGCTGAGTGAAACAAGTCAATCACAAAAGGACAAATATTGCATGAGACCACTACTGTAAAAGCTCATGAAAAGGTTTACATATAAAAAGAAACAATATTTGATGGTTACAAGGGAGGGTATAAAAGATAAGTGGTAACTTTGGTGCAGGATAAGACAGTACACAATACTGGGGAAGCGTGTACAACTTGGAAAAGGCAAGGCCACGATAGCTCCATAGACACATCCAGACTCCCCGAGGGATCAAATTGCTAGGCTGAGGGCTGTGGGGATCATGGCCTAAGGGAACATCTAGCTTAATTGGCATAACAGACTGTATAAAGAAAATGTTCTACATTCTACTCTGATGAGTAGCATCTGGGATCTTAAAAGCCTGTGAGCGGACATCTAGGGTACTCTACTGGTCTCACCTGTTCAGGAGCAAGGAAGACTGAAGAAAACTAAAGACACAAGGGAAAGATTAGTCCAAAGGACTAATGGACCACTTCTACCATGGCCTCCACCAGACTGAGTCCAGTACAATTAGGTGGTCCCCAGCTATCACCACTGACTGCTCTGACAGGGATCACAGTAGAGGGTCCCCAACAGAGCTGAAGAAAAATGTAGAACAAAATTCCAACCAAAAAGAAAGACCAGACGTCCTGGCCTGACAGAGACTGGAGAAACCCTGAAAGTATGGCCCCCAGACACCTTTTCAGCTCAGTCATGAGGCCATTCCTGAGGTTCACCCTTCAGCCAAAGGCCCATGGAACAAAGAAAGACTGGAGGGGCACACCAGCCCTGGGGTGGGGACTGGAGGGCAGAAGGGAACAGGATAGCTGGTAATAGGGCACCCAGGGTTGAGGCAGGGGAGTGTTGACGTGTCGTGGGGTTGATAGCCAGTGACATACAACAATGTGTGTACTGACTGTTTGATGATAAACTAATTTGTTCTGTAAACTTTAATCTAAAGTTCAATTAAAAAAAAGCAAAAACAGGCGAGAAGGGGAGAGTGTCAACACATTGCAGGGTTGGCACCAATGCCACAAAGCCATATGTGTATTAATTGTTTAATGAGAAATTAATTTGCTCAGCAAACTTTCGACTAAAGCATACACACAAAAAGAAATGCTATACTAAAGTTGTTTTCTCAGATTCAATTTTGAAATAAAAATCTTTTTCTGTTGACAATCTAAAAACTAAAAAAAAACAAGGCCAGGGGCTGACGGTGGAACAGACCATCAACTGCTTATACGGAAGTTCAAGCTGAAACTGAAGAGCAAGTCCACGAGAGCCAAAATACAACCTTGAGTATATCCCACCTGAATTTAGAGACCATCTCAAGAATAGATTTGACGAGTTGAAAACTAATGACTGAAGACCAGAGGAGTTGTGGAATGACATCAGGGACATCATACATGAAGAAAGCAAGAGGTCATTGAAAAGACAGGAAGGAAAGAAAAGACCAAGGTGAATGTCGGAGGAGACTCTGAAACTTGTTTTCGAAAGATGAGCAGCTGAAGCAAAAGGAAGAAATGATCAAGTAAAAGAACTGAACAGAACATTTCAAAGGGCAGCTCAAGAAGACAAAGTAAAGTATATAGTGACATGTGCAAAGAGCTGGAGATAGAAAACCAAAAGGGAAGAACATGCTCGGCTTTTCTCAAGTTGAAAGAACTGAAGAAAAAATTCAAGCCTCAAGTTGCAATAGTGAAGGATTCTATGGGGAAAATATTAAACAATGCAGGAAGCATCAAAAGAAGATGGAATACACAGAATCATTATACCAAAAAGAATTAGTCAATGTTCAACCATTTCAAGAGGTAGCATATGATCAGGAACCAAAGGTACTGAAGGAAGAAGTCCAAGCTGCACTGAAGGCATTGGTGAAAAACAAAGTTCCAGGTATTGACAGAATATCAATTGAGATGTTTCAATAAACAGATGCAGCACTGGAAGTGCTTACTCGTCTATACCAAGAAATACGGAAGATATCTTCGTGGCCAACTGACTGGAAGAGATCCATATTTATGCCTATTACTAAGGAAGGTGATCCAACTGAATGCAGAAACTATGGAACAATATCATTAATATCACATGCAAGTAAAATTTTTCTGAAGATCATTCAAAAATGGCTGCAGCAGCGTATCAACCAGGAGCTGCCAGAAATTCAGGCCGGATTCAGAAGAGGATGTGGAACCAGGGATATCATTGCTGATGTCAGTTGGATCCTGGCTGAAAGCAGAGAATACCAGAAGTATGTTTCCCTGTGTTTTATTGACTATACAAAGGCATTCGACTGTGTGGATCATAACAAATTTATGCATAACATTGCAAAGAATGGGAATTCCAGAACACTTAATTGTGCTCATGAGGAACCTTTACATAGATCAAGAGGCAGTTGTTCGGAGAGAATAAGGGGATACTGATTGGCTTAAAGTCAGTAAAGGTGTGCATCAGGGTTGTATTCTTTAACCATACCTATTCAATCTGTAGGCTGAGCAAATAATCCAAGAAGCTGGACTATATGAAGAAGAACGGGGCATCAGGATTGGAAGGAAGGCTCATTAACAACCCGTGTTATGCAGATGACACAACTTTGCTTGCTGAAAGTGAAGAGGACTTGAAGCACTTACTGATGAAGATCAAAGACCATAGCCTTCAGAATGGATTACACCGCAACATAAGGAAAACAAAAATCCCTACAACTGGACCAATAAGCCACATCATGATAAACAAAGGAAAGATTGAAGTTGTCAAGGATTTCATTTTACATGGATCCAAAATCAACACCCATGGAAGCAGCAGTTAAGAAATCAAAAGATGCATTGCATTGAGCAATTCTGCTGCAAAGAGCCTTTTTAAAGTGTTGAAAAGCTAAGATGTCACCTTGAAGACTAAGGTGCGCCTGACACAAGCTATGGTATTTTCAGTTGCCTCGTATGCATGTGAAACCTGGACAATGAATAAGGGAAGACAGAATAAGAATTGATGCCTTTGAATTGTGGTGGTGGAGAAGAATATTGAGTATACCGTGGACTGCCAAAAGACCGAATAAATCTGCCTTGAGAGAAGTACAACCAGAATGCTCCTTAGAAGCAAACATGGTGAGACTGCATCTTACATACTTTGGACATGTTGTCAGAAAGGATCAGTCCCTGGAGAAGAAAAACATGCTTGGCAAAGTACAAGGTCAGCGAAAAAGAGAAAGACCCTTAACGAGGTGGATTGACATATTGGCTGCAACAATGGTCTCAAGCCTAACAACGATTGTAAGAATGGCACAGGACTGGTCAGTGTTTCGTTCTGTTGTGGATAGGGTTGCTATGAGTTGGAACTGACTCAACGACACATAACAACAACAACAATGACATACCCATAAAGTCTTGGCAAAAACTACACTGTTTTTTTCTTTTCCTGAACTCTCACATTCTATTTTCAGTCAGTCTTTACGTTGTTACCCTTACTCAGGAACTCTCCTCTAGATTTAGGAACAATTCCCAGTTGAGATCAAGAGAAACAGAGTTTACTTTCCCACCACTTACTTTGGCCAATGATCTGGTCTCATTGCATTACCTACAGATATGAGGAATTTTTATGTGCCCTGGTGGTGCAGTGGTCAAATGTTCAGCTGCTAACCAAAGGGTTGGCAGTTCGAATCCACTAGTCCCTCCTTGGAAACCCTATGGGGCAGTTCTACTCTGTCCTGTAGGGTCGCTAGGAATCGACTTGACAGCAAGGGTATGGTTTTGGTTTTTTATCAAGTTGCTCAGGCTGATGTCTCTGTCTGGGGCATTCATTTTCCCTTATGCCAGCAATTCCTTGCTTCGCCACCCATATCCAGTCCTTTCCGTTATCAGCAATACTTACAGGCTTAAGTGCCAGTTCTTCTAAACAGCCATTCTTGATCCCTCTGTGGCCACCCAAGTGGAAAAGGTTATTGCTTGCTGGAATGTTTCCTATAAAGCCCTTGTGTGCTTGTGTTATGCTTCGTTAAACAAATTTGCTTTCACACCATCTCTTTCAAGTAATTAACTATTTGAAAACTAAGACCATAGATTAATCATCTTTGAATTTTAAGAACCTAAAACAAAGCTTTCCTGGCACACGGTATGCATTCAATAACTGTTTATTGCAATAATCAGTTGTAATGATTGCTTAGAATGAAGATGAATGTCATCTACCTTAAGAGATCTGAGCCTATCAAACACAGATGATATGGGAAAAAACTACTAATAATAATGCATTGTATGAAAAATGTTTCACCCTCCAAGAGATTTCTAAATCTTCACTGAAAATGTTATTTAAAAATTGTAGTTATACTCGGCTTTTCAGGAAAACATTTATTTCTGAACATAAACATCACCTATACTCTAAATATGGCTAATTGTAGCAGCTTCACTTAAACTGTTCTGTACATAATTTTAATAAATTCACATGTAGAAATAAAAAAAATTCTTTTCTCTTTTGATAAGGTAGACATTTGATAGCCTGACTGGGGGGAAAAAAAATTCCAAAATTATAATATGACTTCTATTATTATCTGACTTAAATTTATTTTTTGCCCTGTATTATATAGTATCATTTAGTTTCCCAAAGCGCTGACACATTTGGATTATTATTTTATTCTTATAATAACTCACAAGCCCCATTGCATATCCTCTTTTTTAAGAAGATAAAGAGTTCACATGACTTTTCTAAGATCACGGAGGGAGGTTTCCAACACTCTCCTTCTAATTAATTACTTTACTTTTTGAATCTTAAGTTGTCCCAGGATGGGCCCCCATTCTGTTCAAGATGCTTAGTATAATTTTTAGTGTATCAGCAGATCAAGCAGTCAACACATATTTCTAGTGTGTCGCCCTTTATCGCTTCTGCAAAGTCCTCGGGCACTTTTAGGCAGAATTCCAAATTAACCTATTATATTTGGAACTTGGCTTTGGAAATGCTGCCTTCAAATAGCAAGTCTCGAATGCCTCATGCATCTTGAGGCGAAGCTCTGTTAGCGCACAGGCCTCTCAATCAGCAAAGCTCCCTTTCCTCAAGGCCAGAGTTTCCCTGGAGGTCGAGAATTAAGGCTGCAGATTCTGGCCTGGGTAATCCAGACCCATTTCTGTCTGTTCCTGCTGCCTCCCTCCCCTCACAAAGTTTCATTTGGAGAAACTGAGATCTGAAAATATTAGGTGACTTGCCTGAGATAAAGTAGCTAGTTGGTAGCAGAGCTTGGTCTACAAATAACGTTTTTGACTAGGGTCAAGTAAATAAAAAATCAGTATGACGAATAAATAATAACCAACTCCAGCATTTTTACTGTAGATATAGTAGGGCTATGAAACATTTAAGATGTAGTCCATTTAGCAAAACCTCTGAATATTTTCTCTATAACGACATTATATACACTGAATCATCCTCTTCTTGGCCTTTTATAACTGAAGAAGTCTATGAGAATGTTGGGCTAATGACAGATACATGTTAATCAGAATTCATATTTGTATGAACTTGCTTTTTGCTTAATACTTTATGAAGCACATTCATATACTTGATCCCCTAGAGGTAGATCCTTACAAGATCCACTTGAGGTCGCAGCCGGTTACCCAGCTCTGTGCCCCTATTAAGATGGAGCCCACATGGATGGCCAGATTATGGGACTCCTCAGGCAGTGCTCTTTGCAGTGTATCACACTATAGGATTCTACTAACCAAGTGTAGGGCC
This sequence comes from Loxodonta africana, assembly GCF_030014295.1. Classification (NCBI taxonomy): domain Eukaryota; kingdom Metazoa; phylum Chordata; class Mammalia; order Proboscidea; family Elephantidae; genus Loxodonta; species Loxodonta africana. The sequence goes on along the minus strand of NC_087347.1, from coordinate 80,629,953 downwards.
CCATGGAGGTGAGATGCAAAGTGTGAGTGAGGAGTGTCCAATCCTAAACCCAAACCTGCCACAGAGAATCGTGTTACCACTCAGGTTCCCAACTTGGAGCTTAAACAAGAATCTCGTGATTTCAGAGATGGGCTCAGACTTGTGAAATTCAGTGATGAAAAGATCTTCAAAAATGCCAACCTCTGTTATTACTCTGAGTAACAGTTAGTCCCCAGATGATTTTTATTTTGGAGATGAAAATCTCAGAAGTGTTTAGTCAACCAGATGAACAGCTGCAGATGCCTTCAGATTTTAAAACATCGCCCTTTTTTGCAAAGGACAGGCAATAGGGCACCACAGGCAAGCACATTTCTAAAGTACAAAGAACTTCTCTGTCAGCAAGCTTAACTAGCTAGGTAGGAAAAAATTGCCTCTAATTACAGTTTTAGGCACATTATAAATCAACCAATCATAGGATTTAGAGGCTGGAGGAAACTCCAGTATTGCTGTTGCCCTTTTGGGCTAGCTTGGCAAATATAGAAACAAATGAAATTTGGCTTTGATCGGTGTTCTTTTTTAAGAAGTATTTCCAGAACACACGCCAACCTTCAATCTTTCTTTAGTAATGTAAGACAATTTTCAAAATTTGTTTAATATTTAATTTTTGAGCGATAATGATTTGTTTTTATCAAGTAAACAATAACATTTGACATACATTAATGTATGTTCAAAACACATGGCTTGTTTTTTCTTAGCAGAAATTTATTTCATAAAACAGAGCAGAAAAATGTTACCTATAAGAAATGGCACATCTTGACCATATTCTCTGTGTAACCCGGTACCTTAGAATCTAGAGTAAATCTTGTTAGAAATTCGTAGGGGGAAATGGGGATAATAATACCTCCCTCCCTCCGAGGATTGCTGTAACTTTGGTGGGAAAACATATGTTACTGGCTACTTGGTGGGCAATCAGTAAGTATTCACTTCTATCCCTCTTCTTGCCCTCACACAAAGATGAGAATTTTGATTCCTCCTAAACTGGAGGAGAAAACCTGGTGGTGTAGTGGTTAAGAGCTATGGTTGCTAACCAAAAGGCTGGCAGTTCGAATCTACCAGGTGCTCCTTGAAAACTATATGGGGCAGTTCTACCCTGTCCTATAGGGTCTCTATGAGTTGCAGTCGACTTGATAGCAATGGATTTTGGTTTTTAAGCTGGAGGAAGACTATTTGGGCAGGTAAATCATAAGATTCAACTAGTAAATTGGAAATCTTTGAGTTGTTAAAAATTCCTTTTTTATTCTCAGTTATCTGTTATAGGAATGGTCAAAAGGCTAGAGATTCCCTGTGTCTCTTGTTCACAGAGAAAGTCTACTTTAAGCATGTGAGCTAACCAGTGACCCACAGATTGATTGCATTTTCAAAGTATCCTTGTTTTTGATGTACTTAGCCATTTCCTGTGTATTCACTCTAGCATAGCAAGACATATTTATAGACTCCCCACTGCCTCCAAACACACACATTTTCTAGAAGTAAGCATTCAATTTAATCCTTTTGCAGTGTTTAAAGTCTGAGGACTACATGACGTGGACCAATATTACACTATAGTAATTGTTGAGTGCTGAAAATATAAAGTACATTGACGTTCAAAGGCAAACAGATGGCTTTCTCCTTTGGGGTTTAACACACCTTAGGAAAAGTAAGATTTGGATAGAGAAGTGGAGGTGGGGCATCACAGGTAAGAATCTGGAGAGAGTGGGGTCATTAATCTTCTCTGGGAAAAAAAAAAAAAGAGAGAAGAATATTCCAGAAAGAAGAAATAGGCCAGTTTATCTGGAGCTGAGGGTTTGTGCATTATCAAGATTAATCACAGGAACAGTTGCCAAGACTTTCATCATAAAAATATTCTCCAGGAGAATTCATCAAGTTCTATTGCCTATTAATTTCTGTCAATGCATTTTATTTGGCTTCTTCGGTGACAAAGGACACGTTTTTTTCTTAAAAAAAAAAGTCATTAAAAGCAATAAAATAAAGTTCATTAGAAGAGAGATTTGTATGTGATATTTAAAAGCTAAGCAATGTTACTGTCCCAAGAAAATTATGAGTCTTTAGATTTACTATGTTTGCAGCCTGGCCTTGAAATTTCTAAATATGTGGCTTGACATTTTCATGTCGTATATGTTTTAGTATTCTATATTTATTATTTATCAAAACATTATGAAACAAGGCAATGTGGTGCTGTGGCACATGTTTTAGATTTGAAATTTAAAAAAAAATCTTGATGTGAAGTGCTACTTTTACCATTAAATACTCTTTCCTTGTATGACCTTGAATATATCTCTCATCTCTGAATCTGTGTAATCATGTACAAGATATGTGAGACTAAATCAAACTTCTGTTTAGTCCCTCCAACCTCTAAAAACTATAATTACATTTTCAAAAGAAAATACACCACTTCTTTTATGTTTCTTTTTTAAAGACCATATTCATGATAAATGGGGTCTGCAAAAGCTGAATGATTTTTTTTTTTTTCCCTCCCTCAGCTAGCAAGAGAGTTTTTCCAGGGCTACATAACAGCTTTTAGCCTCTTTATGTCAAAACCAACTTCTTAAGCAAACTTAATGAGCTAAACGAAAATCTTAAAGGGAGGGCTTCTGTCTGCTCCTTGGTGGGGGCTTGCAAGGTATCCTGAAATATGAGTAATTTAGCATTCATCACAGCACTTCACAATGCTTTACAGTTCTAAAGTGTATCTACACATAGAGTCACGCTTGACCTAAAAGATACGAATGTATTTAAGCCTCACCACTGGCACTGGCAAAAGGGTGCAGCCCCTATGTAAAACGTGTGCTATCTTCCATGTATAAGGTATATATCCACAGGAGACCAGTCACTGATGGTTGCTGTGCTTATGAGTGTAGCTAAAAGTCTTCTGGTAACACTACCCTCCCTTCTCAGTCCCCCAACAGAAAGACTGTGAGTTCCAACTCTCTGAGCCAAAGAATGTTGGACAGTTCATTTGCAGCTATCAACCAGCACAGACTATTGATTAAGCATCGCTGATGCATCTCTATCAACAGAAGCCCTAGTGGGGTGGGGGTGGGGGTCAGGACCCCTGCAGGGAAGCCAAGGACAGGCTTCTGCATATTCATAGTTTCTCTCAGGCCTCATAAGCCTTTTCAGACATTTTCATAAGCCTGGAGCCTATGTGAGCATGTAATTCTAGCTGTACATAAATAAATAACGTCAGTGCTGATAGTACATACACTTTTTGTTGTGAGGTAATTTAGTCCTAAATACTTATTGCTATACATTTTTAATTCCCTTCAGAATAAATCAAAACTTTCCTTTCAAAGTGGTTAATAAAAAAGTAAGGCCTTTCCTTGTGTTTTTCTACGAGAAAACAAATTTATATGCTACATCTTCTTTAAGGTTTGAGAATTTTGGAGACCGTATGTTTCTGTTTTATTTTTTTTTTTATTCCCCAAAGCAGATTTGAATTTTCTGGTTTCTGGTATTAGTTCTTAACAAAAGTTAGCATATTTCGTAAACCAAAACATTACTATAATTTCCAAAAAAAAACTGTGATTCATAATAAACTTGCATTGCATGATCATTTGAAGTTAGCCACAGTATAGAGTTTAAATCAGGGGAAAACATGATCACATCTGAATTATGATTCTGGCTCTCCCAGTTAATAGAATTGTGACTTATAGAAGTTTCTTGAGCTTTCTTAAATTTGCTCTTATCTGTTAAATGGGGATGGTAATCTGAAATCATAGATTCGGAAAACAAGATAATGAAATAATATGTTTGGCAAATAAAAGGTGTTCAAAAAGTATTACTCTTCTTCCTCCTTAATCAAGTTGAGAGCAATGGTGGGGGGGTATTTTAATAAACACTTAATTGAATTAGAAACGACTCATAATTTTGTCTTAGGCACTATGTTTTCCTCACTTTATACATGTTCTGGGCTATCTTGACCACCTCGTTGGCTGTAATTATTAACTATCTGTACTGATGGACCCCAAATTTCTATTTCTGGTCCAAAATATTTTCCTGTGCTCCAGACCCTTATGTCTTTATGGTTTTGAGGAATAGCCACATATGTGTCTTTGTTAAACCCACTGTAAACTCAACATTTCCAAACCTGAATTTACTATCTATACCACTGCACTCTTTCCTACTACTAAAAAGTGCAATGACAATCAACAGTTGACTTTTCGTGCTTTGTTTCCTATCACAGATGCCCAAGCCAGAAATTTAGCTTAAAGCTTAAACTCCTCCTTCTATAACTTTTTTATACCTAATCATCAAGTCTTGCTCCTTCTACTTCCTAAGCATCTTTCAAATCCATCTACAACTCTCCATTTTTACTACCACTACTCTAGTTCAGACTGCCATCATTTATTGCCACCTAAAAATTTCCACCAACTTTCACTGGTTCCTCTGCTTCTAGCCATGCTTTACTCCAATCTGTTGCCTAAAAAAAAAACTTGCATAAATAGATATTAGATTGCCTTTCTCATATGTAAAATTCAGGCTCATGGTTGTGCTAACATGGTTTACGATATATAGCCTTAACATGCTTGTAGTGTTGCACCGACAGCTCTTAATTGCATATCTTCCTGAGACCTTCCCTCAGCTGAAGAGAGTCTACTTCCCAAGGCAGGCTGCATGCAATGACTGCTCTGTTGAGGGGGTGGGGGGAGCAAAAAATTCCAGTTCCCCTTAACCCAACTGGGAATCACTCTAAAGGTCTATTCCAACTTCAAAGCTCCCAGTGCGATTAGCTAAAGCATTTGTTGTGAACACAGCATAGTCCAGCTTCTCCCCCAAGTACATAGAAAGTGAAGCTGGGCAGTTAGGCTTCTTCACTGTCCCACAGATGTTCCTGAAAGATCTCCCTCAATAAACTTCCTGCATGGAAAGCTCAGTCTCTATGTCTTCTTCCCGGGGGATCCACTGACGTAAGACTCTTCCATGGAGTATTTATTATTTCAGTCTCATACTGTATCACTTACCCCCTTTGCTTTCTATTCTGTATATATATATAAAAAAAAAACCCACTGCCATCGAGTTGATTCCAACTAATAGCTACCCTATAGAACAGAGCAGAACTGCCCCATAGAGTTTCCAAGGAGCACCTGGCAGATTCGAACTGCTGAACTCTTGGATAGCAGCCGTAGCACTTAACCACTATGCCACCAGGGTTACCATTCTGTATCTAGTCTGACCTAATTTCGGTTCTTCAAATATATTGTCCTCTCTACCTTTGGGCCTTGGCACTTAACTTTTCCCTTCCTGAACTACCACCTCCCTCTCATTCTTTTGATCTCTGCCCAGGTGTCACTACTTTCAGGAGGCTTTTCAACCCACATTCTAGTTAAGCAGGTACTTCCTTCCTTATAGCACTCACCTCTTCCGCATTCCATTGCTATAGCCCCTTGCCATATCTAGTTCATATTACAGGTTGTATGCTCTGAGAAAAAAAGGAATTGTTCACCATTGTATCCCAGTGTATTTCACAGTATTTGCCCTCTGCTAGTTAAAAAAAAAAAAAAAAAAATTCCTGAATGCCGGAACAAGTGTGTGCATAAATGCACACATGGATGTTAATTTAAGATTGGATTTACATTAGTCAGAAGTAAGGCATTCACGGAAGAGGAAATTATTTTAGATATTTATTTAAGGATGAGCTTGTGTATTTTGGATGAGAATTTAGTTTTTCCTGAATATACTTACAAGTATGTGTGTCAATAATTCAGACACAAATAGTCAACTAGCTCACATATCATTCAAATGTTTTGTCTGTAGTGGTGGTGGTTGCTGTCAAGTAGATTCCAACTGGTGGTGACCCCATGTGTGCAGAGTAGAACTGCCTGAAAGGGTTTTCAAGGCTGTGCCCTTTCAGAAGCAGATAGTCAGGCCTATCTTCCGAGGTACCAACCTTTTGGCTAGTAGTCAATTGCTTAACCATTATTGCCACCCAAATGCAGACATTAAGAAATATCACAGAGACAGAAAGGGCCACATGAACCAGAGACCTACATCATCCTGAAACCAGAAGAACTAGTTGGTGCCCGGCCACAACCGATGACTACCCTGACAGGGAGCACAACAGAGAACCCCTGAGGGAGCAGGAGATCAGTGGGATGCAGACCCCAAATTCTCACAAAAAGACCATACTTAATGGTCTGACTGAGACTAGAGGAATCCCGGCAGTCATGGTCCCCAAACCTTCTGTTGGCCCAGGACAGGAACCATTCCCGAAGACAACTCAGCAGACATGAAAGGGACTGGACAGTGGGTAGGAGAGAGATGCTGATGAAGAGTGAGCTAATGATATCAGGTGGACACTTGAGACTGTGTTGGCATCTCCTGTCTGGAGGGGGGATGGGAGGATAGAGAGAGTTGGAAGCTGGCAAAATTGCCACGAAAGGAGAGACTGGAAGGGCTGACTCATTAGGGGGAGAGCAAGTGGGAGTACGGAGTAAGGTGTATATAAACTTATATGTGACAGACTGACTTGATTTGTAAACGTTCACTTGAAGCTCAATAAAAGTTATTAAAAAAAAAAAATATCACATGATGCACAGCCTTCCACAGAGTTACTCAAAAAATATCAAATCAGTTTCTGGTATGAATGTATTTCTAACTGTATTAATCTTTTTTAAAGACAACTCTTCCAAAAAAATTTGACTCAAAAATTTGTCAGAACTTACATTGTTTTCTTCTCTCTACCATCTACTCTCCTTCTTTTGTTCCACAGAACCTGGGAAATGTAGAGCCAAAAGTTATCAAATTCTGGTAGGGTGATTATAAAGTGGCCCACAAAATTAAATGGCCCAATAAGTGTGTGACTTTGTAAGTTTCTAGCCTGGAAAAGAAGGTGGAAACTTGATATAAAAGCCAACTCTTCTCTACACTGATTATCACAGGTTGAGTTCTCTAGAAGCAAAGCTGGAAATTGAGATTCTTGCTTAAGTGTTTTATTGAGGAGTGTTTCAGGAAAAAACTTGAAGGAGTGATGGAAGCAAGATAGGGCAAAGAAAGAAGCTAGTGAAGATGTCATTTCAGCTAAAATGTCTTACATGTAGCCTTGTCCTATGGGAAGCTCTGGGGCAGGAGTATCATCCAGAGTTGTCCCACCTTGGGTCAGTAGGAGGGGAAACAGGCTCTGTATCTCTCATCAGCCAGCCACTGGGCATCAGATGTTCCCCTATGCATTTCCAGGTAAGGAGGTGGCTCCTGTTGACCTGGGCAATACTCCAGAGAAGGGGGAAGCTATGAGTGGTTCACTGTCAATGTTGGCAGCAACTGGGGAATGGATACACTGTCCTGGTAAAGTGGATTTGAGTGGGGACCAACAAAGACTATTGCACTATTCCCATGCCTCTGTGTCCATGTCTTGAGATAAGTATAGCAATCATCACCACAACTTATCCATGCTACTTGCCGCCTTTCTTATTTAGATCTCAGGTCTTCCTTTTGGAACCGATGTAAACCTGTATCAGAATTCCCTCTGTCAGCAGGTTATCAATTTTCTTAGACTTACAGGTAGTCTTATTTTGTTGAAAATCTCTTATTTCTCCTTAGAAAATTGTAATTCTAGCCTAAAATTTAATGATAGTAAAATCAGATTTGTAATAGTTGAATCTCTCTTTTACATATGAGGATAGACTATTGACATCTGACAGATTATATGAAAATGTGTTAGGAAAAACATAAGTTATTTTCTAAAGTCCCGAAATTACTCTTGTTTTTTAAACATTTGAGAACACTCCTGGCCAGTGGGTAATGTTCACGTAATTAGATGTTTATTCCCAATTAAATAGAAAGAATGAGTTGGTAGTAGGACTAGTGAAGTGTTCTAGTGAAGGAAGCCATTCCATAGGTCCACCTCCATGAAAGAGATTTGCTTAAGACCTTGTACATTTGTTCACAAAATGATAAATCTTATAATCTATACATTTTATATTAAAAACATAAGACTTTCCTCTTAATCAACATTCCAGAATATTCACACTTGACTATTGTCAGAAACTATAATATCACACTGTTTTCTAACTCCTATCAAAAGTTTTTTTTTTTTTTTTTTTATCAAAAGTTAGAGAGTGGAGTTTATAGAGAATACTTTGAGAACATGTGGTTCAATTTTTTTGACAGTTTTTCCAGGTCTCATTTTGGAAAAGCAGGAAGCTTTATCCTGGAACCTTGTTTTTCTCCCCACCAAGTTTATAGAAACTAGGAGCCCACACTGGCCAAATTCCAGAGAGATCTACTGCAGGTTTGATTTGATTATGATCCTAAAATTTTCACTGATGTAAAATAACCAGAGACCAAGATTGAAAAAACAGCAGTGTCTGTTAATAGTCTGACCAAACAGTTTACTTTAAAACCAGACATCATCTAAATATGAATCTTGTGGACAGGAAAGAAAAGTATCAACATGAAAATTGGTCTCAAACTCAGTTATAGAAAAGATTTTAAATGAGATTATATAGGTCAAACTAAAAACACATACAAATCATTGCCTAAGTTCTGAGTATGAGTGTTAGACATAAATTGCTAAACTAGAAAGTACATGAACAATTCTTTGCTCTCTGGGGAGTGTGAAATCCTCCAGGCCAACAACCAATGGGCCAGATGCCTGGTTAACTTCAGCCTGGCTGGACACTTGCTGTCATTATTTAAAAGCCTATCAAGTGTCTCATGTCTACCTCTACAGGTGGGATCTGCAAAAAAGAGAAGACCACCTGGTTGAGATTGTCCATCCCAAAGGGCTTCTTCACCTTCGCCAAGAAGAAGCACATCCTTTTCTCTTCCAGAAAAAGGAAATTATTTTAATAAGCAAATACATTACTGTTTACTACCAGCAAAAAGTCAGACTGTTTAGATATTTAAGAATATATGTATTATAAATTGTAAGACAATTTTGTGCTTAGAAATGAAAGGTTTTTCTTATTTTGGCATAAAACTTCCAAGATGACTAAAAATGGAACACAAGGGAACCTCTTATTTATGTCAGAAAATGCTAAAAGTTGGCTTCAGGGCTATATTACAGGACTGATACTTAAGTTGTTTACCTCATGTCCCCTTGGCCTCACATGTCAGTTTACTTCCAATACCTGTTTATTTTGGCCATCACAGCTGCACCTGACACAGGGTGGTACCAGAACTTGGAGGCCACTGTCAGTGTCCCTAGCTCTCCTCACCACTTCTGGTCTGATATGAAGCATGGTGCCACAGTGGTGGAATCTGGTTTCTTCAGAGGCTGTCAGAGGGCCAGGAGGCACAGCCGTAAGAGGGTTAGGGAGTTAAATCTCCATGGGACAAATGTTGACTAGGGGGAGACAGAAGATGGAAAGGAGACAGCAAATAGATTTCCTCTCCTTCCCCCCTTGTAATGGACAGTTCCAAAGCATGGTGGTGTTATATAGCCTGTCTAGAGACATCCCATATAGCTGTGTGATCAGGTGTTTCTCTTTGTGAAGCAGGTCAGCCCTATTTAAAAAAAAAATCCTTTGTGGTCAAGTCGATTCTGACTCATAGCAACCCTATAGGACAGAGTAGAACTGCCCCATAGGGTTTCCAAGGAGTGGGTGGTGGATTTGAACTGCCAACTTTTTGGGTTGCAGCCAAACGCTTAACCAGTGCATCACCAGGGCTCCAGTCTTATAATCCACCTGAATTTACTCCCCCGCCCCCCACCATGCCGTCTTTCCCAACTAACTCCCCATTTCCCTCTCTCTTGTTGCTCTGTGACTGCCTCAGGCTATCTCCTAGCCAGCCATGGCTAAGTTAGAGCACAACTCCTTAACTACTGCTTGAGAAAATAATTATGAAATACTGTATTGTAAATCTCAACCACATACCAGCATTTCCTAATTCCTGCTTAATACATCTTTCCAGGCCTTATATTATTAAGGAAACAATAGCTAAAAGCAATAGAAAAAATGGAGACGTCTCGACTGAAAAGTGGTAACACTGGTTTTCTTTGACTGCTAAGATTATGGAGGATATCTATGTTTGTTTTCAAGTTTTTTTATCTGTAGTGCAAGTGTATTATGTTTTTAAAAACTATTAAAGGAGAGCAAATGAAACTATTTCTATTTGATTTTTTAAATATTATGTCTATTGTTAATTTTTTTCTGGTCTAAAATATTATTCTACCAGGTTTTTTTTTTTTTTTTTTTCACTATTGTATCACAGGTACCAAAACAGAACTTAGTAGGGGCTCAATAAATGTTTGAATGAATAAGTAAATGTGTTGAAGGAAGTTTATGTAATAGTTTATTTCAGTCATTTCTGAAAAAGCATTGTGTCTCTCTGCATGTCCGCCATACTACATCTGCCCTCCTCGTTACCACCCTAGTCCAAGCCTCAGCATCTCTCGCCCTAGAGTACCACAAAAGCTTCCTAGTTTTCATTCTGCTTCCGTATTTGCCCTGTTACTGCTCTACTTAGCAGCCAGAATGATCTTTTAAAAATGAAAATCAAAATATGCCATGCCACTGCTTAATGCGTCTAGGAAAAAAAACCCTCAAACTCCTTGTTAATACCTACAAAGTCCTTTACTTGACGGCAACTGGTTTGGAGTCCCTGGGTGGTGCGAATGGTTAGCCAGGTCCAAACAGAGGCACATCAGGAGAAAGGCCTGGTGATCTACATCAAAAAAAATCAGTCATTGAAAAATCCTGTGGAATACAGTTTGGAATGCTCTGACACATGTGGGGTTGCTGTGAGTCGGAATCAACTCTCCAACAAATGGTAACTGGTTTCTAAGTTGAATTTCGAAGTTCTTTCATCTTAGAAACATTATTTGTGAAACCTCAGGCAGATTTTACCCAGATCCAGTGAACAGGAAAAATAAGCTAATGAAATACTACACTAGGCAGAGCGCTACACCAAAGAACTAAAAAAATTTCAGTTAGTTATCTTGAAAAATTAGGGTAAAGGGTAAGAAGACCCTTAGAAAGAACCGCTCACTGCTTAAGACTTTCATAGTGTTACCTCTTGATACCCTTTTCCAAAAAAAGCATGCATTAACCTCTCTAGAATTTCAAAATACCATAGTGTTTCCACATTTTTGTGGTCAATGAGTCGTGTATTCTATGTTTAATAGAAGCGTGTAAGCCTTCAGGTTGAGAAGATCCTAGTTTAGTTTTTTTTGGAGGCAAATACTTAAGGTGTTTTCCTTGCAGAAGTTAAGACTGGGCTTAACATCCGGTTAACTACTCCACTGCCATACTCACTCACTGCCCGGGAGTGGATTCCGACTCAAAGCGATCCCATAGGGTTTCCAAGGGTATAAATCTCTAGGAAGCAGACTGCCACATCTTTCTTCCGTGGAGCTGCTGGTGGTTTTGAACCTCCAACCTTTTGGTTAGTAGTCGAGTGCTTTAACCACTGTGCCACCAGGGATTCTCCACCATGATAGAAGTCCAAAAGATTTTTCTCTCTGCACTGATGTGATCAGGAACTTGATATAATAAAACAATGCATCAAGAGATACTCACAATTTAGGTTGAATTATGGTTTCAGACTAGTCTTGGCACATTTGTATAAAACGGGGGCTCTATCTATCAGCTGACAGAGATAGGGCCATCAGGAAGTATGTCCTGGAATTAGGAACTCAGATTGATAATCCCCAGGAGTTTTAGAAAGCTATATTGAGATTTCCTTTTTTTTTTTCTGAACTTATTTTCCTGCTACCCCAACACCCCTCCCACACATAAACATATACCTTTTCTGTTACCTCCAAAAAATTAACATAAAGCAGAAGCACACATCCTAGTTCGTTACCCTGGAGATTTTCTGTAAAATTTTTCTTAGAAGAAAGGACTTTATAATGTAAAAACATCTTCCCAGAACTTCTTTATGTTATAACATGCTTCCTTTATTTTCCTGTGGGAAAAAGCACTCTGTAATGAGTCAGTACGATTGCTCACCTCCTCATTGATTTAGGAAACCTTCGTGGTATAGTGGTTAAGAGTTCAACTGCTAACCAAAAGGTCAACAGTTCGAATCCACCAGGTGCTCCTTGGAAACCCTATGGGACCTGACAGCAAAGGGTTTGGTTTTTGGTTTTAACGTTGGTTTAATGTCTGCAGATGGAATTAAAAACACTTCAGTGTATCCTTCAGTCCAATATTACCACTTCCTGGCCATGTTTAAATAAGGTTTAAGTTCTTCAGTGTCTTCCAATAGCAACAGTCATGTTAGACAGTGATTGTGGGGCATGTAAAATATTTCACCAATGTTTTTGTGTTGACTGGACTCTCTGAAATTATCTTTACACATGGACAATAAGTACATGATACTGGATATATCCTGTGTGCATTGAAGGAAACACTTTTTCTCTCATTTTTTAAAATTGAGCTTTAGATGAAGTTTTGCAGAACAAACTAGTTTCTCATCAAACTGCACACATTGTTGTATGACATTGGTTAACAACCCCACGATGGGTCAACACTCTCCCTTTTCAACCCTGGGTTCCCTATTACCAGCATTCCTGTTCCCTCCTTTGTTCCAGTCTCCTCCTCAGGGCTGGTGTGCCCCTTTAGTCTTGTTTTGTTCCATGGGTCTGTTCAATCTTTGGCTGAAGGGTGAACCTCAGGAATGGCCTCATTACTGAGCTGGAAGGGTATCTGGGGGCCATACTCTCAGGGTTTCTCCAGTCTCTGTCAGGCCAGCAAGCCTGGTCTTTATTTTTTGTTGGAAATTTTTTCTACATTTTTCTCCAGCTCTGTCCGGGACCCTCTATTGTGATCCCTGTCAGAGCAGTCGGTGGTGGTAGCTAGGCACCATCTAGTAGTCCTGGACTCAGTATGTTGGAGGCCGTGGTAGATGTGGTCCATTAGTCCTTTGGACTAATCTTTCCCTTGTGTCTTTAGTTTTCTTCATTCTTCCTTGCTCCCGAAGGGGTGAGACCGGTGGAGTATTCTAGATGGCCATTCACAGGCTTTTAAAATCCCAGATGCTTCTCACCAAAGTAGAATGTAGAACATTTTTTTTATAAACTGTGTTATGCCTGTTGAGCTAGATATTCCCTGAGACCATGGTCGCCACAGCCCTCAGCCCGGCAATTCGGTCCCTCAGAGATTTGGATGTGTCTATGGAGGTGCCACGGCCCTGCCTTGTGAAGGAAACATTTAAATGTAGTTGTTGTTGGGAAGGTGTATTATTCAGAAGTCTTAATGGCTCTGTGTTTATTTCTTTTTCAGTTGTGCACTAACTTTAGTGAACTTCACCTTGTGGTATAATACTCTTCTTAAATTTTCTTTAATGCTATGGCAAATTGGCAGAGAGAAAGGGACAGACACGGATCCATCTCTCTGCCTAGTCCTTGGAACACTGTAGAAAACAAAAACTTCCTACTTCCATTTTGTAGTCCCTTTGATCCAGAAGTAAAATAATTTCACACACATTAAATCATTCCTTGATAAGAGATTAACAAGTATGAACATCATTTTTAGAAACTGAGCTCCAAATATTTAATGATGGAATCAAAGATTTCTGATCAACCAGTTTAGTGATGATTGTTCTCTAACCAAAGTACCATATTAATCTATGAAAATGAGACTGATTCATTGTCTTCTTATTTCTTGTATTTATCAAAAATACTGAGAAGCACTCACTGGTTCTTAACTGTGTTCACTTTGGTTTTTCTTGTCCTCACTACTTTATGTCCTGGTTGTGCTCTTTTTTAGTCTGGGTTTATTACACTGACTAGTGAAATAAAATGTCGTGCTCAGTCATTTAAAGTGTGTTCATGTTGATGGGAGACGGATAGTCCAGAGGAAGTGGAGATGCTCTTCACAGAATAAGGAAAAGGGACATGCGGCAGGTACAGATTACAGATGTCCACTACTATGCAAATAGCAAATGGTGGCAGCAGAACCAGGAGACCAGTGCCAGCTGGTGTGGTGGGCTTCCCAGCCCACGGAGTGAGAGAGCTGAGCACCTTCAAGCAGGAGGTTCTGTGGAGGCCCCTGGGCACTTATTGGCCCAGAGCTAAAGAGCTTTGTAACACTTGCCTGAGGAGGGCAGAGGCCAGGCCAAGGGCCAAGGGGCAGACTGCCCAAGGGCCTGATAGAAGAACTGTATCCTGAGCCATTCTTGATCCTGTATTGTAACATGTTACTTCCCTAATAAACCCAATAATCATTTAAAAAAAAAAAATTGTGTTCATATTGAGACTAGTGCCCTTTGATCTTAAGGAACCCTGTTTCTTCAAGAATTTTTTTTTTCTGTTTTCAAGAAGACACAAGAGTTTGGGGCCCCACTGTAAGAGGAGAGCAATTAGAATCTTTACAAGGCAAGCTTTGCGTTCACTGTTTTTTCTTTCTCCACTGATGTGATCAGGAACTTGACATCATCATATAGTGTGTCAGGAGACTCACAACTGAAGCAAAATGATAGTTTCAGACTAGTCTTGGCACTCTGTATAAAACAGGGTAGGATAAACGAAGCAGTTAATAGTAACACAAGCAAGAGAAACGCATACTGTAGATAATTTTTTTCAACTTTTTAAGTCCAGCTATACATTATTTATTCTCAAGCTTAAAGTATTATTCTTTTTTGAAAGTAAAATTAGTTGACACACATTTTGACACACTTAAGAGTATCTCCAGACACTGAATGAAAAAAAAAAAAAAAAAAAGAGAGAGAGAGAGAGAAGCATTTCTAAATCCTCTGCAATTATTTGGACATGTCTGATGAATAACTGAGCAGCTTATCTCACTCACTGCCTGTGTTGTTGTCTACATTTCTGTATAGCCCAGATTTGGCTTGGTGTAGCCATCTCTGGGCACTAGAGATCCATGTCAGGTAGAGCATTGTTATTTTTGTCAATCTGTCCCTTCCTCATTCACCATAAAGCATGGTATTCTCATTCCATGTGAACTAGTTAGACTCATTACCTACGTGACCTTGAAGCAATATCCAAGTAGAGAGTGAGACCTGGATTCTGAAGGCATTTTCATGTGGCAACTGTCCACATTCATGATTGACCTGATTGTGCTTCCTGCCTAAAAGCTCATGCTGTGGGGTCAATTCTGCCTCAAGGTTAAAGACTCAGTATAGTATTCCAGTTTTAAATAATTCCATTGCTCTAGGCTCATTTCACCTGTTTTATTTCTAAACTGATTATCTAATTCATTCACCAGAATGAACCTTATCTATGAAACCTCATGGTTATATGCATTGGTCTATAATACACATCAGTTCTTTATTTGAAAGCTCAGCTTCTATTATTCTCCTTTTGGTATAAGTATCAGGATTTTCTTTAGGAAAATTACCTCTCCCTATTTTTGTGCTTGTCTGTACCTTGTCTGGTGTCTTGCTCTCTGTTGGTCAAGGGGGAAGGTGCGTGATCCAGATTGGGCCAAGTAGATTTTCTGCCTTCCAAGACTTAGAATCTTGAGGAGATGAACATGAGGGTAAGAAAAGTGGCCAGAAACTGTTCCTTCTGATGGTGGCACTCTAATGGGTTGACTACTTGGATCTTTGAAGCCTTGTTTCTGCCATTATTTTTAAGTCTTCTTCTTTAGCCTTCCTATACATTTTGAAGTACAAAATATCCTTACAATACATTGCTTTCTGCTTAAGTTACCCAGAGTTGTTAGTTTTTTTGTTTTTGTTTGTGCTTATAACCAAAGAATTCTAGCGGAAATATGTTGTTTTCTTTAGTGTAAGACTGAACTACATCTATCTCCTTCATGGAATTGTAACCAATATAATTATTTCTGAATCTGTATCTTTTGGTAAATTTTGACAGTTGCAGAAATGGTTTCACAGAAGAACCTTATACCAGCTTGGGTCTTAGACCTAGTTAAAGAAAAGGGTCAATTAACATGTTATACTTCTGATCATGCAATAAATACTTGTTTGAACCCCATGTAGAAAGTATTTCTATGTTGGATTACAAGAGGGATAAAAATAATGAAAGATACATATCTCTATATTGAAGAAACTTTAAGTTTCACACTCTTAAGAGGCTATATTAGACATAACCATAGAAAGTTAAAATACAACCACAGTACAGAAGATGTCGTGAGGCAATCACATGTTTCATTGCCAAATGAGGAATAAGTGTATAAAAGGTGCTGTGATATCAAAGGAAGGTGAGACAGCTGTGTGCCGAAGTGATCTGGGAAAGATTCATGGAGGGCTGGAGGAGATTGGATTGATCTAAGCCAAAAAAAAAAACAAAAAAAAACGAGTGTTCAGTATGGTAGTGTTCTTAATTTAAGGCTATCCCTCAATCTTGCAAAGCGTGCCAAACCACAGCAAGAGAACAGCTCAAGAGGATGCATAATATTCGCAATATTCCTAAACTGACCTCTGACCCATTGGTACCTCATTCCCTCTGCGTCTTTCCATTCAACTCTCACTTCAATGTCCTGGCTTTCTCTTTGCTCAGGTTGTCTGACTTGGCAACTCATTTGATCGATCTCAGAGCCCTTGATTCTCCCATTTTACTGGCAGGTGGAGAATCACCTCCTTCCTCCAATATTGATTTTGGAGGGCCCTCTTGGTAACACCCTCCTTCCAACTGGCTCCTCTCCTGATATTCCCCAGAAAAAAAAAAAAAACAGAGCCGTCGAGTCAATTCTGACTCATAATGACCCTATAGGACAGAGTAGAACTGCCCTATAGAGTTTCCAAGGAGCCCCTGGTGGATTCGAACTGCTGACCTCTTGGTTAGCCCCCATAGCACTTAACCACTATGCCACCAGGGTTTCCTCTCCTGATATAAAGCTGCCCGTTTGAGCAGCACCTTGTGGACACATGCCAAGCTTCTCTCCTTTACAGTCCCCAAAGGTTGTATTTAGATAACAGGAGGACTTGGATACACTGAGGGAAAGATATTCCAGAGTAGAAAGCACGGGCAAAATAGCATGTGCCAAAAGGTAGATGTAGAAAACTACATGCTGTATTAGAACGTCTGACTAATTGGAGTGACAGGATTGAATGGAGAATGAAATGATAAAGCAGGTAGGATTTAGTTTATAGGAGTGTAACCCCAGAATAATCAGTTTGGACTTTATCCTGTAGATTGTGGAAGCTCACTGAATGTTTTTAATCAGCATTGTCTATATGAGTATTGGCCTTTGGAAAAAATAATTTGGGGCCGTTACACCTAATAAGTTGAAAATAGGAAGCTCATACAACAACCTAGATATGAAGAGATGGGGTCCCTGGCTAGGATGGTAACAGCAGATATGGAAGTAACTGATTAATGTGAGAGGCTTAATTAATAATGTTCCTGAGACCCCAGATGGTTTTTATTGTGCTGTATTTACACAGAATGAATTACTGGTAATTATTCTGTAGATTTAAGACTTTTTTATTCAGATTAGTTGTAAGAAATAGTTTTGATTCTTCAAAATGTTTCCACTTGGGATGTGTAAATCCATTGCCATCAAGTCGATTTCAACTCATAGTGATCCTATAGGCCCGAGTAAAACTGCCCATAGGGTTTCCAAAGAGCAGCTAGTGGATTCAAACTGCTGACCTTTTGGTTAGTAGCTGAGCTCTTAACCACTGTGCCAAAAGGGATGTGCAGTCATAGAATAATCAGTATGGTAGTATTATATTATCTCCTATTCTGAAGTCTATTTGCTGAAGGTTTCTTGCAAAAAGGAATATTTTCTCCAATTTTAATACAGGTTTAAGAATTTGATTAGGACCCTTGCTCTCTTTGGATGAGAATTCGGTATTATTTTTTAATGATTAAGAATACATGGTCTCTTGAGGCAGGGCCAAGATGGCTGAATAGACAGATGCTTCCAGTGATCCCTCATACAACAAAACCCTGAAAAAACAAGCGAAATGATTATATTTATGATAAACTGGAATCAACTCGACAGCACTGGGTTTACTGGGTAGGAGCCCTGAACATCAAACGCAAAGTTAGAAAATGGACTGAGTGACAGGGGGAAGGAGAGACGGTTCAGAAGCAGAGAGGAGTTGCCAGACCTGAATCACCAGGATCGCTCAGGCACCATTCCCAGGAGAGCTGCAGTGGGCTGGTAGTAGGGTTTGGCTGCAGTTTCCCCAAGGAGAAGCAGCCAGCTGCACAGCCTATTCACACCTCCGGAACCAGAGAAGAACAGCATTCTCGGCAAAAGCTAAGTACTTGCATATATTTTACTGCACCACCCACCCCCAAGCAGGCTTCAGAGGCGTTGATTTCCCTGGGCCTGAGACAGGCCCTGTTGAGCACAGGGAACCATTCTCCTGGCCTTGGAGAAGGAATAAATTTGCAATTAGGGGAAAAGATAATTTGCCAGCTCCACTAACTGGGGGAGCTCAGGACAGAGGTGGCTCCTGTCCAGGCATAAACGGTCCATGGACTTTGAATAACTTTCCCCCCTACATGGACCTGTGTGGGCCTATTTCAGTAGAATAGGCCCTTGTTTGCAGAATGCAACTGTTTCAGCTGTGTGGCAGAGAGGTGGGTGTTTGATATTTGACACTGCTTCACCTGTTGAACAGGGTCCTCACCTACCACATCAGGGACCCAAGGACTGGTGGCTCCACTCAGGTCACCTAGCCACCTGTGACAGGAATCCAAGGATAACTGGTACTTCTGAATTCTCACAACCAAAAGCACTGGGTGCCCATGGTCCGTCTGCAGAACCCACCCACCTGTACACTTTAGGGAAGAGGGATGCGCTTTCCTCAGAGACACTTGGGGGATGATTCTCAGCCCCCTACTTTGTTCAGAGCATGACCCCTGCTGCAACCAGATACTGATAACTACACCAATCACCCCTGCCCCTCTAAGACTGTAGAACAGAGCCTGTACCACACACTTGATGACCAGCTACCTGGACACCTGAGCTGAATCCATACAAGAAAATTGAATGGGCTCCTAGACAGATATACCTGATAACAGCTCTAGCCATCTGGTGACAGGGCGTCAGAGCTTCAAAGGTGAAAATAATCAAGGTAGCTCACTCAAGCAACCCATTTTGGCATATCAAAACAAAACAAAGCAAGAAGCTAAGATACAGTAAGCAAACATAAAATAAACTAATATAATAACTTATAGATGGCTCAGAGAAAACAGTTAATATCAAATCACATAAAGAAACAGACCATGATTGCTTCAACAAGCTCTCAAAACAAAGAGTGAAGGGATATTCTAGATGAAAGTGCCTTCCTGGAATTAGCAGATGCACAATACAAAAGATTAATACACAGAACCCTTTAAGACATCAGGAACGGGATCAGGCAATACGCAGAACAAGCCAAGGAACACACAAATAAAACAGTTGAAGAAATTACAAATGTTATTCAAGAACATAATGAAAAATTTAATGAGCTGCAAGAATCCACAGAGAGCAATTAGAAATTCAGAAGATTAACAATAAAATTACAGAATTAGACAACTCAATAAAAAGTCAGAGGAGCAGAATTGAGCAAGTGGAAGGCAGAATTGGTGAGCTTGAAGATAAAGCATTGGCACCAATATATTTGAAGAAAAATCAGGTAAAAGAATTTAAAAAAATGAAGAAATCCTAAGAATCATGTGGGACTATATCAAGAGAAATAATCTATGAGTGATTGGAGTACCAGGACAGGGAGGGATAACAGAAAATACAGAGAGAATTGTTGAAGATTTGTTGGCAGAAAACTTTTCTGATATAGTGAAAGATGAGAAAATATCTGTTCAAGATGCTTATCGAACTCCACATAAGGTAGATTTTAAAAGAAAGTCACCAAGACATATTATATTCAAACCTGTGAAAACCAAAGACAAAGAGAGAATTTTAAGAGCAGCTAGGGATTAAACGAAAAGTCACCTACAAATGAAAGTCAATAAGAATAAGCTTGGACTACTCAGCAGAAACCATGCAGGCAAGAAGGCAATGGGATGACTTACATAAAACATTGAAGGAAAAAAATTGCCAGCCAAGACTCATATATCCAGCAAAACTATCTCTCAAATATGAAGGTGAAATTAGGACATTTCCAGATAAATGGAAGTTTAGGGAACTCGTAAAAGCCAAACCAAAACTACAAGAAATACTAAAGGGAGTTCTTCAGTTAGAACATCAAAAATATCAGGTATCAACCCAAGAGTAGAACACTGGACAGAGCAATCAGATGTCAACCCAGACAGGAAAATCACAAAAATAAATCAAGATTAAAAAAAAACCTCAAAACAGGGGAACAGTGATGTTGTTATGTAAAAAAAGACAACACTAAAATAATAAAGAGGGACTTAGAAATGTAGTCATAGATCTTTCATATGGAGAGGTATAAAAGGCAATGTAAAGAAATAAAAGTTAGCTTTAAATTTAGAAAAATAGGGGTAAATAATAAGGTAACCACAAAGGAGACAAACTATCCTACTCATCAAAATAAAATACAAGGGAAAAATACAGACTCAGCAGAAACAAAATCAACAACAACGAATATGAGAAAGGACAATATATAAAGAAAATCTACTCAGCGCGTAAAATTAAGTGGGAAAAAAACTCAACAACACAAAAAAAGACATCAAAATGATAGCACTAAATTCATACCTATCCGTAATTACCCTGAAAGTAAATGGACTAAATCCACCAATAAAGAGACAGAGGGTGGCAGAATGGATTAAAAAACAAGATCCGTCTATGTGCTGCCTACAAGAGACAACGCCTTAGACTTAGAGACACAAACAATAACTCAAAGGTTAGGAAAAAATATATCAAGCAAACAACAATCAAAAAAGAGCAGGAGTGGCAATATTAATTTCTGACAAAATAGACTTTAAGGTTAAATCCACCGCAAAGGATAAGAAAGGATACTATATGATGATTAAAAGGACAATATACCAGGAGGATATAACCAGATTAATATTTATGTGCCCAATGATAGGGCTGCAAGATACATAGAACAAACTCTAACAGCATTGAAAAGTGAGATAGACAGCTCTACAATTATAGTAGGAGACTTCAACATACCACTTTCGGTGAAGTACAGGACATCGAGAAAGAAGCTCAGTAAAGACACAGAATATCTAAATGCCACAATCACCCAACTTGGCCTTATAGACATATACAGAACACTCCACCCAAAGCAGCCAAGTACGCTTTCTTTTCTAGTACCTATGGAACATTCTCTAGAATAAACCACATATTAGGTCATAAAGCAAGCCTTAGCAGAATCCAAAACACTGAAATATTACAAAGCATCTTCTCTGACCCTAAGGCCATAAAAGTAGAAATCAGTAACAGAAAAAGCATGGAAAAGAAATCAGACATTTGGAAACTGAACAATACCCTGTTCAAAAAAACTGGGTTATAGAAGACATTGAGGATGGAATAAAGAAATTCATTGAATCCAATGAGAATGAAAACACTTCCTATCAGAACCTTGGAAACCCTGGTGGCATAGTGGTTAAGTGCTACAGCTGCTAACCAAAGGGTTGAGAGTTTGAATCCGCCAGGCACTCCTTGGAAACTCTATGGGGCAGTTCTACTCTGTCCTATAGGGTTGCTATGAGTCGGAATCAACTCAATGGCACTGGGTTTGGTTTTTTTGGTTATCAGAACCTTTGGGACATAGTGAAAGCAATGCTCAGGGGTCAATTTATATCAATAAATGCACACATACAAAAACAAGAAAGGGCCAAAATCCAAGAATTATCCCTAAACTTGAACAAATAGGAAGAGAGCAACAAAAGAAACCCTCAAGAACCAGAAGAAAGCAAATAATAAAAATTAGAGCAGAATTAAATGAAATAGAAAACAGAAAAACCACTGAAAGAAATAAGAAGACCAAAAGCTGGTTCTTTGAAAAAATTAACAAAACTGATAAACCATTGGCCACATTGACAAAAGGAAAACAGGAAAGGAAGCAAATAACCTGAATAAGAAATGAGATTGGAGATATTACAACAGACCCAACTGAAATTAAAAGAATCTTATCAGATTACTATGAAAAATTGTATTCTAACAAATTTGAAAACCTAGAAGAAATGGGAGAATTCCTAGAAAAACACCTATCTACCTAAACTAACACAAACAGAGGTAGAATAACTAGATAGACCCATAACAAGAGAACATATTGAAAAGGTAACCAAAAAACTCCCAACAACAACAAAAAAAGCCCTGGCCTGGATGGCTTCATTGCAGAGTTCTACCAAACTTTCAGAGAAAACTTAACACCACTGCTAGTAAAGGTATTTCAGAGCATAGAAAAGGATGGAATACCCCCAAACTCATTCTATGAAGCCAGCATATCCCTGATGCCAAAACCAGGTAAAAACACCACAAAAAAATAAAACTACAGACCTATATCCCTCATCAACTTAGATGCAAAAATCCTCAACAAAATTCTAGCCAAAAGAATTCAACAATGTATCAAAAAAATAATTCACCATGACCAAGTGGGATTCATACCAGGTATGCAGGGATGGTTCAACATTAGAAAAACAATTAATGTAATCCATCATGTAAATAAAACAAAAGACAAGAATCACATGATTTTATTAATTGATGCAGAAAAGGCATCTGACAAAGTTCAACACGCATTCATGATAAAATCTCTCAGCAAAATAGGAATAGAAGGAAAATTCCTCAAAATAATAAAGGGCATTTATACAAAGCCAACAGCCAACACCATCCTACATGGAGAGAATCTGAAAGCATTCCTCTTGAGAGCAGGAACCAGACAAGGAGGCTCTTTTTCACCACTCTTATTGAACATTGTGCCTGAGGTCCTAGCCAGAGCAATTAGGCTAGATAAAGAAATAAAGGGCATCCAGATTGGCAAGGAAGCAATAAAAGTATCTCTATTTGCAGATGACATGATCTTATACACAGAAACCCTAAAGAATCCTCAAGAAAACTACTGCATCTAATAGAAGAGTTCAGCAGAGTATCAGGATACAAGATAAACATACAAAAATCAGTTGGATTCCTCTACACCAATAAAAAGAACATCGAAGAGGAAATCAACAAATCAATACCATTTCCAGTAGCCCCCAAGAAGATAAAATACTTAGGAATAAATCTTACTAGAGATGTAAAAGACTTATACAAAGAAAACTACAAGACACTACTGCAAGAAACCAAAAGAGACCTACATAAGTGGAAGAACATACCTTGCTCTTGGATAGGAAGACAACATTGTAAACATGTCTATTCTACCAAAAGCCATCTGTAGATACAATGCAATTCCAGTCCAAATTCCAACGACATTTTTTAATGAGATGGAGAAACAAATCACCAACTTCATATGGAAGGGAAAGAGGCCCCAGATAAGTAAAGCATTACTGAAAAAGAAGAAAAAGGTGGGAGGCGTCACTCTGCCTGATTTTAGAACCCGTTATACTACCGCAGTAGTCAAAACAGCCTGGTACTGGTACAAAAACAGATACATAGACCAATGGAACAGATTGAGAATCCAGACATAAGTCCATCCACATATGAGCAGTTGATATTTGACAAAGGCCCAAAGTCAGTTAAATGGGGGAAAAGACAGTCTTTTTAACAAATGGTGCTGGCATAACTGGATATCCATCTGCAAAAAACAATGAAACAAGACCCATATCTCACACCATGCACAAAAACAAAAAATGCATCAAAGACCTAAATATAAAATCTGAAATGATAAAGATCGTGGAAGAAAAAATAGTGACAACGTTAGGAGCTCTAATACATGCAATAAACAGTATATAAAACATTACCAGCAATGCAGAAGAGAAACTAGATAACTGGGAGCTCCTAAAAATCAAACACCTATACTTATCCGAAGACTTCACCAAAGAATAAAAAGATTACCTACAGACTGGGAAAAAGTTTTTAGCTATGACATTTCTGATCAGCATCTGATCTCTAAAATCTACACGACACTGCAGAAACTCAACTACAAAAAGACAAAAAAAAAAAACAATTAAAAAATGGGCAAAAGATATGAACAGACACTTCACTAAAGAAGACATTCAGGTAGCTAACAGATACATGAGGAAATGCTCCCAATCATTAGCCATTAAAGAAATGCAAATCAAAACTACAATGAGATCTCATCTCACTCCAACAAAGCTGGCATGAATCCAAAAAATACAAAATAATAAATGTTGGAGAGGTTGTGGGAGAGCCTGGAACACTTATACACTGCTGGTGGGTATGTAAAATGGTACAACCACTTTGGAGATCGATTTGGTGCTTTCTTAAAAAGCTAGAAATAGAAATACCATACAATTCAGCAATCCCACTCCTTAGAATATATCCTAAAGAAATAATAACTGTCACACGAATAGATATATGCACACCCATGTTCATTGCAACACTGTTCACAATAACAAAAATATGGAAAAAACCTAGGTGCCTATCAATGGACGAATGGAAAAATAAATTATAGTATATTCACACAATGGAATACTATGCATTGATAAGAACAATGATGAAACCGTGAATTATTTCATAACATGGAGAAATACGGAATTATGCTGAGTGAAATTTGTCAGTTCCAAAAGGAGAAATATTGTATAAGACCACTACTGTAAGAACTTGAGAAATAGTTTAAACATAGAAGAAAATATTCTTTGATGGTTACAAGAGGGGGGAAGGAGGAAAAGAGGGAGAGGGGCTTTCACTAATTACATAGTAGATAAGAACTATTTTACATGAAGGGAAAGGCAACACACAATACAGGCGAGGTTCACACAACTGTACTAAACCAAAAGCAAAGAAGTTTCCTGAATAAACTGAATGCTTCGAAGGCCAGTGTAGCAGGGGTGCGGGTTTGGGGACCATGGTTTCAGGAGGCATCTAGGTCAATTGGCATAATAAAATCTATTAAGGAAACATTCTGCATCCCACTTTGGAGAGTGGCGCCTGGGGTCTTAAATGCTAGCAAGTGGCCATCTAAAATGCAGCAATTGGTCGCAACTCACCTGGAGCAATCGAGAATGAAGAACACCAAACACACAAGTAATTTTGAGCCCAAGAGACAGAAAAGGCCACACGAACCAGAGACTATATCATCCTGAGACCAGAAGAACTAGTTGGTACCCAGGTACAATCGATGACTGCCCTGACAATGAATACAACGGACAACCCCTGAGGGAGCAGGAAAGCAGTGGGATGCAGACCCCAAATTCTCGTAAAAAGACCAGACTTAATGGTCTGAGTGAGACTAGAAGGACCCTGGTGGTCATGGCCTTCTGTTAGCCAAAGACAGGAACCGTTCTCAAAGCCAACTCTTCAGACAGGGATTGGACTGGACAATGGGATAGGAAATGATACTGGTGAAGAATGAGCTTCTTGGCTCAAGTAGACACATGAGACTATGTTGGCATCTCCTATCTGGAGGGGAGATGAGAGGGCAGAGGGGATCAGAATCTGGCGGAATGAACACAAAAAGAGAGAGTGGAGGGAAGGAGTGTGCTGTCTCATTGGGAGAGAGCAGTTAGGAGTATATAAAAAAAGGAGTATATAGCAAGGTGTATATAGATTTTTGTATGAGAGACTGACTTGATTTGTAAACTTGCACTTAAAGCACAATAAAAATTAAAAAAAAACCGAATTCATAGTCTCTAAGCATCTTCAGGAATACAGTATAAATTGAGTAAGATGCTATTTGCTCAGTCATTTTGTGGTTTTGATTAAAGCTCTTCAAGGTCCATTGACTGAGGCAAGCAAAGCACATATGTCTCTGAAGTAGGCCTTGAAAATAAGCTATTACTCATGTTGCTGCCATGCTTAGAAAGACAAATACCATATACTTTTCTATATATCACTTCAATTGTTCCCAAACAGGGACATTGGCAAATACGCCTTACACAACAGAGGCAGGTTTTTTTTTTTTTTTTTCGCTTGATGCAGCTGTCTGTATTTCCTCCTCTCTGTGCTCTCTTCACCATTTTTCTGTGCCATCCAGTCATCCAGTCCGTTTCCTTTATGGGAGCAGATCACCAGTTTGTTCTCCCATGGAGCCGCTGGGTGGGTTTGAACCACCAACCTTTCTGTTAGCAGCCAATTGCTTAACTGTTTCACTACCAGGATGCCTTCCACTCACTGGTGCATTGACACCAGTATGGCCAGGGGAGGCCATTTGTTGAACATTATCTTGTATTTTTTTTTTTAATAAACTAAAAAATATCTTTTTTTCTGCTGATAAAAGTGACTCACACTTAATTTTTAAAAATTTAGAAAAAAAATTCATAAAATTACCAGAAATTAAGAGAAACAAAGCCCCATCAAAATCCCACAACTTAGAGCCATTAGCATATGACATATATATGCTTCTAGATACTTTTTTAAACTTATATATGTATGAACTTTTGAGAATTGTAAAGACTTAAAAAATGGTTAAAATAAGTGGGAGTATTTTCAAACACACGCATATTCTCTTTCTCAAGGAAAAATATTTTCAAACACATAGAGACACACTCAATTGTGTGATAATTGTGTAATTGCGATCATAGGAACAGTAAATGACAACAGATAGTGAGGCTGCTTATAGTGGAAATTTGAATCTCATGGGTGTCTACCCCCAGGGC
This sequence comes from Loxodonta africana, assembly GCF_030014295.1. Classification (NCBI taxonomy): domain Eukaryota; kingdom Metazoa; phylum Chordata; class Mammalia; order Proboscidea; family Elephantidae; genus Loxodonta; species Loxodonta africana. The sequence continues at coordinate 80,603,465 of NC_087347.1, read as the reverse complement.
CAGAGGGTAGGTTTAGTAAACATTTGTAATTGAGGGTTTCTGTACACATCTTATTTAGAAGCATCTCTCCCAGTAGAGTTGATATGTGGAAGCAGGAGTGGCTGCTTTTGTCTTTGTTACTGCTAGGAAAAAGAAAACCAGTCACTGCCCAGTTAACTCTGACTCATGATGACCCCATGTGTGTCAGAGTAGAGCTGTACTCCCTGAGGTTTTGAATGGCTGATTTTTCTGAAGCAGATCACTGCCTTTCTTAGGCACCTTTGGGTGAACTCACACCTTCAATGCGTGGTTAGCAGCTAAGCACATTAAATGAACTGTTTGCACTACCCAGGACTCATAGTGGCAAGAAAACCAAAAAAAAAAAAAACATTGTCGTGGAGTTGACTCCAACTCAGAGGGACCCTGCTAAGAAGGAACCCATAAATCCAGCTTCATTTATCTGACTTCTTTAGTCAAAGAAATTAAATATCAGTGAGGATTTGGTTAAAAGTTGCTCTCACTTTAGCTTACACTCAGCCAACAAGAATGCAAAGGGTAAATCCAAGATAAAGGTATAAAGGAGTGACTGGATGCAGCTGCCTGGAGCTTCCTCATTGCTTCCTAAGGCACACCCAAAGAGAGCTACCTATAGCAGAGTGAGCAACCTGCAAAGTCACAGGAGTCTAGAACTGTGGGCTGGCTGCCTTTTCTACCTTTGGAGGCCAAGTCACAATCCAAGAGTTACCTACTACCTTGTAGGGCATTCTTCTCTGTGTTGCATCTGCATGCTTTCTACATCCATTTCTTATCCTCAGCCCTGCAGGTAGCCTTTTAGACGACTCTGTGCAGCTTATATCTGTCTAATTGTTTGACCTCGTTTTCCCTCGCTGTTCTAGTTGCTTGTTTCATTCTTGACTTCTCCTCACTTAGTTCTCTTGACTCATCTGGCTCTTTGAGTAGGTCCAAGATATTAGGCCTGATTTAAGTACTGTTCTAGGGTAAAAACATGTACAAAGTTTATTAAAGCAAAAAGAAAAGTTTTATTCAACATGTGTTCAAAGAGGCAAAAGTAGGAAACAGACAAGCATGCGTCTAGAGCCATGTCTGTCTGAGTCCAAGGAAATATCAGAGAATAGACAAAAGTGGAAAAACAGACAAGCATGCTGCTAGAGCCATGTCTGACCGACTCAGAGGTATGTTACAGAATCATCAGTGTATATTAACATTATAAATGGGAGAAACCACTGAAAGCTTCACCTTTTCACAGATTGGCTAAAAACCATTAAGTCACCATGATTCTACATTTTGAATTGTCTTTCTTAATAATCACTGGTACAGGTTTCAGTAACGATGGTCAGAGGGTCTTCTTTGGTCAACAAATCTTACTATTCACTAAAGGCCAATAGAAAAAGATAAGAGTGGAAAGTATGTGAGTCATTAATGCTGTATTTTATGATTTCTTTATGTGAAAGTTTCCCTAAAACATGCTTTCCAAGATTGTCCTAACTATTGTCTTTATACCTCAGGGCCCAGTTGAGGTGCCCCTGTGAGTCCTTGTGAGTCCAGCTCCAGCTGGGTCACATTCCAGGACAAGGAATAATGGCTCCAATATATCTCCTAAATCAGTACAGATATCTTAGTGTGAAATGAAATCCCCAGAAATTTAGCACTGCTCAAGACTGTTCTAATAACTTAAGAATGAGGACGATTCAGACATATAACATGTGTAACATAAGTCTGCTAATTATTAGTATCCTCTCCTCCACCCCAAACTGCATTTCTCCCACACTGCTTATAATGAGGAGCCCTCATGGTGCAGTGGTTAAGCTCTTGGCTGCTCACCAAAAGGCTGATGGTTAGAACCCACCAGCTCCCACCAGGTGCTCAACCAGAGAAAGATGTGGCAGTCTGCTTCCATGAAGATTCCCATTGCCTTTGAGTTCATTCTGACTTATAACAACAGTACAGGGCAGAGTAGAACTGCCCCATATGGTTTCTGACGCTATAATCTTTATGAAGCAGACTGCCACACCTTCCTCCTCAGGAGCGGCAGGTGTGTTGGAACAGCCAGCCTTTTGATTAAGAGCCCAAGTGCTTAACCACTGCACCACCAAGGTTCCTCTTGTGAAGATCACAGCCTTGGAAACCCTATGGGACAGTTCTACTCTGTGCTATGAAGTCACCATGATTTGGATTCGACTTGATGGCAGCAGATTTGGTTTGATCTTTTTGGCTTATAATGAACTTGGATTGTTGTGAACTTTCTCACTGAAAATGAGAGAATGCAGGATAACAGAAAAGAAAGGGGTGATGAAGAAATTTGTAATAAACATTAACTGAGGGGTGAATTAGATGAGTAGAGCACTTAGGATCTGGTACATACATGGCCAACTACTGTTACGTATTGTTATTTTTGTTATCATTATTGTTTTTGTTATTATTGTTTAGGGCTAAAATCTTTCTCTCTGTTCTCTGCTTTTCCCTCAGTGCCTAGAACAGTGCCTAACACAAAGTAGGTAGTCAATAAGTATCTATTGAATATTTATTGAATGAATTATTCTACAAAAAGTCTTTGGCTATCATTTCTCTTCCTCTCACATTTCACTTTAGGAAATGCGAGACTGTTAGCTGAAAACACCGTGCTCACTGGAGGTTCAAAATAGGCTTAATGATTGTTATGCTTGAGCTCATTGATGTAGGCACTGTGTCAATCCATCTCGTTGAAGGTCTTCCTCTTTTTCAATGACCCTCTACTTTGCTAAGCATGATGTCCTTTTCCAGGGACTGATCCCACCTGGTAACATGTCCAAAGTAAGTGAGACGAAGTCTCACCATCCTTGCTTCAAAGGAGCATTGTGGCTGTACTTATTCCGAGACAGATTTGTTTGTTCTTCCAGCAGTTCATATTCTTCACCAACACCATAATTCGAAGGCATCAATTTTTATTCGGTCTTCCTTATTCATTGGCCAGCTTTCACATACATATGAGGAACTGAAAACACCAAGGCTTGGGTCAGGTGCACCTTAGTCTTTAAGGTGCTGTCTTTGCTTTTCAACACTTTAAAGAGATCTTTTGCTGCAGATTTGCCCAGTGCAATATGTCATTTGATTTCTTGACTGCTGCTTCCATGGGTGTTGATTGTGGATCCAAGTAAAATGAAATCTTTGACAATCTCAATCTTTTCTCCATTTATCATGATGTTTATTGCTCCAGTTGTGAAGATTTTTGTTTTCTTTATGTTCAGGTGTAATCTATACTGAAGCCTGTAGTGTTCTATCATCATCAGGAAGTGGTTCAAGGCCTCTTCACTTTCAGCAAGCAAGGTTGTGTCATCTGCATAACTCAGGTTGTTAGTGGGTTTTCCTCCAATCCTGATGCCCGGTTCTTCTTAATATAGTCCAGCTTCTCAGATTATTTGCTCAGCCTACAGACTGAATAAGTATGGTGAAAGAAAAACTGAAGAGGAAGCAAATAACCCAAATAAGAAATGAGATGGAGGGCATTACAACAGACTTGACTGAAATTAAAAGGATCATAACAGAATACTATGAAAAATTGTACTCCAACAAACTTGAGAACCTAGAGGAAATGGGAAAATTTCTAGAAACACATTACCTACCTAAACTAACACAAACTGAGATAGAAAATCTGAACAGACCCATAACAAGAGACTGAAGTAGCAAAAAAAAAAAAAAAAAAAACTCCCAACAACAGCAAAAAAATGCCCTGGCCTGGATGGCTTCACTGGAGAATTCTACCAAACATTCAGAGAAGAGCTCATATCAGTACTACTCAAACTATTTCAGAACATAGAAAAGGAAGCAATACCACTGACTTAATTCTATGAAGCCAGCACAACGCTGATACCAAAGCCAGGCAAAGATATCACAAAGAAAGAAAATTACAGACCACTATCTCTCATGAATATAGGTGCACAAATTATCAACAAAATTCCAGCTAATAGAATTCAGCATCATATCAAGAAAATAATATACCATGACCAAGTGGGATTCATACCAGGTATGAAAGGATGACTCAACATCAGAAAATTAATCAATATAATCCACCACAATAAAAGAATGAAAGAAGAGAATCACATGATTATCTCGATTGATGCAGAAAAAGACATTTGATAAAGTCCAAAACCCATTCCTGATTAAAAAAAAAAAAAAAAAACTCTCCATAAAATTAGAATAGAAGGAAAATTCCTCAACATAATAAAGGGTATCTATACAAAACCAACAGCCAACATCATTCTCAACAGAGGCTGAAAACATTCCCCCTGAGAACAGGAAGAGGACAAAGATGCCCTTTATCACCACTCCCATTTAACATTGTGCTGGAAGTCCTAACTAGAGCAATAAGGCAAGATAAAGAAATAAAAGGCATCCAAATCGGAAAGGAAGAAATAAAGTATCCCTATTTACAGATGATATGATCCTATACATAGAGAACCCTACAGATTCCACAAGAAAACTACTAGGACTAATAAAAAGATTCAGCAAAGTATCAGGATACAAGATCAACATATAAAAATCAATTGGATTCTTATACATCAACAAAAAGAATTTTGGAAAGGGAATCAGGAAAACAATACCATTTATAATAGCCCCTAAAAAGATAAAGTATTTAGGAATAAATCTAACCAGGGACGTAAAAGACCTATGCAAAGAAAACTACAAAACGCTATTGCAAGAAACCAAAAGAGACCTACATAAATGAAAAAACATACCATGCTCAGGGATAGGAAGAATCAACATTGTGAAAATGTCAATCCTACCCCAAAGCAATCTACAGATATAATGCAATCCTGATCCAAGTATCAACAGAATTCTTTAATGAGATGGAAAAACAAATCACCAACTTTATGTGGAAAGAAAAGAGGCCCGGATAAGCAAAACATTATTGAAGAAAGAGAACAAATTAGGAGACCTCACACTACCTGATCTCAGAACCAAATATACAGCCACACTAATCAAAACAGTCTGGTACTTGTACAACAACAGACACACATACCAATAGAATAGAATCAAGAACCCAGATGTAAATCCATCCACCTATGGTCAGTTAATCTTTGACAAACGACCAAAGACCATTAAATGAGGAAAAGACCGTCTTTTTAATAAATGGTACTGGCATAACTTCTTGTCCATCTGTAAAAAAAAAAAAATGAAACAGGACCCATACCTCATACCATACACAAAAACTAACTCAAAATTGATCAAAGACCTGAATATAAAACCTAAAATGACAAAGATCATGGAAGAAAAAATAGGAACAATGCTAGGGGCCCTAATATATGGCTTAAATAGAATATCAAACATAACTAAATATGCACACACAATCAAAGATGAACTAGATAACTTGGGTTTTCTAAAAATTAAACACTTATGCTCATCAAAAGTCTTCACCAAAAGAATAAAAAGAGAACCTACAGACTGGGAAATTTTTTTTGGCTACCACATATCTGACAAGGGTCTAATCTCTAAAATCTATAGAATATGTCAACACCTTGACAATAATCCAACTTAAAAATGGGCAAAGGATATGAACTGATACCTCACCAAAGAAGACAATCAGGCAGCTAACAGACGCATGAGGAAATGCTTACAATCATTAGCCATTTAACCAAACCCTTCGCAATTGAGTCGATTCCAACACATAGCGACCCTAAAGGGCAGAGTAGAACTGCCCTACAGGGTGTCCAAGGAGCTTCAGTGGATTTGAATCACTCAGCTTTTGGTTAACAGCCGTAGCTCTTAACCTTCCACCACCAGGGCTCCTCATTAGCCATTAAACCCAGTGCCCTCGAGTTGATTCCGACTCATAGCCATTAGAGAAATGCAAATCAAAACTACCGTGAGATACTATCTCACACTGACATTACTGGCACTAATTAAAAAAAACAAAAAATGACAAATGTTGGGGAGATTGGAACTCTATGCACTGCTGGTGGAAATACAAAATGGTGCAACTACTTTGAAAAACAATATGGCACCTCCTTAAAAAGCTAGAAATAGAAATACCATGCAATACAGCAACCCCACTTCTAGAGAAATCTTAGAGAAATAAGTGCCGTCACACAAATAGACATTGCAAGATTATTCACAATAGCAAAAAGATACAAACCACCTAAGTGCCCATCAAAGGATGAAGGGATAAATAAATTCTGTTACATATACACAATGGAACACTATGCAATGATAAAGAACAAAGGTGAATCTGCAAAACATCTTACAACATGGATGAATCTGGAGGGCATTATGTTAAGTGAAATAAGTCAATCACAAAAAGACAAATATTGTATGAGACCACTCTTATAAAAACCCAAAATGTTTACACACAGAAACAAAACAAAACCTTGATGGTTATGAGGAAGAGGGGGAAAGGGGAGAGGGAATCATTAACTAGATTGTAGATGAGTTAACTTTGATGAAGTGGAAGACAACACACAATATGGTCAGCAGAATTTGACAAAGTCATAAATGCTTCCTATACACATCCAGATACCTTGAGGGAAATCAGTTACTGGGGCTGAGGAATGGGGATCATGGTCTCAGGGGACATCTAGGTCAATTGGCATAACATAGTTCATAAAATGTTCTACATCTTACTTTGGTTAGTGGTGTCTGGGGTCTTAAAAGCTTGCAAGTGGTCATCTAAGACCCATCTGTTGGTCCCCATCCAGTCTGGACCAAAGGAGAATGGAAAAAAAAACAAAGATACAAGGAAAATTTTTGTCTGAATGACTAGTAGACCACATGAACAATATCCTCCACCAGCCCGAGCCCAGGACAATTAGATGGTGCCTGGTTACCACCACAGACTGCTCTGACAGGGATCACAATAGAGAGTCCCAGACAGAGCAGGAGAAAAATGTGGAACAAAATTCAAATTCACAAAAAAAGGCCAGACTTGCTGGTCTGACTGAGACTGGAGGAACCCCTAAGACAATGGCCCCTGGACACCCTGTAACTCAGAACTGAAGCCACTCCAGAAGTCCACCTTTCAGCCAAAGATTAGACAGGCATATAAAACAAACAATAACACATGTGAGGAACATGCTTCTTAGTTCAATCAAGTATATGAGACCAAATGGGCAACACCTGCCCAAAAGCAAAGACAAGAAGGCAGGGAGGGCCCATCAACGGATGAACGGATAAGTAAATTATGGTATATTCACACAATGGAATACTACACATCAATAAGGAACAATGCTGAATCTGTGAAACATTTCATAACATGGAGGAATCTGGAAGGCATTATGCTAAATGACATTAGTCAGTTGCAAATGGACAAGTATTATATGAGACCATTATTATAAGAACTCAAGAAATAGTTTAAACACAGAAGAAAATATTCTTTGATGGTTACGAGGGTGGGAAGGGAGGAAGGGAGAGGGGTATTCACTAATTAGATAGTAGAGAAGAACTATTTTAGGTGAAGGGAAAGACAACATACAATACAGGAGAGGTCAGCACAAGTGGACTAAACCAAAAGCAGTTTCCTGCATAAACTGAATGCTTTGAAGGCTAGCGTAGCAGGGGCAGGGGTTTGGGGGCCATAGTTTCAGGGAACATCTAAGTCAATTGGCATAAAAAAATCTATTAAGAAAACATTCTGCATCCCACTTTGGAGAGTGGCATCTGGGGTCTTAAACGCTAGCGAGTGGCCATCTAAGATGCATCAATTGGTCTCAAACCACCTGGAGCAAAGGAACATGAAGAACATCAAAGACACAAGGTAATTATGAGCCCAAGAGACAGAGACAGCCACGTAAATCAGAGACTGCATCAGCCTGAGACCAGAGGAACTAGATGGTGCCCGGCTACAACCGATGACTACCCTGACAGGGAACACAACAGAGAATCCCTGAAGGAGCAGGAGAGCAGTGGGATGCAGACCTCAAATTCTCATAAAAAGACCAGACTTAATGGTCTGACAGAGACTAGAAGGACTGCAGAGATCATGTCCCCAGACCTTCTGTTAGCCCAAGACAGGAACCATTCCAAAGCCAACTCTTCAGACAGGGATTGGACAGGACAATAAATTAGAAAACGATACCGGTAAGGAGCAAGCTTCTTGGCTCAAGTAGACACATGAGACTATGTGGGCAGTTCCTGTCTGGAGGGGAGATGAGAAGGCAGAGGGCAACAGAATCTGCCTGAATGGGCATGAGGAATTCAGGATGGAGTGTGCTGTCTCATTTGGGGGAGAGCAAACAGGAGTACATAGCAAGGTGTATATAAATTTTTGTATGAGAGACTGACTTGATTTGTAAACTTCCACTTAAAGCACGCACACACGCGCACACACACACACACACAAAAGAATGCAGGGAGGGACAGGAAAACTGGAGGAATGGACATAGGAAACTCAGGGTTGAAAGGGAAAGGGGGAGAGTGCTGACACATTGTGGGATTGCAACCAATGTCACAAAACAATTTGTGTATGTATTTTTGAATGAGAAGCTAATTTGGCTGTAAACTTCCACTTAAAGCACAATAAAAAAGGGGGGCTTTATGAACTTTTTTTTTACGTCTTAAAAGAAATGGGGTGCAGTGAGAGGTACAAAAAACATTTTCCTATTATGTCGTTATGAGAAGAATAAAATGCTATGTACGGAGCATGACCCATCAAGTCTGCAGGAAATCTCAGGGGCATCAGTAGGACTTGGTGTGGCAGGGATGAAAGTACCAAGAGGGAAGAAGGAGGGATGACAAAGGAAATTAGAAGGGGCGAACATGCAAGACACCACCCCCTCTCACATGGTAGCATTAGAAAGACAGTGTTGATTTAATCAATGAACAAAGTAAAATTCTCAGGCTGTGAAACTTTTGTGAATAAAAAGTTTGCCTTATTCTTGTTCTGATTTATAGGAGAATGTTCACTTATGCATGGAACGTGAAACTTAGCTGTGTTTAGGAGCCTGGGAAGTCTTTATTTCATCGGCCAGAAGATGGAGCCATTATACAAAGAATTCAACAATAAATTGGAGGTGGAAATGGAACAATTTCTCTCTTAATTATTATTTCAAAACAATTTATGAAATTTCATAGTCCAAATACCACTTTTTTTTTAACAATGTAAACAAGGTAATATTGTGTTTTAATACACATATGCAGAGAAATAATGTATTGTTAGACAATTGGGAGTTATATATGGTCATGGAAATAAGCATATGCATGGAGCCCTGGTGGCACAGTGGTTAAGTGCTACTGCTGCTAAACAAACAGTCAGCAGTTCAAATCCACCAGCTGCTCCTTGGAAACCCTACAGGGCAATTCTACTCTGTCCTATAGGGTATGAATCGAAATCCGTTTGATGACAATGGGTAGGCAATGGGTAAGCGTATGCATGGAAGTTTCACACCTACTGTCCTGAGTAAAAAAAAAAAAAAAAATTTTTTTTTTTTTTTACTGTCCTGAGTAGGTGAGCTCTATTAGGACAAACACCTGTAAGATAGAACAAGCCATTACATGGTTGTACTGTAGACTTATCATCGCACTGGATACCTTGAACCAAGGCAAGTTTCACTGAGCAGGTGGCATTTGAGCTGCTACTCTTGAATATTCTTCTTTGTGATTCTCCTATAACATCATCTGGGAGAATACTTTTAAACTGGGAGCTCCAGTAATTTTTTAAAATTATTATTACTCATAGTGTACCGCCTATAAACACCACTGTTATCATTTTCATTATAATTCTCTATAACCATTTTCAAGTAGTTTTACTAAATACTCATAAAAATCTATACTTACAAAGAACAGGAGACAAAACAGAGAAGTTAAATACCATATGCAATTAAGTAAGGTCACACACCGATTAAGTAGCAGAGAATGAGACCCAAAGTTGACCTTCCTGTCTTGTAGCTCAGGCTCGGTCTGTTGGATCTCTCCCCGCCCCCAACTTCTACCACCGTTTAACACGTGACACTAGCTAGTAAATGCAGGGAATGAGTGCTTTTCTGATGGATCAATTTTAGGAGTGGGCACTGAGAACTGTGTGTAAATCCATAGAACCTATGGATTAAAATCCACAGAATTTCCATTTGCTCTTAAATTTAGCTGCACATTAGAATCACTTGGGAGCTTCTAAAAGTTCGAATGCCCAGACTGCATCCAATCCAGACCTATTAAAGCACAATCTCCGGAAGTGGGACTCAGGTATTGCTTTCAAGTTTCCCAAGAGACTGAAATGTCCAGCCAAATGTGAGAACTAAGGATCTTGACCAGTGCTTCTTCTCAAACTGTATTGTGCTTATGAGTCACTTGGTATCTGGAGAGTCCCTACTCCAAGTGTGATTACTGAACTAAAAGCCTCAGAATCAAGGACTCTTTAAAAAATGCAAATGTGGGAACCGCCCTAGACCTACTGAATCAGAACTCTGTGGCTCACTCAAGCCACACCTGTTGTTTTCCCGTTGATTCTAACTCATAGCGACCTTATAGGACAGAGTAGAATTGCCCCGTAGGGTTTCTAAGGCTGTAATCTTTAGGGGGAAACCCTGGTGGCGTAGTGGTTAAGTGCCATGGTTGCTAACCAAGAGGTTGGCAGTTCAAATCTGCCAGGTGCTGCTTGGAAACTCTATGGGGCAGTTTGACTCTGTCCTATGGGGTCACTATGAGTCGGAACCGACTCGACGGCAGTGGGTTTTGAGTTTGGAATCTTTAGGGAAACAGACTGCTGCATCTTTCTCCTGAGGAGCAGTTGGTGGGTTCGAACCACTGACATTTCGGGTTATCAGTGGAGAGCTTAACTGCTGCCACCACCAGGGCTCCTTATTCTGGAGCTGGGGTCTAACAATCTGTATTTTAACAAGCCCTCCAGTAATTCTGATGCCTGCTGAATTTGAGAACTACTGGTTTAAGTCGGAATCGACTCCACAGCACTGGGTTTTGGGTTTTTGGGTTTAATTTTGGCCCAGCCATCTTCTGCTTTCTTATCCCTGGCAAATGATGTTGACTCCATCTTCCAAAGGGATGGAATTTATTCTTTACCTCACTGATCATTTCATTCTGGAAACTAACCCACCTTTCATTTTTCACCAAAATTGCTAAACAAGGTAGACACATTCTGTTTGATATTGAATCACTTTTACTTTCAAGGGCTGCTTTCCTTGACATGAAGGATGTTGATGTTTGAAGTTTTGGGGATGAAAGAAGCTGACAAAGAAGGCAAGAAAAAAGTAGACAGAAAAATTCCAAGATTCTGTAGGTGTACTGAACTTTCTGATTGATCTTCTACTAGGATTCTCATCCATCTAATTAGATACTCTACATATAGTCAGTGCCAGAAATAAAATTTGCATAATTTATGAGACATCCAGAATGTTCAGAAAATAGCCATGATCTTAAGAAAAAACAGCACAACACTTAACAAGATGCTTGTCATTGTTCTGTTTGTGCCTTTTTGACCATAGCTTTTTTGTTGCTAGGCACCATCCAGTTGGTTCTGACTCATAGTGACCCTATGTACAACAGAACAAAACACTGCCAGATCCTGTGCCATCCCATAATGGTTGCTATGTTTGAGCTCATTGTTGCAGCCACTGTGTCAATCCATCTTGTTGAAGGTCTTTCTCTTTTTCGCTGGCCCTTTACCAATGTCTCAGGAAAAGAAAAATTTTAGTGCGCTCTTTGAGACAAAAGTGTAATATACTGACCAAGCTATCTAACTTTAATCTGGATACTAGACTAACAGCTATGTTTTTTGAGAAAAACATATTTTTCTTCAGTGGTCAAAACCAGGCTATGAAACCATATGCCCTGAGGGGTCTTAACCAAGTGACCATCTGTACCCCTTGAAATACCTATACTTAGAGTTCTGTTTGAGTGCTGTTGCCAACAATGTATTTTTTCTTTCTGCAAGATATAGAAACTGCATGTAAGCATCTTTCGACCATGATGAAAGGATCCTGTGAAAATATTCGTAATCACTAACTATACTATTAATAATCAGTAACCTATCAGAGTGTGATTATTATAAACCAAATTCACTGATTTTCCTGTAATTGCCCTTCCTATGGTTTGGTTCCTCTTTATACCCCATAAGAATACTTGTGTAATGAAACTGCCCAGGGAGTACCTGGTTCCATTTTCAATGGGCTGATGTAGTTCTCCAACTGCAATGGTTTTAAACCCTTAAAAAATCTGTTTTAACTTGAAACAGCGTTCAAGTTTTTCTCTACGACACCAAGCAAACTTTTTTGACTACCACTCGCTATATGTATGGAAAGATGTAATCTTTGGAGTCAGAGAGCTCTGGATTTGAATTTTGGCTTCACCACTTTCAGGATGTGTGCCTTGGGCAAGTTACCTAAGTTTATTTCCTCATTTCTGATGTGTGACAAAAAAATATCAGAGAATAAATAGTAGAATACGTAAATTAACACTGTTCTTGGCACAATTCTGTGCTTAGTGACTTAATATTCTTAGAAATTGGCCCTGGTGAGAGCATTTACACCACAGAAATCAACAAAGATACATATAAATTAGAACTTTTCCCCCAGGAGAGCTGGTTGTTAAACATTTACCAGCATACCGCTGGTAGGCATTCCTTTTGTGGCTATTTATTTCCTGGTGGGCTGATTTAGGAGGTAGTTTGCTTTTCTCTCATGGGGTTAAACAAACATAGCAAATCATAGCCCAAATAGGTCATACAAATGAAGGGATCTAGGAAGACTTTACTTGAAATCCCTCTCTCACCGATATGTTATTAATCCACCCTGTATTCCCAGATATGAACAAAAGGAAACAATAAAATATGAGCAACACTGACCATTCCTGAAATTAGTCTATCAGAGCTTTTCCTCTTCAAGCCAAACTGATTGGGTGTGGGGCTCTGAAATAACCCATTTAGCTAATGTTTGTTGTTTTGTGCTGTCCATACATACTTATGGGACAGAGTAGGGATTCCTGCCCCATAGGGATTCCTAGGCTGAGATCTTTACTGGAGCAGATTGCCAGGTCTTTTCTCCCACAGAGTGGCTGGTGGGTTTGAACCACTGACCTTTTGGTTAGCTGCCAAGTGTTTAACCATTGTACTACCAAGGCTCCTCAGCTCAGCTAAAGTACTGAGCATCTACTGGTTGTCAGGCCTCTTGGGGATGGAGACAGCTAAAGCAGAAAAGGCCTCTACCTCGTGGAGTTACATTTATCAATTGAGAGGAGACTAAGTGCTGAAATAAAAAAATTAAAAAAAAGAATCAAATGTTATAGAGAGTGACTAGAGTAGTAGGGTTGCTTTAAATAGGCTGAGCAGGCCTATTTAAGGAGGAAACTCTTGAGCTGAAACTTAAAACTGTGCAGCTGTGTTTTGAATCAGAAGATCTTCATTTTAGGCAGAGTAGACAAAGAGCAAAAGCCCCAAGGCAGAAGTGGACTTATTGGGTCAGAGAATAGAAAGAAGGTCAGTAGAGCTAAAAAAAAAAAAAAGGGGTATTTAAGAGAGTGGATGGACATGAGGTGGTAGTTAAGCAGGGTCCAGATCATGTAGGGTCGTTTAGAATGCTAAGAAATCTACCTTTATGCTAATGCAACACGAAGTTTTGAAAAACCTAAAGAGGAATTAGGATAATGGGGAGAATGACTTAATCTAAATTAGAGTCAAAAGGGTTACTCTGGCTGCTATGTGAATAGATTGTAAGGAATCAAATGCAGAGGCAAAAAGAACAGTTAGATGGCTACTACAAAAGTCCAGGCAAAAGATGTTAGTGATATGGACTAGGGTGATGGCAGTGGAGATAAAAGAATTAGTAGATTTGAGATGTATTTTATAGGTTGAACCTACAGTATTTATTGATGAATTGGATGCATACCTAAAAGAAGGAAATGAGAATGCACTGAATGTTTTGTTTTTGAGGAAGAGGGCAAATATTAGGTCCCTCAACTGGTGGTGCAATTGTCAAGGGCTCAGCTGCTAATTGAAAGGTTGGCAGTTATAATTTTCAACTCCAGGATTTCTGTTTGATTCCTCTTTACAATTTGTATCTCTTTATTGATATTCTCTCTATGGTGAAATCTCATGCTCACAGTTTCCTTAGTTCGTTATACATGGTTTCTTTAGGTTTTTTTTTTTTTTTTTTTAACATAGTTAAAATAGCTGATTTAAAGTCTTTGTTTAATAATCCAGAATCCAGGCTTCCTTGGGGCCAGTCTCTATTGGCTGCTTTTTATTTTGTGTGCAAATCATACTTTTTTTCTTTACATGTCTCATAATTTTTTATAAAGGAATATACATTTTAAGTAATATAATGCAACAACTTTGAAAATCATACTCAACCTTCTTCCCTAGGTTTACCATGGTTGCTTTTGTTATGGTAGTGGTTGTTGTTGTGGTTTGTATGTTTAGTGACTTTCCCGGGCTAACTCTATAAAGCTTGTGTCTTGTCATGTGTGAACAGTGAAGTCTCAGTTTAGTTAGCTTAGTTAAATTGTCTTAAATGTGTTGGACCAATAAGTCTCCAGGCCTTTGTCAGCAAAGGGACTCTGCTTGTTGGGACACACTTTTTAAGACTTACACAGGCAGTTTACAGCTCTGCCTTAGCCTTTACTTCCTGCTTGCTCAGAGCCTAAAGGTCAGTTAAAGTTGAGATCTTAGGGGTTTACCAGGTATTTCCTGGACTTCCACACATTTCTAGGATGTGCACAGACTTATAGATGCATGTGGCCTCCTAGTTTCCCAGGAATATGTTGGAGCTTTTCAGAGTCCTCTATGACCATCTCATTCTCCAGCTTTTTCTTTTAAGGTTTTTGGTCAACTCATTTGCTCCTACTATTATTATTACCACAGGCAGCTGCAATGTTAAGTAATTGCAAACAATCCCAAGTAAAGGCTGTCTGCACTGGGTGAGCTCCAAGTCAGGTAAATAAAGACCCTCTTTGGAGTGGGATTTCCCAGGCAACTGGCAGGGAAGTCACATAATGAGAATCCTCTGGGAATGAGGCTTTTGGGAACTTCAAACTTATTCTTCTGCCTCCATTGAATGCTAGGCTGCAAATCCCCACTGCAGTTGCATGACTGTTGGTTTTTAAGACTTCTGTGGAGCTAGGGAGAGGGAGATGATCGTAAAGAAAGTTAAAACAACACAAATTTTGCTTTTCTGTCTGAGATTCAGCCATTTTTCTTGAATAAAATCTCTAGTTTAATTTGCACAGTTATGAAAAATTTCACTTTGATAATTTTTGCCAGTGTTTCCATCCTTTTATGGAGGAGCAGATTTTGAGAAGTCCTTACTCTGACATTTCCACTATGTCGTGAAAACTCAATTTAAAAATGGGTGAAAATGCAAGCAGATACTTCACAAAAGAGGGTATTGAATGTTCTCTTTTAGTTTCTTATAATATCTACCCTGCTATCTGCTGAAAAAGTAGGTTCCATCAGAAGTGGATAATGGCCATGTTAAGCCTTGATACTTTTATGCAATGTGGCTTTTGCCTCTACCATTCCATCAAAAATGCTTGTGCTAAATGATAGATACTTTAACAGTTGCTGACAACTCTGCAGTATTTGTAACACTGATCACTTTCTCTCAATACTTTCTGCTCACTCTCTTTAAAACTCCCTGTTCCATGTTTCTCCTTGCATGCATTCTTACTGGTTGACTTAGTCTGCTGTTTGGATTCAGTCGCTCCTGAGAAAGCAGATTTCTGGATATATTTCTTTAACTCTGAACTCCAGACCTTTATATCCAAGTGCCTTCAGGGCTTCTTCACTTTGACCCATAGCACCTCAAACTCAACACATTCAAATGAAAATATAGCATAGTACCGTTATCATTGACTGATTCTCCCAGGACACAGTAGGTGCTTGATATCATTTTGTTGAATTTATGGCTGAATCTTTGAGAAATACTTCAGAAAATGTATAATAAATTGTTGTATTCTAAAGTTAAGATTTTGGTTTTTTTTTTTTTTTAAAGTTAAGATTACAGCCAAGACAACTCTATGGAGCAGTTCTACTCTGTAATGCATGGGGTCACCATGAGTCTGAATTAACTGCACTGCAACTAACAACAACAAACAACCATATGCTTTATATACTTTGGAATTACTGAGAATCAGTCAATGTGCTAGGTGATATTTACACATACAGATACTGTAAGTAAAAGAATAATATTTTTATCACTATTTTACATGTGAAGAAACTGAGGCTTAGAAAATATAAGTACATTGTTTGAGTCTGCAGTTGCATTGTTAGTAAGAGGCAGAAAGATTTAAACCACGATATTACATAATATGGTGTGTATGTTTGTATATTTATTTATTTTTATTGTGCTTTAGATGAAAGTTTACAGAGCAAATTAGTTTCTCATTAAACAATTAATACACATATTGTTTTGTGACTTTGGTTGCCAAACCTGTGGCATGTCAACACTCTCCCCTTCTCCACCTTGGGTTCACCCTTTGTCCTGCTTTGCTGTCTCCTCCTGCCTCCTTGTCCTTGCCCCTGGGCTAGTGTGCCAATTTAGTCTCATATAAATGGCTGAAGTGTGTGTATTATTCTTTGCTTTGTGGGCCTATCTAATCTTTGGCTGAAGGGTGAACCTCAGGAGTGACCTCAGTGCTGAGTTAAAAGGATGTATGGGGGCCATACTCTCCAGGTTTCTCCAGTCTCTGTCAGACCAGTGAGTCTGGTCTTTTTTGTATGTGTGTGAGTTTGAATTTTGTTCTACATTTTTCTCCAACTGTGTCTGGGACCCTCCATTGTGATCCGTGTCAGAGCAGTCAGTGGTGGTATCCAGGCCATCTAGTTGTGCTGGACTCAGTCTGGTGGAGGATGTGGTAGTTGTGGTCCATTAGTCCTTCGAACTACTCTTTCTCTTGTGTCTTTGGTTTTCTTCATTCTCCTTTGCTCCAGATGGAGCAGGACCAGTGAAGTACCTTAGATGGCTGTTCATAAACTTTTAAGACCCCAGACACTACTCACAAAAGTAGGATGTAGAACATTTTCTTTATAAACTGTTATGCCAGTTGAGCTAGATGTCCCCCGAGATGATGGGCCCCAGCCCTCAGTCCAGTAATTTGGTCCCTCAGGGAATTTGGATGTGTCTATGAAGCTTCTATGACTTTGTCTTGGTCACTACTTTTTTTTTTTTCTGCACTTCTTAAAGGCATACAATGGGAACGATCTCTAAAAAACAGAATTTAGATTAACTTAAGTGCTTACAATGTCTTATCTAATTTATTTTATTGACTTCATAAAAAGGAATGGATTAGTTTTGTTTGTTTTAGCTCTCAAGATGACAAAAGCAGGGGGAAAATGAATTCTCTTACTCTAAGAAATAACAGGATAAGAGGAAATGCCAACAAGGAAAAAAGTGGCAAAAGCTGCCAGAGTGTTTCTCAGATTTGTGTAGCTCAAAGAGCTTCATTTTTCTACACCAGCATTGGCTTCTTTAAGTCAAACTAATTACATCCCTTCCAATTCATTCTGAGTCAGAATCTACTTGATGGCAATGTTTTTTTTTTTTTTTTAGTTCTAGGCAAGGAGCCCTGGTGGCGCAGTGGTTAACTGGACTGCTGACCGAAAGTTTGGCAGTTCAAACCCACAAGCTGCTCCACAGAAGAAAGATGCAGCAGTTTGCTTCCACAAAGATTACAGCCTTGGACATCCTATGGGACAGTTCTACTCTGTCCTACAGGGTCACTATGAGTAGGCATCAACTGGATGGCAATGAGTTTGGCCATTTGTTTGTTTGTTTAGCTCTAGGCATGAGAGTTAAATAGATTTTCAACTTTATTTCAAAGGAAAAAAATTTAAATGTGCTTGCCTTCAAAGTTGCTTCTTGCTTGTTCCCTTTCTTCAGATTTGTTATATAGGCTGTGGCTTATTTTCATAGAGCCAAAACAGACAACTGCTCTTGTTCTCCCTGGCTTTCTCCCAGAAACCTCTTTGCCCATAGCCCTGCTCTAAGTGATTTTCTGGCTAAGGCTAGAGTGAAGCACACTCATTGTCTTTAAAATAAATGGACATGTGTGATTTTTTTTTTAGGGGTAAACATATCTTTTTTTTCTGTTAGTTGCAAATGCCAGGGCCAATAGTAGGAGACTCTAAACCAGTTATCAACATTTGTTCTGAATTTAAGGTCAAAATGAGAAGGTTAGGATGAAATGAGTAGATAAATAGAAATAAATTAGGCAGCAAAATTAAGCCTGGGGAAACTCTTTTCCCACTTCTGTTTTCTTCCAATCCTCTGTTATCAGAAGTTTATCAGAACTGATTCTGTTGAGGACATCAGCTAGAACAAATGTATCAACCAAGACTAGCCAAGTTGTTTAGGAAGGTTAGAAGAGAATTCCATTTTTACTATTTTCTTGAAGGGAGTTGTGTGAGGGCACTCTAAAACTAAAGGGATTGGTATGGTTAAAAATGGCTGACCCAAACCTGAATCAAAACTCCATTTTCTAATTAGGTTTTAGCTTGTTCAAAATCCTTATTTCTGCTTTCCTAAAATATAACCTGTGATTCAGAGTCTGGTGACATGTAACTTCTTGTAAAACTTTAACCACCCTCAGCAAACAAAAGGGGGCAAGAATGTGGTTTGTGAAGAAATGTTCATAGGAAAGATTTATCAAGGTGGTCTTTGGAAAATGTTTGTGTAGCATGCCCCAAGAAGAATGTATTATGTAGATATTTTAGAAAATCACTTCCTAGGTTGATTCCAGCAAGTCTGTGTTAGAAAATGGATCTGTCATCGTTGTAAAATTTTCCTTTACCATTATCTTGTAGCCATATGTAATTCTCAAGCCTCCATGATTATGGTTATGTACTCCCTTCCCCATATTTCTGTATAAAAAGCTCACCTGTCCCTCAGAATGTTGGAACACTGTGTGATCTCTCACTGCATTGTGATGCTCAGCTATCACTGTTTTACTGTACAATAAAATTCTTTTGTTCTCTGCTTACAGAGTTTGTCCTTAATCTTGCATTATGACAGTCATAATTAGATTTTGATATTTAGAAGTTTGGAAGTTGTGATATTCACAGGCTATTTTAAGAAAACAGATATTTTCTCTGGAGTTTTAATACCTATTTTTTATCCATAAAATTTTATTACAAAAATAATTCTTAATTTCTAACAAGAAGAGCATCAAGGAAAATTATAATAACCTAGCTTCAACCAGAAGTCCAAATTTTTAACTATCACTTTTAATCTTTACCCCATTAATTTTTTTTCTACACCTGTTAATGCCAAATGACGTTTTGAAACTTTAAAAAAAAAAAAAAAAATCAGTTATTTGTTTAAGTGAATAGTAAAATAACCATTAGGAATCAAATGTTAATTAGCTGCTGAGTGGTCTTCTCTAGGAAACAGCTTATAAATTATTGGAGTAAATGACTAGAGGGGATAATTCTAGAGTTACAAAAGCTTGCAGTAAAAGACAATGTGCAATTTCAGGTCAATACTTTTAAATTATGAACAAAAATTATGACTTTTGGGCATGCAGCACTCATATATAGAGGGATATGCCCCTCTATATATCATAAAATAAAATAATATATACCATAGGTAGTGGACCATGTAATAAGATGCACAATTTAGTACATACATGTATAGTTTATGCCATATGAAAAAATCACTATAATATCACTCTGATATTTATCATCATTTTTGTCTCCCACTCTAATGTGAGCTCCATTTGGGCAGGGATTTGTCTGTCTGGGTCTGTTTGTCCGCAGTGCCAGGAACAAGGCCTGACAGATTGAAGGTACTCAGCAGGTATTTGCCGAATGGATAAATGAATGACTAATTGGTGTATGATGTTTAATTCACTTTGAGCATAAACTGGATGTTGCTAAATTTGACTCTCTAGAGATTAATCAGGGCTCAGTAAAACTTAAAATTTATGGGTTTATTTTCTTAGGTTGAGTTGGAAGTGAAAGCATCAGCAGCTCTAAAAACTCTGCAGAAGACCTAAAGTAGATGGCTTTTGCTTGACCTTTTAGGAAGAATAGAAAACTCCCATTTCTTATAGTCTTATTTTACCAAGAGTCTTTCTAAAGTTCCTCTTTGAACTTCATTATTTTCTCATCACATTCAACATGATGTGAGTAATCATCTATTCTTCGTCCCTAAGTCAAGAGTCTCATGTCTTTTGCCAGTGTCTATGAAACTGGCAGACTAATTTATCAGCTCTAAAATAGGGTAAAATCTCAGATCCTTCATAGTCCTTGACAGAAAATGATATATTATAATAAAGGTTGGCAAACTACATATCAGATCCACCCTGTCATCTGTTTTTGTACAGCCCATGGGCTAAGAATGGTGCTTACATTCTTAAATGGTTTAAAAAATTAAAAATTTTTTTTGAATATTAAAAAGAATATTTTTGATACATGAAAATTATAAAAGTTCAAATTTCAATGGCCATAACTACAGCCTTATTAGAACACAGCTATACATATTTATTTGTGAATTGCCTGTGACTGCTTTCATGCTACAATGGCAGAGTTTAGTTGTTGTGACAGAGATAGTGTATGACGCTCTCATCAGTTTGCACACTGTTTGGCACATTACAATTTGCAATAACAGTCATAAGTTGACAGCATTTAAGCACCATGTATATTGTCATATTCTGGCATTTTATTATTTATTTTAATTATCGGTGCTTACACATAATGTCAAAAAAAGAAAAGTCAAATGACATGCTTTTTAAGGAAGAGTGGTGTGTGAGTTCTTCTGGTTTAGAGTCAAATGACAAAGTATTATGTTTACTATGCAATGGCACTACAGCTATTCTAAAAGAATAAAATATAAATTAACATTACAATAGTAAATACTCATCACAGTAGTTCCAACTCGAAGAAAATTCAGTCAGAAAATTTAAAATATTTAAAATGGAATAACTCGTCACAACAGAATTTGTCGTTCACAGACAAAACCAATAATAAAATTGCAACAAAAGCAATTTTAGAGCGGCTGACTTGTTAGCCAAACAAGGGAAACTGCTGTTAAAAATAATCAGAACTTGCTAGAATTTGAACATAATATTTATTCTGAGTAGTTATTCTATATGCATATAAACCAAAATCAAACCCATTGCTGTCGAGTTGATTCTGACTCATAGTGACCCTACAGGACAGACTAGAACTGTCCCATAGGGTTTCCAAGAGTGGCTGGTGGATTTGAACTGATGACCTTTTTGATTAGCAGCTGAACTCTTAACCACTGTGCAACCAGGGCTCCCTATATGCATATAAGGAAGCCATTTTGATTCCAGAAAAAGCAAATGGCTCAAAGAAGCTAGGTACAATGGGATTTATAAAGAGGAGGAAGAAATATAGAAGATCAACCTAATCTTAATCTTAACATGATTGGTTGAAACCTACCTTCCGCCTTGACTGACTCATCAACCGATATCAGTTTTCTTCTGGCCTGGCTGCTAATAATTTCACCCTCCACCCACCTGCAGCTATGAGGCATTTTGAGATTTAAACTGGG
Source organism: Loxodonta africana (assembly GCF_030014295.1). Classification (NCBI taxonomy): domain Eukaryota; kingdom Metazoa; phylum Chordata; class Mammalia; order Proboscidea; family Elephantidae; genus Loxodonta; species Loxodonta africana. Next base: position 80,582,040 of record NC_087347.1, on the reverse strand, counting down.
AGGCAATGATTTGAAAACTATCCTCTTCTAGCAGGATAATACAAATTTATATTGCTGTAAAGCAGTTTCTGACAGGCTTTTGCAGTTTTGGTCATGCTCTTTATAGTTAACATTTAGTTTTCCGAATAAGGAAGTCTTAAACCCAAAGATGTCTGTTATTAATTTTCTTATTCAACACTGCTTACCGATGTGAGTTAATTAATCATGCTTTATTGCTGTATTTGAAGAAACGTATATGTAGAAAATATACTGTCTTTTGGAGAGAACAATTACTCAAAAAATTGAGGTCATTTGGAATAACACTAATAATTAAAATATAAGGCAAATGACTGCTACTGATTCTCTTTGGCTCTAGATATGTGGACAGATGTTACTGATAATGCTTAAAACAAAAACCAAACACTAAACCTGCTGCCATTGAGGCAAGTCCAACTCATTCATATAATAGAGTAGAACTGCCCCATAAGTTTTCCAAGGAGCAGCTGGTGGATTTGGACTGCCATCCTTCTGGTTAGCAGCTATAGCTCTTAACCGCTGTGCCACCAGGGCCTGATACTGCTTAAAGATATACTGCTTAGTTATTATTTATTCAAAGAAGCAAGCGGAGTTTGAGGGACTGAAGAATTAAAAAAAAAAAAAAACTAAGCTCTATGAATTTTTTTTTTTTTTATGAATAGTCTGCATGGAACAACTGCAGATGAAAATATTTTCAAAGAATTTAAGAAAACATTCATTTAGTACAACTTGAAGTGGAATCTGCTAAGATACGTTACAACAGATGGTGGTAAAAAATATGTGTGGAGCTGAAAAAGATTGAGTTGGGTAAATTTACAAAGCTTTTGAACATACAAGGTATTTGAAGCCTATGTGTTATTTATTGTCTTTATACATCAGCAGATACCTTGCGGGAAATGTACAAATCTATCATGTGTTATTGGGTCAGTAGTGTCAATGGTGGACTAACTTCAATAATTTTGTGGATTTGCCCATTGTTGTTTCTGCTATGTGATAGGACAAGAAGCTGAATGTCTTCTCCTATCACATAGCAGTTTGATGGCTTAGCATGAGTAAAGTTTTATTGAGTTTTTTTTGTAGCTCAGGGCTAAAATTTTTTTTTTTTTTTTTCCCTGAGTGAAAACACACTCTCTACCACTGTCATATAACACAGTGGATTTTCTCCTTTTAATCTGTTCATTCTGTTAATTATATTAAAGTCAGAAAGTTGCTCTCTGGTCTACCCATGAACACCTGATCCCACCAGTTTAGCTGTACATTTATCAAGAGAATTGTGTTTTTTCCTATATTTAATATGTCGAATGTGCTTATAATTTAGTTAAATATTACTTAAAATGATTACATGCAAGTAGGAAAAAATATGTATATATATATTTAATGTAAACTAAGTTGCATGCCCTGGAGAAACTTGATAATAGCAGGTCTCTAAAAACATTACTGAGTAATTTGCTGTTGGGACATGATTATAAAGGATCCTGAAAAAACAAATGCCTAGAAGCATTTTGCACGGTATTTTCATAAGTTTCTAGAAGCTTTTACTGTCCTTTAAGGAAAAATTTGAAATTGGAATATGTATTATAGATGTGTTATTTGCCATAAAGACTATCAGGAATTCCAGCTGGTTGACCCACGTTCAAAGTAAAGGATTCGACTCTATGTAAGTGATTGGTAAGTATATATTTGTATTGTCATAGAGCAAAATCACGAAGCCTGGTTAAAATTGAAAGTAAAACGTTTCATTGAGGGGACAGAGACAGCTGCAGCTCAAAAGAACATTGCAATGGGGAAACGTGGAGTTCCAGCAAATGGAACGCATGAATCCAAACCAAAAAAAAAAAAAAAAAAAACAAAACCCATTGCCATAGAGTGGATTCTGACTCATAGCGACCCTATAGGACAGAGCAGAACCGCCACATAGAGTTTCCAAGGAGCGCCTGGTGGATTCCAGCTGCCAACCTCTGGTTAGCAGCCATAGCTCTTAACCAGTAGGCCACCAGGGTTTCCCACATGAATCCAAGGGGGTGCAAATGCAGGCACATGGTTATAGGGCTGGAGGAGGAAGTACAAAACATAATATTCTGATTGGTTTACTTGATTGAGGTCAAAGATGAGATGACGTAAAGCATAATCTTTGACTTTACTGGTTACATGAATACACTGATTGGCTAAAAGACATAATTGAAAGGCATGGGGTGAGGAAGGGGGCATCGTGTTGGTTACAAAGCAATGATGTGATTGAAATTTTCAGGAGTGGGCTGTTAGAAGTTATCTTGCTCTGAGTGTCAATCTCCAGAGGAGATTGGGAACAAGGAGTTTCCCTCAGGGAACAAATGGGTTTCCATGAGGTATTTGCATTCCTTAGCCTGATGCAAAGAAACTTCTTTTCTTAACAACAATAGGGGTTGGTTCCTAGGCAACAAAGTTAGAGTCTTGGGGGAAAGGTTACAAAGAAACCTTTCCTAAAACTAGCTCTTAAAGTTACCTCGCTCATTTTACAAATTGGTCAGATGCCTCTCTATTTTATCCCTTATCAATGTTCACTAGAAACGTATATATTTTTATATACATCAATATAAAATGCTTACACAATGTATATTCTTCTATGTTTCCCTGATTTAAAGAAAATTTTGATTAATCAATCGACTACTGGTTCCAATTGTATCAGGAAGAGGCTTCTATAGACATTATCATCTTCATTTTATAAGAAATAGATCTTATTTTTAACCAAGTTACCTTTAATTTCAGATGTTGATGGATAAAAGTTGTACTCTAATTTCGTAGCATATTAATTTACTTTTTTCATGTAATTATTTAATTAACACGCTTTTGACATCAGCTGGAACTGACTTGCCTAGGAAGGAATAAACCAAAACCAAACCCATTGCCAGGTTAGATTCTGACTCACAGCAACCCTACAGAACAGTGTAGAACTGCCCCACAGGACTTCAAAGGAGCACCTGCCTGGTAGATTCAAACTTCCAACCTTTTTGTTAACTGCTGAACTCTTAACCATTATGCCACCAGGGTTTCTCAGGGAGGAATGGAGAATCCTTTTCTGCAAGTATAGAACTTCCATAAATTTTCCATCCCATTCTACTAACACTATAGACGTGGAAGATAAAATACTCTTCAGCATATTTATATGAAATTATATAAAAATAATCAGAAATTCTATTTTAAGCTTCAAATATAAAGTTCTGTAAAGAGCTCCTGCCTTTACAACAAGAAAAAGCTCAACGAACTGAAAATCAGTGGCTTTCTTTGGAGTCATCAGAGAACTAAGGTTTCAGGGCAATCCCAAACCAAAAAACAAAATCCGTTGCTGTTGATTCCTACTCATAGGGACCCTGTAGGACAGAGTAGAACTGCCTCATAGGGGTTTCCAAGGAGCAGCTGGTGGATCTGAACTGCTGACCTTTTGGTTGGCAGCCAAGCTCTTAGCCACTGTACCACCAGGGATCCTACCACACCAAAATCTGAAGAGAAGGTGAGTCCAGAGTCACAGCCCAAATCTGCCTATACATGGAGCGGAACCCACTGGAACTATACACTGGTTAAAAAAAGAACAAGAAAAAAAACATTGCTGTCAAGTCGATTTTGCTTTATAGTGATCCTATAGGACAGAATAGAACCATCCCATGGAGTTTCCAAGGAAAGCCTGATGGATTAGAACTGCCAGCCTTTTAGTTAGCAGCCATATAGCACTTATCACTACACCACCAGGGTTTTAGGAAAACTTCAAGTGGTAAGTTGCTGGAGGCTTAGTATGGAGTAATGTAAAAGTGAGATATTCCTTAATGCTTAAGTTTTGGGGGTGGGGAGCTCACCCTTTCATAGGTTTTACCTCCAGAAGCCCAACGTTTTCAATGCGAAGAGCTGAGCTGAGTAAATCCCCCTGTGTTTCTGCAAGGGGGAAAGGGTAATCATTGTGAAGGAAGCCCAGTGCATTCTCCATACCAAAGGCCTACATTCCAGGAGAAAAAGATTTTTTTTTTTTTTACCAGAGCCTTATCCTACCTATGGTAAAGGCATATAAAACCAAGCCAAACCAGACCAAATCAATTGCCATTGAGTTGATTTTCACTCGTAGTGACCCTATAGGACATAGCAGAACTGCCCATAGGGTTTCCAAGGAGGGGCTGGTGGGTTTGAACTGCCCACCTTATGGTTGGCAGCCAAACTTTTAACCACTCTACCACCAGGGCTCCAAAGGTATGTACTTGTGGGTATATTAAAGGGATATAGGAGCCAACTGAAAGAAGTCCCAATGGCCAAAGCCAGAACAATTTGAGCTCCCCCTCAAAAAAAAATTAAATAGTATTTTATTATAACCCAAAGTATCCATGAGCCTGTACTGATATAAATAAATGATTGACTAAATAAATGGAGGAGACAAATCTCTCATGCAGAAGAGTTCCAAAAATTTATCTAGATATTCCATCCTCAAGGAGGTGGGGCATAACTCCCACTCCTTAAGTGGGGACTTCATGTAGTTCTTTCCTTCCAAAAAGTACAACATGGAAAGGGGGGAAAACCAGATAAATCAATAATCCTAATATAAACCTGAGGAAAAGATCAGACACATCCTAGTTCGGAGACATTCTATAAAATACCTGACCAGTATTATTCGAAACTGTGAAGGTCATCAAAAACAAGGGAAGTTTGAGAAACTACCAGAGCCAAGAGGAGTCAAAGGTGACATGACAACTACTATAATGTGCTGTATAATGTATCAGCATTAAGTGTTTACTGAATGCTTTGTGTATGCATGTGTTTATTAATTTATTTGATCCTCATAATAACACTATGAGGAAGGTATTATTATGATAAAATAGTGTGGGTAGTTTAAGGCATGGACTTTGGGACAGAACTGCCGGGGATTAGATCTGAGATGCAATACCTACTAGCTACATGACATTGAGTAAATTATTTCACCTGTTTTTGCCTTTTTTTCTTCATCTATAGAGTGAGGATAGTAAAAAAATCTGTCCTCATAGGGCTGTTCTGAGGGCTGAATGAGTTAATATGTGTAGAGTCCTTTCAACAGTTCTATGTGACATAGTATAATGTAATTGTTAGCTATTATTACTATCTGCACTTATATGAATGAGGAAACTGAATGATAGTGAGATTAAGTAACTTTTCTAAGGTTTATTGGTGTTATTATTATTAGTGACAGGATTGGCTTTGAACAGAGCAGTCTGTCTTTAGAGCCTATGATCTTCACCCGGGCACTCTATTTTCTCACAAACATTGTCATCGATAGAAAGGCCCTATCTATCTCCCTTATTATGGTTTTATGATGTGCCAACTTGACTAGGCTGAATTACAGCCTATTGTTATTCAATCGTATAGGAGTGTGGGTTCTGCTGTAAAGAACTTTTGGAGATGTTAATTAAAATCCTTAATCAATTTAAGGAGATTATCCTGGGCGAACCTGACTTAGTAAATTGGAAAGTCTTCAAAGAAGGCTTAGGCTTTCCCTGGAACAGGGGAGAGGTAGAGTAGAGATAGGGATGGGGAGAAGACAGGGGGATAGAGAAAGAGAGAGAGGGTTGACTGAGATTGAGAGAGTGACTAAGATTGAGAGAGTAAGACTGAGAATGAGACTGACTCCTTTCTGTGGACAAAGCTTCAGCCTATGCCTGTGGGGTTCCAACCTGCTTGTGATCCTCCCTCCATGATGGCTTTACCACGGACTTTGGACTTGGTTAATCATTTATGCAAATCAATTGCTTATAATAAATCCCTAATATCTATCTCTATCATCCATCTCTCTAACCCCTACTGGTTCTGGAAACCTTAGAACCTTCATTTTAAGGGAGAAAATTCTTGTGCATATAACTTCTGAGGCATCTCCGCTTCAGAACTCCCAATTCTATAGAGGAAAATTTAAAACACTGAATCTTTACTAACCGTAATAGGGTTGTTGCTGTTAGGTGCTATCCAGTCGGTTCCAACTCATAGTGACCCTATGTACAACAGAACAAAACCACTGCCCAATCTTGAGCTATCCTCACAATCCTTGTTAAGCTTGAGGCCATTGTTGCAGCCACTGTGTCAATCCATTTTGTTAAGGGTTTTCCTCTTTTTCACTCACCATCTGCTTTACCAAGCATGATGTCTTTATCCAGGGGCTGGTCCCTCCTGATAACATGTCAAAGTATGTGAGACAAAGTCTCACCATCCTTGCTTCTAAAGAGCATTCTGGCTGTACCTCTTCTGAGACAGATTTGTTCATTCTTTTGGCAGTCCATGGTATATGCAATATTCTTCACAAACACCAAAAGTCAAAGGCATCAATTCTTCTATAGTCTTCCTTATTCATTGCCCAGCTTTCACATACAAATGAGATGATTGAAAACACCATGGCTTGGGTCAAGTGCATCTTAGTCCTTAAAGTGACATCTCTGCTTTTAAACACTTTAAAGAGGTCTTTTGCAGATTTCCCAATGCAATGTGTCATTTGATTTCTTGACTTCTACTTCCACAGGCATTGATTATAGATTCAAGTAAAATGAGATCCCTGACAACTTCAGTCTTTTCTCTTTTTATCATGATGTTGCATATTGGTTCAGTTGTAAGAATTTTTGTTTTATTTATGTTGAGATGTAATCCATACTGAAGGCTGTAGCCTTTGATCTTCATCAGTAAGTGCTTCAAGTCCTCTTCACTTTTAGCAAGCAAGGTTGTGTCATCTGCATAACTCAGGTTGTTAATGAGTCTTCTTCTAATCCTTATGCCCCGTTCTTCTTCATATAGTCCAGGTTCTCAGATTATTTGCTTAGCATATAGATTGAATAAGTATGTTGAAAGTATACAACCCTGAGCACACCTTTCCTCTCTTTAAACCACACAGTATCCCCATGTTCGGTTTGAACAACTGCCTCTTGGTCTATGTTCAGGTTCTTCATGAGCACAATTAAGTGTTCCTGAATTCCCATTCTTTGCAATGTTATCCATAATTTGTTATGATCCACACAGTTGAATGCCTTGGCGTAGTAAATAAAATACAGGTAAACATCTTTCTGGTATTCTCTGCTTTCGGCTGAGATCCATCAGATATCAGAAATGATATCCCTCATTCCATGTCTTCTTCTCAATCCTCTTATGACTTTCTAATTCAATTATTTTAATTGGCTGCAATTTTTTCCCTTTACTTCTGATAATATTTGAACTGATTAAGGTTATTTCAAAAGTAGTTCTTAATTTTACTATAGGATCAACAAAATCAGGTCCTAAAACAGCTAAAATTTGGGACAATTGCTTTGTACGCAAGTGTGGTTCTACCTGTTTTTCTTATGGTATGGCTTCTTGATGTACTTTTCAGAGTATATGAGTTATCTTCTCAAAAGGGTGAAAGATAGTATGAATCCTTCCTTAAATGTGTTTTGATGTGGAATTTTTTTTTTTTCCCATTGAACATGTATGTTCCACATAAAACATTTTTGGACACGTTTGTTACAGACTCCCCTGATCTTCTGATCTACATTTTAAAGACATGAATGGGTCAAATATACTTCTGATTCTCAATTATTTGGAGTAAATATCACTTAAGATTACCCACTTTCCTTGGCTTCTAATTATTAATTTGATAGATAAGGTGTCTTGATGCCAGAAATGGGGTATATTGAGATTGTGGACATGATTTAAAAAAGCCAGAAAACCAAACCTGTTGCCATCGAGTTGATTCTGACTTATAGCTACCCTATGTATTACAGAAGTAAACTGCTCTGTAGAGTTTTCTTGGCTGTAGTCTTAATGGAAGGAGAACGCCAGGCCTTTCTTTCATGCAGGGTGGGTTTGAACTGCCAATCTTTAGTTGTTGTTATTGTATTTCATCAAGTAGATTCCGACTGGTAGCAACCCATATGACACAGAACTGCCCCATAGGATTTCCTAAGCTGCACTATTTATGGGAGCAGATTGCTAGGTCTTTCTCCCTTGGAGTCACTGGATGAGTTTTAACTGCTGATTTTTCGATTAGCAGTCGAATGCATAACCTTTGTGCCAGCAGGGCTCCTGTAGGTTAGTAGTACCACCAGGGCTCCAGTAGGTTAGTAGTTGAGAGCAAACCAAAAAATCTCCCTTTTAAATTCTTGTTTAAGGCATTCTGTTTTACATGTGTTTTTTAATAAGTGAGGTTAGTGTGTCGACCTCCTCTCTCTGGCATTCCTTTTTACTTCAAGGTCTGTGAAAGCCATTGAGATTTGATAAAAGAACCTTTTCTAGTAGCCATTTGCTCATCTGAATGTATACCTTAGCATGATACTATTAGGCTACAGGAAGTGCATATTAGTTTTCTGTTGCTTTGGAACAAATTACCACAAATTTAGGTGCTTAAAGCAATACAAATTTATTATCTCACAGTTTCTATGAGTTTCTATGAGTCAGGAATCTGGGTTTAGCTGGGTCTTCTTTCTATGTGACTCGACGGCAGTGGGTTTTCTATGTGGAGACACGTGTCTAATTTATCTGCCCCTTTCCGACCTCCACATTTTTCAGTTCTCTTAGAAGAATTAGTGTATCTGAAGTGGCTTACAGCCTTTCCTGAGATGAGCAGGATGCAGTTCTTTCCCATGCAAAGGTTGCCAGTTCCCAAGAATAGCCCAAAAGCAGGAGAAAACACATGATGTAAAGTCTTCTCAATGGACAGAATACAGCAGATTAGGTATTTAAAAAAAGCAAGAGAATAAAGCCTGAGATTCGTCAACAACTGAAGAGCCAGCTGTAGGTAAAAGAATGTTTTTCATTAAAGCAGCACAGGAAAACCCAAATTAAGTTAAAAAGTTTTGGAACTAATTGATACTTGATGAGGGATGGTTTTCAATGTTTATTAGGTATGTTTATTGTTGTTGCCCTGGCAGCACAATGGTTAAGAGCTCAGCTGCTAACCAAAATTTATGGCACTTTCCCCATAAATTCTCCAGTTTATATATTATTGAAAATAGAGATGAATCATGATACTATTTGAGAAAACAGTTACCTTTTAAATAAAAAGGACAATGTATTTTATGGTATGACTTTGCTTTCAATTATTTGATTGGTTCATGAAGACATTCCAAGCTGTTGATGGTCACCTAGTAGAAGTCTACTGAAGGGAGAATATTTTGTCTTATAGGAAATAAAACCAAAGTGAAGACATGCCAGCAACAGAGCACATGAAAAACAGGAGCAATTTTTGCCTGGTTCTACTGTGTGTGTGCGTGTTAGTTGTCCTTGAGACAGTTCTGACTCATGGCAATCCCTTGTGTGCAGAGTCGAACTGTGCTCCATAGGGTTTTCATGGCTATGTTTCTTTGGAAGTAGATTGCCAAGTCTGTCTTCTGAGGCATCTCTGGGTGGGTTCGAATTGTCAACCTTTTGGCTAGTAGTTGAGCTCTTAGCCACTTGTGCCACCCAGGGACTTCTGCCAATCCTACTAAGCTTTAAAAATAGTTAATTTGAAATTGTTAAAAACAAAAAAACAAACCCGTTGCCGTCGAGTCGATTCCAACTCATAGCAACCCTAAAGGACAGAGGAGAACTGCCCCATTAAGTTTCCAAGGAGTGCCTGGTGGATTTGAACTGCCAACATTTTGGTTAGCAGCTGTAGCTCTTAACCACTTGATCGATCGACCAACCGCTACGCCTTGTTAAATTGTTAGAACTCTGAATCCTTTGTATATAATTACTGATCATTGTTTTATCTATTGTTTTGTTGTATTTCAATTGTTTATAGAAAAATATACTAAATGAGATTAAAGATAAAGTGCATGATACAGACATTATAAGTACTTCATAAATCTCTTAAAGCTAGCTTTCTTCTCAGACAGATCAATTATTAATGCAGTTATCCAGTTACAAGGCTCTCGGAGCAGCAGAGAGTCAAGTGTAACATGTTTGCTCTATTGCTTGTTTATAGCTATCAATTATTCATGCTTCCTTTCCTGTGTGCATCAAATGCTAGTGCAGCAAAGGTCCTCTCCGCTCTAGTCAGTACGCAATTTCTCCTCCTCTTGAGAGAGCGAGCGGTACCTTTCTGTTTTGCTTGGGTTATGGCCTAGTGTGATCTACAGTGAGGAAGAATTTAGATTTTCTTGCTATAGGAACTTGATGTACATGCCCACAGTTACAGTGAGATGGATTATGGTACCATTCCGTGTCTGTAATTTTATTTTGCAGGGTGACTATTAGAATTGCCAGAACAGAGGTCCCTTGGAATATTTTACAATTTTTACATGCCATTACAATTGCACGAGGTTGAAATAGCATATTGTCCTTATTTTAGCATGTTTAGCTTATTTCTCGAGTTCACGCATCTCAATGATAGCTGGATTTTGAAATATTTTGGCATATACTCTACACCACCAAATGTTTACTACCTACCAACAGGGCACATGCGACTCTCCTGGGCACTACATTTATACTTAGCTAAATAGAGGAAATACTGTCACTATTTGACATTTATGGAGAAAGCATTGTGCTCATGTATGATAGATAGCCTGGGCTCTTACATTTTTAGTGGCAAGATGGCTGCCACACTAAATGCTACTTCTACTACTAATACAAATTCTTGACTTTGTGTTGCCAGGCATTGTTCTAATTTCTTCATGTGGATTATTTCATTCTATCCTTACAACCATATTGTGAAGTAATACTCTTGTCCCCATTTTACAGATAGAAAGCTAAGGTAGAGATTAGTTAAATAATGTATTAAGGAAACTCAGAGAGTCATGGCTGACCTGTGATCCAAATATAGTTTTAGCTCTATAACCCAAACTCTTAGACACTGGGTATTCTATACTACCTCTGAAGGTGCACTGGGGGCACAATGGTTAAGAGCCTGGCTACTAACCAAAAGGTTGGTGATTTGAACCCACAAACTGCTCTGCAGAGAAAAACCTGGCCATCTGCTCCCATAAAGATTACAGCCAAGAAAACCCTATAGGGCAGTTCTACTCCATCCTATAGGGTCACTGTGAATCAGTGTCACCTCGACGGCACACAACATACTATCTCTTAATGTCTGTAACATAAAAAAAAAAAAAAAAATGTATGTCTAAAAGTATTTTGTCACTTCTGCTTCAATTTTTCTCCTCTTGTCCCACCCTTATTGTGAATTTCAACGAACTGGGTCAGGGCTCTATACTCTTTACTCCCATTTTTTACATCCAGGAAGACTTATTATGGAGGACAATTGAAACTATTCACCTTTCAATTTAAAAATAGTCCTATTTTTATCTCAAATCTATTCTGACTCATGAGTTTCAGAATAGAATGGCACTCCATAGGGTTTTCAATGGCTGTTACCTTTCAGAAGTATATCACCATGGCCTCTCTTCTGAGACACCTCTGGGTGGATTCAAACCACCAACCTTCCAGTTAGTAGCCAAGCACTTAGCCATTTGTGCCACCCAGGAACTATAAGCTATCAGTAGGTACAACTTATTTAGGAATGTACTGGATTTACCTCAAAAAAAGGTTATTCTCAGTGAAACAGAAAATACATTTAAACACAATTCTACTTTTTTTGGATGACTTTTATTTTTAGCTTCTATTACAATGTGTAAGTCTGAAGTATAACTACAATATAATTTATGACAAATGCAAACATTCTGAATATTCTTAGGTCTATGAAATTTGTAAAGAATTCTATGTAAACAGCATTATTATATTCATGGCTATTCATTTGTTTTCATGAAGCAATTCTTGTTTTCCTCAAGCATATAACAACATAACAAAACACAAATATACAAAAAGTTGGTGGTCTCTAAACATAGGTCTTAAACCCAAGGCAATTACTTGACCATTCTAATTTAGCTGGCCCTCCTTCCATTACTGGTAGTCCCCAGTTTATGACATACTTGAGTTACAACGACCAGCACTTACAACCGTCTGTATTTTGTACATCTTATTGTTAGTAATATGTACTACATACAATGTCGCAGTGTGTAATTTGCTGATGTTATCATTCTCAGATGTTCACTCACAGATGTTCAAAGATTAGATTTATAAAGATACTGATAAAAGCCAATAATAATGAAAACTTAAAAAAAAGTTATTCAAGTTACGTCAAAACCGACTTAGAATGGAGTCACTGGAAAGCAACCCCATTGTCAGTTGAGGACTACCTGTACTTTCATTAATATTTCTCTGAAATTGCTATTGCGAACTGCTTTATTTAGTGATGCACTTTATCTTAGATCTTTTTAATAAAGCTATCAAAATTCTATAAAGTTGTGCTGAACATTTTAGGTTGAGATTTTCAATAACCAGCATTTAGAAATAGTTCACAACCGATTATATCTTATGCATTTTTATCCAAATATTGTATCGGGATCTATGTTCAAATATGTTCACCTCCATTTTATTCTCATTTAAGCTTTGCAGTGTAACTATCATTCTACATTATTAGGTGAAATGAGTTTAGGGATTACATAATTTAAATATTAGTATGACTGTGACTTCTGGAGTTTATAGCTTATAATTAGTACCAAACAACAGGGACATACATGAAAAGTGGAGTCTACTTTTACCCTAGGCTTAAAAACAGTGTACTTGATGAGATTTTAGTTCCAAATATTGTTTTTAATCAATAAAAAGTCTTAAGGAGACATTCCTGGGACAAAAATGTGTATCTAAAACCTAACCATGTTATTAAAAAAAAAAAAACTTCAGCATGAAATAGAAAAATAAGTGACTCTGTAATATTTTTTAGAAGTGCTAAGAAGAAATTATTTTGTGGAACCAGTTGGTAATTTTTTAAAATGTCACATAAAAATTAGGCAATGTAAAAACATTAATAGTAAATCACACATAAACCTGCCTACCATGTATCTTTTCATACTGTAAAAACCAGCTGCCATCGAGTCGACTCAGATTCATGGTGACCCCATGCGTATATTACTTAAATATTTGTCATAGAGTTATACCTATTTATATGGGTTTAAAATAATGAGGATGAATTAATTTCAAATTTAAGGTGATGGTAATTTATTAATTGAATGTAAAACATTTTTACAAATGTATTTTGTGTGGTACCACAATTAAATTGCCAAAACCTACTGTCAACAGGCTTAGCAGGTATGTGATGCAATGCTCTACATAGTCTAGGACAACACTGCATGGTATCTTTTGTATTAAATTTATAAAGTGGCTCAAATAACTTAAGACTAGGATTTAACATAGATGTAAAGAATCTCTGGCCCTAGATTTAATTTCCTATGTACCTTAGGACAAATGTCTAGAAAAAATAATCTCTTTCATGTATACCACACTTTAAAAATTGTCTAGATAGGAATTTCTGTGGAAGTGTCTCTGTTTGTCTCTGTCTTTCACATGTCTATTCCTTAGTCTCTTCCTCCTTCAGTCTCTCATTGTCTACCCATACCTTTTCATGTCTTTGAAAAAAAAAAAAAAAAAAACCATTGCCCTGGAGTCGATTCCAACTCATAAAAAAACCACATAAAACAGAGTAGAACTGCCCAATAGGGTTTCCAAGGCTGTAATCTTTATGGAAGCAGAGCGCCATATTTTTTCTCCCTTGGAGCAGCTACTGAGTTTGAACCTCTGACTTTCAGTTAGCAGCTGAGCATTTAACCACTGTACTACTGGGGCTCCTTTCACATCTATAACCAAAACCAAACCAAACCTGTTGCCATCAAGCTGATTTCGAGTCATAGTGTTTATTAAAAACCTGGTGAATTCAAACTGTCCACCTTTTGGTTAGCAGACAAACTCTCAACCACTATGCCACCAGGGTTTCCCACAGCATCTACAGGTATGTTTAAATCTCCTTTATCATTAATTCATCACCACCACAACAAGATGTTTTAAGTACGTACCATAGAAATAGAAGTTATGTACTTTTTAAAATTTTAAAAACAAATGAATGAAATATATTCTATATATTTGCTTCAAAAACTTCCACAAAAACTTCCAGGTGACACTACTTTCTACTTTGTAACTCAGTTTTTCCTGTGCATGAATAACTTTGTAGAAAAAAATTCTCATATTCCTGGAATAAAGTCATGAAAAATATGCATCATGGCCATTTCTTTTCATTATTAACAAGGATTTTTTTTTTACTAGATTTCCAATCTTTGGGAAGATGACAACATTTAAGAAAAAATTAATATGTGCTTGGTAAACTATAAGCTGAGGGTACTTTACTGATAATGCAAAATATACCTCAGAGTTATAGAATTTAAAGGAGAAAGTGACATCCTTATTTTGTACATGAAGTAATGGAGGTCTAAAAGGATTACTTGAACAAAGTAGGAAAGCAAGTTAGTGGCAAGAAAGCAAGTTGGCAAGAATCCCAGTTGAAAGCTCTTTCATTCATACTACATGTAAGTCTGTGTTGAAAGCCTGCCATATATTATGACTCGAAAGCTTGCCAAACACATTTCAGATCGTATACAGTGGATACTGTGCCCAAGTCAGTATCTGCTCAAACATGCACCATGGTATCACATAGCTATTTTGCTCATCAGGAAGCACTTCATTGAAGGGAAACATCAACTCTGCTTAGTGCTAAAAGATGACTAAACAATACTGCATGAGCAAATAGAAAAATGTGACAGAAAAGATTAAGAATTAGGTCATTACTGGTGTTTTTGGGCAGCACAGTCCAGTGTTGGATTGCATAAAGAATAGTAAATAAAGCTTTCTTTTCTCAATTATCTTAATTTTTTTTCTTTTGAGAAATGTGATGTGTACTTAGAATAATTTTTCATATTTTGTGGTTATTGTATGGACAAAGAGGAATATAAAAGAGACAGGATATTAAGCACAATACTCTAAGTATCTTTACTTGGTTGGTATATGAGTCAAGATGAGTCAAAAGTATTTGTCCAATGAATAGCATACATATGTTTTTAAACCCATGGCGTTTTATAGGCACATATAAATTGGTTTTGATGCAATGCAGAATAAATTTAAGCACCTCAAAAATATAGAATGACCTCTGTACATAGATAAATGACTATTGCTCCCTAATAATAAGATACTTTAACTAAACATTCATCACTAATGTCCATCACTTCTATCAGGGCATTTCATTGCAAAAGCCAAGGCAAAATACTTCTGATGATTTCCATATAACAAATATTTCCCTAGTTATATGTATGTGCAAGTGTGTTTGCATGTGTGGATGTTTGTATTTACATGGGAAAAAAATGAATGATTACAATCCTGTGAAAGGATGACAAGGCAGATGTGAAAATTTTCTACATGGTCTTCTGATTTATTAAAATAAAAAAAAAAAAATTATATCGCTTTTGTTTGCTGTAATCAATAATCCCTAAAGAGTAACTTACAATTCTCACAGTATCATTTACCAATGCAAAAATAGCCATCTTCCAGTGCTGCCCACCTATCTTAGGGAATCAGAACTAGTAACTGCTCTGACTTTGAAATATTTTGGTAAAAAGTTTGGCATAGACCTCCTTAAAAGAGTCTTATTAACACAAATAGATCACCTTCACAGGCTGTAAACAATACATCAGAAATGAAGCTCTATTTTTTGCTTTCTTTGCCATCTTTCCCTTGGTGTTCCTTTTCTGTTTTGTCTTTTTCATATTTCTCTTTGTCTGGCTTTGTTACACTATCATATGAAGGTGGAGAGATGGTAGATGGGGTCACATCTGTTTTTTCTAGACTTGAGTCATTATCAAAAACCATATCTCCTTTATTGGGCAAATCATCATCTTTGTCTCCATCTTTTATATATATGCTTGATATGTTTTTGACATTTTGCCGTAAGCGGTAGCGTCTGTAAGCACGCTGAATGACAGTAGCAGATACATCCTCTTGTTTTCGTTTGAGTGTAGTCGTAATGGGTTCATAAGACACTTTAGAAGGATTTGCGGACATGAACCTTTCTTCCATTTGTGAACGAAGAGAATCCATCTCTCCGCCTTCACCCAGAACACGCTTTGTAAAAGCAAATAAGATGTCAAGGCAGTGGATCCGGTCACCACTGACCATGGGCAGATCCATGGCAATGAGCTGGACTTTGTTTGGTTTTGCTATGAGAAGCGGAGGATCCAGGGCAGCCGCAAAGTCAGAGAGTTTGCTGTATTCTATAAACTGGGTTGCATCTGGATCAAATTTCTCCCAAACCTCATAAAACATCTCAAAGTCATCCTCACTCAGGGGCTCAGTACTTTCTTCAGTGGCAACACTGAAGTTCTCCAGGATGACAGCGATGTACATGTTCACCACAACCAGGAATGATATGATTATATAACTGACAAAATAGAATATTCCAACAGAGGGGCTACCACAGTCTCCTTCAACTGAACTTCCAGGATGAACTTTTTTTGGATCACAGTCTGGTGGTGCACTGTTGAGAATAGGTGCCAACAATCCATCCCAGCCAGCAGAGGTGGTAATCTGGAACAGGCAGATCATGCTATTGCCAAATGTCTCAAAGTTGAACATGTCATTAATACCAGCTTCCTTTTTAACATAAGCAAAGTTGGACATTCCAAAGATGGCATAGATGAACATGACCAGGAAGAGCAGAAGGCCGATGTTAAACAAAGCAGGGAGGGACATCATCAAAGCAAAGAGCAGCGTGCGGATCCCCTTTGCTCCTTTGATTAGACGCAGGATTCGGCCAATCCTGGCAAGACGGATCACTCGGAACAGGGTAGGGGACACAAAATATTTTTCTATAAGCTCAGCCAGAAACATACCTATGTGAGGAGGGAAGGAGTAAAAAGGAAATATTTAAATATCCATAGTACTGAAAATCATGACTCTAAACAGTTTCATCCTCATTATTTTATTGATCTAAGATTGTAATTCTATACTGAAAGTAATTCTATAACAATCAAAGAACTGAGCAATTCCAAAGAAAAATTATTAGAATTGCTATTTACATTTTCCCCTTTTACAAAGTTTGTGGTCCTCACTTTTTTCTTTGAAAATAATTTTTCAAATTATAAAGATCATATCTACTTACAAAGCAAATTCAAACAATACAGTAAAATGCTAGAAGGGAAATATAAATCATTTGAAATATCACCAACCATAACTAACTACAGTTAATATTTTGTTGAACAACAATTCAGACATTTTTCTATGTGCATGCGTACAAATACAAGATTTTTTAGGTAAACTACTTTGGTCACTTGAGCATATGTCATGGAGATATTTCCATATGAGATAATTTATTTTAGTTGCATTGTGTTCTGTGAAAATAATTGCGTATTGAAAAACAACAGCATTTATGCTGCTTCTAGTTTTTGACTGAGATTGAATATCCTAATAGGTGTCTTTTTTCCTAGTTGCATGAGTATCTTTTGATAAAATATTAATAGAAATTGAACCAAACAGCATATTTAAAATTTTTATTATATATTGCCAAACCTATCTCCAGAAAGTCTGTACAAATGAACACTCTTAGTAGCAGTGTATGGAAGTGCTCATGCCCTACAGGCTCCCCAGTTCTGGGTATTGCCATTCTTCTTTGTAAGTTTTACCAGAAAAGCTTTAGGATGGTTTAAAAAATATCATTATTGTGATTTATTGAAACTAAATAATCCACAATATTTTTTTGTTTATCGGACTCTTGGTAGTCTTATTGGTTATTTCCAGCTTTCTCATTTTGGGCTCTTCAGGTCCGTTGCTCATTTTTTTATTGGCATGTTTACCTTTTTCTTACTGATTTATAAGGACTATTTTTCTATTGGAAGTACTATTCCTTTGTTGGCCTTAAATGTTACATAATTTTTCCCCTTATTCTTTGTGGTTAAACACTCGGTTGCTAACTGAAAGGTCGGCAGTTCAAATCCCCCAGCTGCTCCGTGGAAGAAAGATGTCGCAGTCTGCTTCTGTAAAGATTTACAGCCTTGGAAACCATATGGGGCAGCTCTACTCTGTCCTAAAGGGTCACTATGAGTTGGAATCAACATGACAGCAATGGGTTTTGGTTTTTCTCCCATATACTATTATGATTTTATGCAGTATTATCCATAATTTTTTTCAAGATTCAGGTTTATGTCATGCTTAGGATTATTCACGATCATGGTTATGAATATGTTTTTGTAATTTTCTTTTCTACTAGACTCCATTTTTTTACAATTTTAATTTATGTGCCCTTTTTATTAAATTAGTGATTCTACTTTTAAAGTTTCATTTCCAAACCCGTGCAGCTATGTTTTTCTACAGTTTACTTACTAACAATTTTATAATAGTTTTAATATCTAGAGTAAGTCACCTGTCATTACTCCAAATTTTCTTCCATATGAATTTTAAAATAACTTGTACTTACATTGTCAATTTATCACCCCCACCACGTAAAAAGAATCCTTGATATTTTCATTGGAATTGTGCTAAATTTATAGATTGATAAAAAATGATCATGAATTACAATGAGAGCCTTCTCACTGTAGTACAAGGTAAGCCTTTTATTTATTTAAGGAGCCCTGGTGGCACAGTGGTTAAGAGCTCAGGCTGCTAACCAAAAAGTCGGCAGTTCAAATCCACAAGCTGCTCCTTGGAAACCCTATACGGCAATTCTATTTTGTCCTTTAGGGTCACCATGAGTTGGAATTGACTCATCAGCAACAGGTTTGGTTTTTTTTTTTTTTTTTGCGGGGGGATTTATGTTTTCAGTTTTCTTCATAGAATTCTTACACATTTCTTGTTAAGGCTGTTTCTAGATATTTTATTTCATTTTTATTGCAAATGTGAATGAGATTTTTCTTCAAGTATATTTTCTAATTATTTCTATCCAGATAAGTAGACAATTATTAATGTTGGCAAATGTATTTTAAAACTTGTTCTTTCTGAACGGTTACTGAACACTTTTTTTAGTTTTGCCCTTATGTTTCAAAAAAATGCCATAATATGATCTGAAGATAACGATAATTTACTCCTTTGTTTCAATACATGTATCCTCTTTGTTTTCTCATCTAATTGCACTGGTTAACACTTTTAAAAACAGAGGTGACAGAGGGACACTCTTTTCCTGTTCCTGAAATAATGGGAATGCTTCTAGTATTATGCTTGTTGTTAGTGTGAAATTCCTACCCAAATTTTAATTCTTTTTCTTGTATCTTAACATTAGCGTCATCTCTGTTGGTAATTTTTTTCTTTTTGAAATATTTTACATACCTATTTTCAGTTTGTAGTACTCAATATTTTGGTTCTAGGTTTCTATGTCCTTTAACTTTGCTGGGCTTGTGTGACTATCTGTAAATTGAATTTGTATTTAATGATCTCTGCAATCCTTCCTCATCTAAAATTTATAATTTTAAAAATAAACACAATACTAAGGTACTGGGCAAGGCCTACGTAGGTAGTGGAAATAACAAGGGGATAAAAAGAACCCTTCAGAACACAGATATGGTAAAGAAAGGGGAGGAAGTAGAAACCTGTACTGTGATTCACAGACATGACTGTGGTTGGTTGAGAACTGATTATATTATACAGTCTTGCTGAATATTAAGCTGTAAGAAATGAAGGTAACATATTTTGCAACTTTAACTTCACTTTAAATTCAGAAAACATTTTCACAAAGGGTCACAGATATTCTGGCTACTGATATTATTAAAGGACAGATCTCATATGTGAGAAAAAGGAAGCGATTTCAGGTTCTGCATTGGTCTTCCAAGTCACACCTACATATAGGCAGGACAGTTACTTTTGAGAATGGTAATCTTAGAAAATAAATATTAAATAGTATAATACATGCTTCCAATGGGTAGGAATCATTTGGCCTTCAGACCTGTGGTATGAGCCCAGGGCTTCTGACGTGGAGATTTTGTTATTTTTAAGGTTCCTTTATTTCTTCATTAACTAGCTTACTCAAAAGCTACATTCAAGAATTTACCTAACTCGGAGTTTAGTTTTATTCTAAATTAAAACCTCATTAATATATGTTCTTACCTACAATGGAGAGAATCACAACCACAAAATCAAAAATGTTCCATCCTACAGTGAAGTAATAGTGTCTGAGGGAGATCAGTTTCAGCACACATTCTCCAGTGAAAAGGATAATAAAAACCACATTTATCCAGTATAAAATGTAATCCATATATTCACTCTGGCCCTCTTTTTCTACCATCATGGTTACCATGTTAAGGCAGATAAGAACCATGATGGTGATATCGAAAGCTTGGTTTGTTACTAGGTCAAATATACATCCTTGGAATTTGTTCTGCAAAGAAACAAGAGCAATAAGGAAGGTTGGGTAAATTTTGCAAATAGTATCCACAACTTATTACACAGTAAAAAACAAAAGTATCTATAATCAAAAACTTGCATAATTCTCCCTAGTCCGGAGTTCTTGCTTTGTATAAGACATATTATTAATCTGTTAAATCTAAATCAGAGTATATTTATATATATATGTATTTATACTGTTGACTTTCAGTATATCAGACCAGTCTTCAGTTAACTTTGTATTCTAAGATGTGTTTTTAAGCTTATCCACCCTAGGACATCAGGTATAATATACTAGGCAACTTTTATCTGAGACAACCTCCACTCTACCTGAGGTATGCGAAGGTAACAAAATGACCTGTGGCTAAATTTCTACTTTGGCATACTATTTTAACCAGTGTACTGCATTGTATTTTACTGGTATCACTTTTGTAATATCAGAGACCCATATTTTCTTATCTCTTCTATGTATAGAGTATATGTACTTCCACAATGTCCATACTTATACATTACTTTTCTTGTCAATCTCACTCATAGTGTTATGCTTTCCAGAAAACATAAGCTTTTCAAAATCTGTTTAAGAGTTGCATAGGCAAGTCTGAAGGCATCATATCAAGGTCAAGTAGGGCACTTAAAAAATTAAATACCAAAGTTTCAAATCCACAGATTCAGTAGATCTGGGTGGTACCTGTTAATGTGTCCATTTAAAAAGTGCTGAGTGGCACTCATGTAGCCAGCTGGGTATTAATTCTGCATCTGTCTTTATGACACCCTGTCTTCAGCCACAACACTTTGGTAAGGTGTGTTGAGTATAAATTGAAATGCATGTAACGCATATTAAAATTTTCAATTGTTATAGGAATGCAAATTATTACTTGACTGCTAAGACTATTTCCATCTAAGCCTATTCTTGTTTTTGGCCCCACAGTAGGATACAGTTATAGATTCATGACATGTCCAATTGCTTCTCTTGCAATTTTTTCTAATATCAAATATTTAAATGTTAGTTTTACACTATTGGTAGATACCAATCACACATCAGAAAATTGTCATTTAGATATTCAACTGAAAACATATTTTAATTTGCTATAGGCCATTGCACTTAGTCAGTCATGTAGGTAAGCTAAAAGCAAAAGTATATATAATTATTTTTGATCTTTATAGAAAAATAAAAAAAATAAGGATATTAACTGTGATCATGTTAAAAAAAGATCCAGTTTTAAAAGGACTTTTGTTCAAATTTTTAAAACATGAGTTCATCTATAATAGCAGTGCATGAAAGATGAATTAAAAATAATTTTGAAAATTTATATGCTAAAGATAATACATATATGTATATATTTTTTTACCCCTGGCCGAGGAATTGGCTTTTGTGGTTTCTTGGATCCAAGCTTTTTCATTGCATTATAGTATTTCTTCTGTTCTTCTGTCATAAATATGTCTTGACCTCCAAGGTAAAGAAAAAAAAAAAAAACTATTTAAAACCAGAATCATTGTCTATATATTTTTTCAGATAGTTAAGACAGGTTAAAAATGTACTAATATAGAAATGAAATGTATTTTATTGTGGGCAAAGTAGCTACAAATGCAATCTATCTTAAAGGATTATCTATATATAGGCACATAACCCTCCATACATAATGTAACAGACATATAAAATACATGTGCTATATATATATATTTTTTATATACAATATACAATAACGATTGGCTCAATTACCTTGTGGTGGACTAACCTGCTACTTGTCTCACCAAGCATTTTATTATTAAGTAACAAATATATTAGAAAAAGTTATAAGAAATACAAATAGTGAACATCTTCTCTCATGATGTGGCTTATATTTAGGACCCTTGTAAAGAGTAGGAGCTCAAAACAGCTACAAATAGTGTTAGGTTTTATATATATTTTTTAATTAATTTTAAAATACCATCTCTCCTTTAATACAGAAAAAATATACAATAAATATGTAGTACACTTATCCATATATATTTCAAAAAATTCTTTGGTTACCTCAAGTCCAATAAAAAATTTCAACGCAAACACTTTATTGCCAGGTACTGAGGAAATCATCAATAACCCAGAGTCCTTGACTTACACTGTTTTCCAGTTGAGCACGTAAAAGAAAACATAACCTTTAAGAAGCACCGATAAAAAGCCAACATCTAAATTAAAAAAAAAAAAAAAATTTTTTTATACTTTCCTATCTTATTAAGCACTAGGAAAGCCTAAATTTCACAAAGGGGAGCTAGAAGAATTAATTGTTCTTTCAGGTGCTACTAATTTCTTAAAATTATTTCTAATATTCTTTATGAGTATTCTACATTGGTTTGTACTATCACCTTTTTAGTGACGGAATAATTTGGGAGTTTATTTTTGAGAATTTATAGCTCTGAAATCCCTACGTAATTGTAGAGTCCTAAAGTTAAAGATAGTCTTGTTAAGGCTTCCCTAAAAAGGTAATATTGAGGCCCTGGTGGCAGAGTATTTGGCTGCTAACCAAAAGGTCAGCAGTTCAAATCCACCAGCTGTTCCTTGGAAACCTTATGGGGCAGTTTTCCTCTGTCCTACAGGGTTGCTATGAGTCGGAATCAACTCCACAGCAATGGGTTTATAGGTAGTATTCAGCTTCTTGTCATACTGCACCTTCTTATTTATCAAAACTTCCCTTTCTGTCTTAGATTGTTTTAATTCACCATTCTTCTAGCTGAAATGTAGTCTTTATGTAATTTTGATATTTATCTGATCTACTCATGGGAGGAAGGAACCCTGGTGACGCAGTGGCTAAGCACTCGGCTGTTAAACAAAAGATCAGAAGTTCGAATCCACGAGCCATTCCACAGGAGAAAGATGTGGCAGTCTGATCCCGTAAAGATTACAGCCTTAGAAACCCTATGGGGCAGTTCTACTCTGTCCTATACGGTTGCTATGAGTTGGAATTGACTTGTTTCATGCCAACGTCAAGTGAAGCACAGGTTCTTTATTACTCATTGATGGGGGGCTGAAAATCATAGCATGCCAAGTACGTACCAAAAGAAACTAGGAAAACACTGATGGAAGAACTCTGAATTAGAGGTGAAAATCAAAGTTTTGTTTTCCCCTGATGATACTCTGGTTGCCAACACGAAGAAACTAAGAAGAGATTACAAAATCCTTCAAAAGAAAAGCTTTTGTTGTTTGTTTTCTTGTGATTAGCTTTTTAAGGCCTTGTACAAAATGTACTCTTTTAAAGCTGGGTGGCAGAAATTCTGGAAGTCAAGCTGGCCTTTTTCTATGTTACCCTGTATGTCCAGGTTGTATTACACTGCGGTTAAGAGTTCAGTTCAAGTGTTCAGATCCCTTCTCTGTTGTCCCTCATCAAGTTTCTTAAACTTTAAAGTATGAATCACTTCATCTTAACATTACTAACTACCTCATTGTTGAGAGGATCAATTGAGATAATGCATACAAATCATTTGGCATAATACTTAGTGCAAGACAAATCCTCAATAAATGTTAGCTATTTCTGTTATTGTTATTATAGTTATTGTTATCCTAATAGGGTTTCTGCTACCGAAAAGGGTTCTTATTATTTAGGATTTACTCATATGTGTCCTTGCCTGTGCAAAGCATCTGTGTAAATATATATGTTCTCTTTTTATAATTTGCATCCATTAATAATTTATGTGCTAATATTTTAGAACATAGAATATGTTTTATGATGATTTTAAAAACATTTTTCACATGAATTTATTAAAGGTGAAAACTTATATAAGAATGATGGATATTTGGAAAAACTAGTAAATTGATGATGGTCATTAGAAAGAAGTGTAGGTAGCTGGTCGAGCCATATGATGAGATCAAAATGTTGAAGTTAAAAAGTGTAAGAGGCAATTGCCTTATGGAAAAAAATATGAAGTTAAATGGACCTTTAAATCCTGACTGTACTAGTGACCTGTTAGTTGTTTTTAAACAAGTTACTTATCTTTTCTAGGCCTCACTTACATACGGATACCACTTTCTTGAGTTCGTTCTCTGGATTGCTGTTAGGTGCCATCCAGTCTGTTCTGACTCATAGGGACCTTATACGACAGACTCGAACTGCCCCACAGGGTTTCCAAGGAGCGGCTGGTGGACTTGAACTGTGAACCTTTTGGTTAGCAGCTGAACTCTTAATCACTATGTCACTGGGGCTCCAGTCTATGGATTAGATGAGTTTATATACATAAAGCATCTAGCAGAAGACATTCTATGTCGTAGGTGCTAACTAGCTGAAGTATTGGTTCCATCTTCTTTCCTTCTCTTGGCAGAGTGGAAAAAATCTGAAATCATTCAGATAAGGGCAGACAACACAAGGTATGCTCAGACTGCAAGGTAAACTACTAGAAGTACAGTAGGGGGTAGTGGCAGTTGTCAGTGTTTCTAAACCAGTAGCTTTTGTCTAACAGCAATAGTGATGGTCCATCAACCCATCCTGTCTTTATTCCTGCAGGGGCAATTCTAGTAAGAATAACATTTAAGAGCAATGGGATCAAAGTAACTAGGACTGGCTATAGGGTCGCTATGAGTTGGAATTGGCTTGACAATGGGCTGGGTTGAGTCTGTGTCTGGTCATTATTGCTCCTTCTAGACATGTTTAAATTTAATGACACAGGGAATGCTGGGGAATCATATGTGTGTGCTTGTATATTAAATACACACATGTAATGAATAAAGCTAAAAAAATAATTAAGTTAAAAATTAGGGTAAAGTCTATAATATTTTCAAAATTATTCAAGGTCCTTTGTTGAAATACATAAGTACATGAGAATGTTAGGCAAGTTTGACTCTCAGATATAAAATAATAAAATATGAAATTGAAAAAAATCTGAAAAATAAGCATTTATGCTTAGAAACATAAGCATAAACAACATTTTAACATCTGTTAAATTCTCCTTTGGTTGTGAATTATCAATCATGCACACTAATGAAATTTCAGTTACGCCACCAGGGTTTCCATGTCTTCTCTAAGATCCTAAATTGATGTTAAATCATTGGCTCTTGTAATTTTATACCTCATCCTCTAATGAGACCTCTTTTCCTGTGGGTGGTGCCACAGCCACAGTAAATTGACAAGAAACCTGACCATCTTTGATTTCAAAAAAAAAAAAAAATCAAACCTGTTGCCCTTGAGTCGATTTCTACTCATAGCCATCCTATAGGACAGAGTGGAACTGCCCTATAGGGTTTCTAAGGAGCAGCTGGTGGATTTGAAATGCTGACCTTTTGGTTAGCAGCCTGAACTCTTAACCACTGCACTACTAGGTTCCTTGATGTTTTTATTTGTCTGCAAATCACAAACAATTCTATAGCCTCTACCCCATGAAATCTCTTAATTAAACATACCCCCTGTTTTCCACGGCCACAAAGGACTCATTTGGAGACTATAACTGTGGTTCAGATGGCAGGTGCAGAAGGATCTGAACCAGTCTTTTGTCTCTCCTCTCTCCTAATCATTCTGTGCATGATTGAGATTAAATTTTTATTAAATTTCAGTTTCATAGACTCTGGGAAAAGCTACTCTGGAATCAGACATATGAGGAAATGCCTCCCCAGCTCTCAGACCAAGTGCAAGTAATGTAACCTTTCTGAGAGGTTAAATGGGGATACTTATTTCTTCTAGGGCTGTAAACTTGACCAAGGTTGCACATGTTAAGTATTTAACGCAGGATCGGACGCATCGTCAAGCTAATGTCTTGCTTGTATGTTCTTCCTTGCTTGAACCACCTCAATGTCATATCACCTCCTGTTGAAAAAGATGTCTAAAATGGCATCTTACATCTGCTCTCAAGCTACTTCTCTTCTCAAATCTTAAGCTCCATCTAAACTGGATTGCTATTCCTTAAACATCTGCTTTAAGAAATGTTTATTTATCACTGCTGGGCATTTGTTCAGAATTCTCTGTTCACCAGCATGTGCATTACCTATCCTTTTCCTTTACAGTTGCTACATGTCATCCTAATTACTATCATGTAATATAGTATTTGGGGATACAATATAATAAAAAAAAAAAACCAAACCCACTGCCGTCAAGTCGATTCCAACTCATAGCGACCCTATAGGACAGAGTAGAACTGCCCTGTAGAGTTTCCAAGGAGCGCTGCCTGGTGGATTTGAACTGCCGACCTTTTGGTTAACAGCCGTAGCACTTAACCACTATGCCACCAGGGTTTCCATACAGCATAATAGAGGACCTAAAAGAATAACTACAGGTACAGGATGTATGGGGTCAACTACTGATTCTATCACTTACTAGATGTATGATCTTGGGTAAATTCGTTTAACCTCTTTATGCCTTCATTTCCTCATTTGTAAGACAGAGTCTATAACAATACCTTTCATGGTTGATGTGAAGATTAATGAAATAAAAATCTCAGTAGAGTGCCTGACTTACAACATTCATAATATTTCATTACATCTCATTTTTTTCTGCTACAATGCAAACTTCATGAGCTCAGAAACATACCCATCCCAATATATACCACACAGTGCCAGGACTCAGAACAGAATAAAGTTAACTACTTATAAAATCTGGTCAGAGTAAAAGAATTAGTGCACTGATTTTTCTTCATTAAGTAAGCCTCTATAGGGAACACTGGAGAAAACCTAAATGATTGACATATTGTTTAAAAATTCTCATAAATTTGGAAATATTTCTTTTCTGAGTAAAGAGTAATAAGAGGAAGTGTATCTGCAGTGATATCCTCGTCAATTATTTGAAAAATAAATAAAACTAATGAAACTAATTACTAATTGATCCCAAAGATTCCAAATTATGTTTTTAGAAAACATAATGGTTCATTTCTTTTCAGCACCGTAAACAAAGACTTGAAATACTTATCTTCTTTTTCTGTTGGTTGAAATTATCTATGATGACGCCAATGAACAGGTTCAAAGTGAAGAATGACCCAAAGATGATAAAGATGACAAAGTAAATGTACATGTAGAGGCTGTATTCATACTTGGGCTGCTTGTCTACCTATAAAGTTAGCAAAAGTTAGCAGTATGTTGACAACAGCATTCATCATTTTCTTTTTCACACTTTTTGAAAAGCTAATCCAAACAGTGCTATCCATGGTAAATTTTGGTACTTCAGAAGCCTTAGCATTGCCGAGGCTCAACGCAATCATTCTTCAAAATCCATGCAACATTCAACAAGTATTTATTTACTATGTACATAAATATAATCTTCAAATGACTACAAACTGCCTAACTATGTACTACTTATTCTCATATTGGTTGGGAAATTTAGTAACTAAATGCGTATATATTTATATATTTCCAGAAGAAACTGTAAGAGAGAGGATACCATATTTGTACAAATTTCCTGATGTTCTTTCATTGCTGGTAGAAACCTCTTCATTAGATTTTTGTGACTAGCCTGTAGTCTAAACTTTCTTAGCATAGAACTTATTTTCCATAAACTCTTCCAAGAAACTTAAAAAAAAAAAAAAACAACAAAAAACTATGAACAAAAATGTTATTTCATTTTTCTTTCGGTAAAGTAATATTTACAGAGCATTTACACCTAGTCATCACTTATCGATTATCTCCTTATCCAACAGTCTGCATTTACAACATTAGGAAAAATTCTATTACCTGACTATTTTGTGCATTAACGGGGAGCCGAGGTGAGAGGGGGATGAGGAGTAGGGGGATGAGGTTTGGGAGAGGGATGGAGGCCGCGTGGGCGGCCGGCGGTTCTCACTACCCGGGCCGGGCGGAGGAGCTGGGTGGGCAGGTGGCCTGCAGGAGGCAGCGGGAGCCGGGGCTGCAGGAGTCGGGCAGGGGGCTCAGATGTCTCTTTTCCCAAAGGGGCCTCTCTGCCACCTCCACAACCTTCCCTGGGCCCAGACGGCCGGGCCTCACGTGCCCCCAAGCCCGGAAGCCACCCACCGCTGAGGTTCATCTCCTGTGCCAGCAGAGTGGGAAGGTAGAAAGGCGAGGTGTGGGGGTCCGCCCGGAGACCAGGAGCTTGGCCAGGTGATGGTGGGCCCCTGCTGCTCCGGAGGTGGCAGGCAGCCTCCGACCAACACCGCCCCTCCAACCCCAGGGCGATCCGCGGTGGTGGATATTCCGCTCTCCGCAATGCCAGGTGCATCCGGAGATACGCCAGGGGCACCTGGGCGGTAAGCCACGGGAGCACTGGCAGCGAAGATGGGACGCGAACCGGACTCTTGCTTAATGCCAATTTTTGCCTAATGACCTGGTCTTTGAGGAGTGGGTGTATAATTACCAGTGCTCTTCTTCCATTTTCTTGTTGGACCCTCACAACAGTCTTGTAAGACAGACACTGGATTATTTTTTTACAGATGAATAAACTAAGGCTCACAGCGGTAAGTAACTTGTTCAGTCAGTTGCAGAGTTCTAGTAGAGCCAGAATTTGACTCAGGCTCTGTCCACTTTCAAATGCTTCGCTCTTCACCACTAAGCTACTATCAGGTGGAGGTTCTTCACTGTTAGCATACACACCAAGCACTCCAAGGAGCCACAGTTTGAAAACCACTGAACTAAAATCGTACTTTCTAGCGTTATGTTGACCAAGACTTACATTAACAGAATCAACGGCTGCGTACATGATATCCATCCATCCCTTAAATGTTGCCTGTAAATATAATATTTATAGAATCTGAATGTGAAACTCACACTGTAAATAGCCATAAATGTAGTTTAGTTTGTTTCACTTCATACCATTTGTTAAGTAATACTAAATTAGTAAGCTTTGCTGTATTTCAAAATACCAGTTTACTACAAAGATGCTAAAAATGTTAAAAAAAAAAAAAGACATATTCCCAAGTCACATTCTAAATCTTAGTGCTAATTATTATTAAATTGTTACAATTGCCTGTGAATGTTGCACATGAACTTTGTTTCCAGAGGTGGAAGGAAAGTTTATGAAAAAGGCAGGAAATAAAATTTCTCCATTTCTTCCAGGGTTCTCCCAGCCCCATGTAGTGTAAAGCTGGGGGTCCAAAAAATAAGTAGTCATTTCAGGAGAAATATTCAGATGGTGCAATGCGGTAGTCCAAATGACACCAAAAGACCACTTATGGATTACTAACTCTTAGATGCAAAGAATTTATGCTTCTTGACTCATGTTATAAGTACTTGTTCTAAGAAAGTCTAACTCTGTTTTTAAAGTCTTGAAGTACATTAATTTCTAGTTAATAGATTATTTAAAGAATAACATAGCCTTCCTCCAGTGTTCATTAAATTACGAAGCACTTAGGAAAGGGGTCACTTACAACTTGCAGCAGAGACAGGTAACCCAGTCCAACGTTATCAAAGTTCACTTTCAGGTTCTTCCATCGCACATTTTGACTCACGTTCATAAGGGCAAAACACTCGGAACGATTTTGAACTTGACTTGGAAGAAGCCGTGACCCATCTGTGGTGTTCACACACTCATAGAACTTGCCAGCAAACAAATTTACTCCCATGATGCTAAATATTAGCCAGAATATAAGACACACAAGTAGCACATTCATGATGGAAGGAATTGCTCCAATGAGTGCATTCACAACCACCTAGCATTCAAAAGAAAGAAAAGAATGATTAGGATTAGTAAAAACGTTAAATGGGCAAACATAAAAGAAACATAATGCAGTATTAAATGAATTAGAAAAGCCACCTTTAAGTGTTTAAGACACCAAATGTACCAATCAACACGTATTTATTGAATGCCTACTGTATCTTCAGCAGTGTGCCAAGCAAGACAAAATGAAACATGAGCCCTGACACCAATGAGTTTACAAGCATTTGAGAATACACAACACACAGGAAAACTTTTAGCTAAAATACAAGACAGTGCTGAACAAAATAGCTAAAATTATATGACAGATTAAATAAATGAAAAAAAAAAACCTGATATTGGTAAGATGAAGTCATAAAATCTGCATGCACAGTCTAGAAAAGAGGAAAATTTATAAATATAAATGATAAAAGATAAATAAAATGTACATGCTAGAGATTCATGATCCTAGAATTATCAACATTAATGATTCTTCCATGGAGAAGAAATGCTGGTGTGTATTAGCGGAGTTACGATTGGGGTTCGTTTAGTTGTATAAGTCCCTTGGATTCAGCTGGTACTGCTGATTGTGTGATACGTGAATTCAGTTAAGACCTTTGGGCCTCTATTTCCTCCTCTGCAAGATGACAATCATCTTTTCAGTTATTTTTCTAATTCTGAAAATACTCTCTATATAAGTCCTTGATTAATGTAGGTAGTGCTGGCCTCATATAAAAAAGAAAATGGGCATGTTTTATTGTTGATAGTTCATTTATTTCTGCTTATTTCCACTGCTATTGATCACTAGTGCCCCATGTTACTCCAACTTTCCTCCATGGCGACTATGGTGGCATTTAACTAGATTTTCTTAATTAACCACATCCTTCAAATCCTACTTATCTCCTGACACATCAGCTGTAGTCCACACTTGAGTGCAAATGTGTTAAAGACGAATTTCCTATGTAAATAGCATTTTGCTCCCTCTTTTTTTGCAGTGTAGCAAGCAGGCCCCTTAAGACACTTTGAAATGGTGAAATATCAGGGAGCTCTGACTACCTACGAGATTATCTAGTGTACGCATTGGCAAACATTTTCTTAATATTTTTTGGCTTTGTGGGTCATATGATCTCTGTAGCAACTACTCTGCCATTATAGCCAAAGATCCTACATGAACAGTCAATGCTGTGTTCCAATTAAACCTCATTTTTTAAAATACTTTAGTAGCACTTTTTTTTTAATTGTACATTAGATGAAGGTTTACAGGACAGTCTTCTCATTAAACAGTTAATATACATACTGTTTTATGACATTGGTTACCAACCCCGTGACATGTCAACACTCTCCCTTCTCGACCTTGGGTTCCCTATTACCAGTTTTCCTGTCCCCTCTTGCCTTCTAGTCATTGCCCCCAGTTGAACCTCATTTATAAAATCAGGTAACCAGCCCAGTTTGCTGACCCCTGGCCTAGGACAATGGTTATTACCTGGGCTGCCCATGGACCCCTAAAGGTTCCATGGGGGCATGAAGTTATATGAAAAACATTGTGGTTGTGTTCTTTTTCTGGAGAGATGATTCATACTTTGATCAGAGTCTTAAAGTGTACATGACCCAAAACAAAGTTAGGAAAAGCAAGACTACAGAATGAAGTTCAAAACAAACAGCCTGATCTATAAGGCTTTTGTTCTAGCATACCTTTTCATCCTCATTTCCTGCTACCCTCTGCACTACGCTTATTTCCTGGGCACACTGATCCTTCTAGTCATTGCCCAAACAGGACTTGTGCACTCGACTCTGTGCCTCTCTATCTTGCAGCATTTCTGCCCGGAATGTCTTCCTGCCTGTGAGTTGGGGCTCACTCTTTCTGTCCTGGCTCAAAGCCACCTCCTTGTAAAGCCTTTCCAGACTCCCCCAGGCAGCCACTCCCTCCTTGATGTTTGTAGCACTGTGTGCTTATAGCAGGTATCACAGAATACCTACTGCTCACCTGCCTGCCTCTCCTGCTGACCAGTCATCCTATTCATCGTTTGTTCATGAAAATGCAGTATACTGAATAGTAGAATCCAGGGGTGGGTCAATCGTAAGTTTTGTATAGGTTGCAACATTCTGCTAATGCTCAAAAAATGAAGTTAATGTCACTGAATTCCAATACGGTCTTCCTTCATAAAATGCAACTGGTAATTTCTCAATTCTTACCACTGTCAATTCTTACATAGAGTACTTGGATATTATTTATCAAAAAATTCCCTGTACAATCATGATGTTCTTATATACTTTGGCATCATTATCCATTGGATATATTAAATTGTAGAATTTACAGTCATAATTAGATTAGCAGGGATAACAAAGAAGACCCGGTAGCCTGAAAGATCTCAAATTTTCACCTTGAGGGAGTCTCTGGGTAGCCAAATGCTTAAGTACTTGGCTACTAACCAAACAGTTGCTGGTTTAAATCCACCCAGAGCCGGTCAGAAGAAAGGCTTGGTGATCCACTTCCAAAAGGGTGACAGCCACTGAAAACCCTAGACTACACAGCTCTACCCTGATACACATGGGGTTGACATGAGTTGGAACTGACTTGATGGCAGCTAGTTCTTTTTTCACCTTGACAGCTTGTTAATTGCTTGATTCGGACCCCAGAGTTTTTGATTCAGTAAGTCTGGAGTGGGGTTTGAGAACTTACATTTCTAGTAAGTTTCCAGATGATACTGAGGCTTCTGGTCAGTGGACCACACTTTGAGAATCACTGAGCTAATCTGTAGGCTAAATTGGTCAGAGATTACAGGTGGTAAAGCAGTCAGGTAAACAAACCACATACAATATAACAGAGGAAGGATGCCCAATTATGCCTGGTGGTAGACAAAGAAGACTTCTGAAATTGAGACTTAAAGGATGGGTAGGTGTTTATCTGCTAGATTGATAGAGTTGAGGCAGGACAGAGGGATGACTTCTAGACAGAGGAAACAACACAGGAATGAGGGAGCAGGTGTAAATCTGGAGAACAGGAAATGTGAGGAGAGCAGCAACAAATGCGGAGACAGACTATATAGCAAATAAGGTCATTGTCCTACATGTGTTTTATGAAGGAGTTGCTGGCTTAATACAGACCTCACTGCTACATTGCTAGCAGTCTTTGTTTATCTCACCTTGTTTATTTCTGCTAAATTAATCTCTTTCTCAAACACTATGCAGTCTAGTGCAAGTGAAGTAAACTCTCTGGCACTTAGTTTTCTCAGCTGTAATTTGTTACAGTTCTACTGACTTTGTGACATCATTTTAAGGGTGAAATTAAAGGTGATGGCTGATGCCACATCATGTCTCTGTCTTTTCTTATGCTCTCTCCCCAGGGTTGTGCCTTTAAAAAGTATTATTTGAGCACCTGGCACAGGCAGATTCTTGATGACTTGTATATGAGAGAAAGTATCAGGACTAACAGTCTCCCATCCACTTGAACCTTCCTAGCATAGGGAAGATTTCCATTTAAAAGGAGAAAAATTCACTTATTTGAATCATTCTATTGCTTAACCAATGTTAAAGAAAGTATTATTGTGTTTCATTTCTTTGTTACATAATATGCACTAAAATAATGTGTGTGTACGTGAGTCTACACACATATATACACACGTATATATACATAGAGTCCATACTTACACATATATGTATGCATAAAAACCAAAAAAACCCGTAACCATTGAGTCGATTCCAACTCATAGCAACTCTACACATATGTATGCATATGTGTGTAAATATAAATGGTCCATAATTTTTACATACCCTTTTAAAAAAAGTTTCTTTTTTTAAAAACCCCATTTAAAAAATGGGCACATTAAACTCAAAAGATTCGATGACAACCTTAGGGGTCAAGGAGTTTATGTCAATGAAGGAGGAACAGCTGAGAAAAGGAGGGTCAGAATGGTTGTACAACTTGAAGAATATAATCAATGTCACCGATTTGTATATGTAGAAACTGTTGAATTGGTGTATGTTTTGCTGTATATATTCTCAATAACAAACTGAATAAAATTTGGAAAAAAAATATGCAAGTTATATTTGGAAGTTTAGTATTTTCTTACCTTCATTCCTTCAAATCTGGATAAGGCTCTTAAGGGTCTTAAGGCCCTCAGTGTCCGGAGGGATTTAATGGGACCAAGATCTGAGTAGCCAAGAGTGTTTGCTACTAAAGTAACCAAAGAAACCTACAAAAAATAAAATTTTCATTCACTGTTTCAATTAAATGCTGCAGTATAAGGAAAAGCCATTTTAAAAATTCTCTAATAGCAGATCAAAAAAAATAATAGAATTTTATATATCAAATTATCTAATCATTGCCTAAAAAAAGGATAAGATGGATGCTTTTGTTTTCATACTAGATTTAAAGGCAGGTTAACCAAAGTAGGAAGAAATAATAGAAGTAGGTTATTTCTTTTATCTTAATAGAAATCACAAATATACTTTTTGCATTTTTGTAATCAATGGTTATGCACTTGCTTATTAAATGTGAAAATATAATTAGCTAGAATAACTACCAAAATTTCAACTGAACTAAAACCCAGGGCATAACAAAATAAATGTGACTCTGAAGATAAGTCACAGAAGTCTGGCACCCATTCAACCAAATCTAAGTCCTAGTATATACCTTATTCAAAAGCCTTCTGAAAACTCATGATTGTGAGTATCCTTATATTCATAATGAATATTTCAAGGTATATACTTTCCTGAGGTCTGATAGATAGATAAATAGACAGATAGATAGATAGATAGTATTAGACCCACTGAAAACCACCAGTTCATGTTTTAAAATGCAAGACAAAATAATTTCCATTATTAAACAGCCACATCGCTTTCTTAATTTAAAATAAATTCAATTTTACTTGCAAACTTACATTTGTTAAGATGGGTGATGAAAACAAGTATGCCTGTGATAATATTTTTAAAGGCTTTTGAATATCTTACATATTTCAAAATAATTTTTAAAAGACCCAATCATATTTAAATATTAAGATAAATGAAAAGAAATATCCACATTCCATCTATTATTTCTTATTTTGATTAAACTTTATTCAAATCTATTACATTACAAAAGTGTCTATCTTGCCCTTTCTTAGTGACTCAGGTAACTTGATATATAAAAGGTGAATCAAATAACAATCAATGCGAAATCACTAATGTCAAAGAGGAAGCCTGAGAGAACACATGAGGTATAACGTATAGCTACACTTTGGAAAAGAATTATTTTGTACATCACTTCTACAAAAGCAAAATGTTATTTTTTAAAATATACTAATTGAGATCTTAAGAAACAGTTTACTAAGCCTCACACAGCCCTTGAGAAATCGAACTTTGAAGTAAATATGATTGGTTTTGATTTCATTTTGCCATCAGATTTTGCTACTTATGATCATGCCTGCTTATAATTTTGAAATCTGTGAATAGTGCTGTATTCATTTATCTTTTCTGCAAAATCTGGTGATGCAAACTCTTGGTGAGATGTTAAGGAACTCGTTGTCATATAAAGATTAGCAAGTTGCTTTTCATTATTCCAGGCATCAGATGGAAAACAAATCTCTAGAAACAGGGTTGGCATGTGACTGACGATAGGATGTTTCTTCCCTAACCACTGAAGCTAGAATTCTTAAAATCTAGGAGCATAAAGTAAGAGATTGAAGGACATAGATCCTGAGGAGAAAAATAAGATTGGGTGTTTGAAGTAATTAATTATAAAGCATTTTAAAATAAAAATAGAGTACGCTAAGTAAGAAAAAGTTGGTAATAATGGATGTTGTGCCATTCATTTGTATTTGAAATGCCTTGATCTCAGAAACTGTTTTAGGATGTTCTTCTCAATTATGTCAATGAAATGCCTGTAAGTGTATTTTTGCTTTGTTAAAAATAGCAGATAAACTGAAGCATTTTCTTATGTATTTTCTATTATTCAAGTATTCAACAGTTTTCTTAATTAATGATTTGAAATTGTGGTGTCTACTTCTCTGCTCCTTTGCCATCCTAGAGATGAAGGGTGAGTTGGATGCTTGAGACAGGGACAAGAGCTGTGACTTATTTTGGTTTTCCTATCATTATGACTGAGATAAATAAAAACTCCATTCCTGCTGCAAAGTGTGGAACTCCCTTGCAGTAAACAATCTGATCTTTGGTCTTGGTTCCTGAGAGCTTGGTTCCTTAGACCAGTAAGTGGGGACTGGCCAGACCAAGAAGGATCACCTGGGGGCCAGAGGCTGATTAAGCCTCAGGAGGCATGATGTAATCTATTATGGCCACATGATGAAGCCAATAAAGGCCTTGGAAGACGGAGGCTCACTGGAACTTCTTGGGTGGAGAGAGCAAACTTCTGCTTTCCGGAGGGTGAGCACGTGCCCTAAGGACATGGAAGCTTTGCAAAGAGACCCCTCTCGTACCTACCCTGTATGTTTGTATCTTTTTTCTGCTAGATTAAAGATAGCACTTTCTCTGCAGTTTCTGAGTAATTTCAATGGATCATCAGACCTATGGAACAGAGAAGGACCAATGCCTGCTGACATAGCCACTGGTGAATGGGGATGAGAGAGAAACGCCTAAGCTGGCAGCTGCTGTCTGAGCTGGCTAAGAAAGGGAAGCAGACATTTCTCTGGATTTGTTTGATGCCATACCTGCTCTTCTCCTAACAGTTATTTAGCTTTAGCTTCTCATTTTATATTGTCAAAAACAGTACTGTATCTCTTCTTTCCATTCTCACTCCCCTGCTTTTCACTTTGTTCTTATTCCCAATGTAAATGATATTCGAGTAGTGTATTAAAAAATCATATTTTTTCCGATTGCAGAAAACATATGCAAAAGTAAATTACAGCTATTAGAATGACAAAAAAAAAATTTACATTTGTTGCAGGATCTCTCCTCACAGATATATTTCTGCTGGCTATGCTATTATTTCCAAAAACAGAAACCTATAGTTTGAAAATTCATAAAGCTAATCAAAATTAAAATACAATACAGTATAACATTGGTGAAGGTTATCCAGAACACTTATTAGTAAGAGTAAAGCCGCTTTAAAAATTGACTCAAAAAACACCTACATCGACAATTAAGAAATCCAGCCAACACCAGGCATTGGTGAAATAAGTTTTGTAACCATATGCTACCCATTTTAGAAGCATTTCCAGAATGAAGACATAAGTGAATATCTTGTCAGCATACTCCAGAATAATTTTAATGGTCTTTTTCCTTTCAATATATATATCTTCAAAGGCCTGTGGAAATAATATTCAATTTTCAATTCAAGTACAATGTAGAAATAATAATTTGTAATTAAAACAGAAAATAAAATCATGATCATGAGAACACCAAAATATAATACTTTTATGGGCCATATGACTTTCTTCTGGCTTATAGCTACTGTGTAACCTTTAGTTGTAGCCTTCTCACAGGGCATGCTGCTGGTCACCAGAGGACAAGGGAAAGAAAGTGCAAAAGAATGAAATTACTTGTAATTCTCTAAAAGAACAATGATCTCTGGCACCTACATGGATTTCCACTTTAATTCTCATTTCTTCCCTCTTCAATTGTCTCAGTCCTAATAATTTCTTAAGATGCAATTCCAGTGTCAGTGCCTCTTACAAACCTTTTTTACCCTGCACTCTCCCATGATTTGGGAGCTACTCCTTTGCTCTTGGACACTTGTGCATGCCCAGTGCCTGGCACTATATTAAGATACTGCAGGAGGCCAGGAAATGTCTGTAAGATGAAAGACTGCAGCAGTAGAATAAGGCTAAAGAATATATAAGGCGGTTTTTTCTTTTGAATTCTGCATCCATATTTTATCATTCATCAAGTTTCAGCTCTACAAACCATGATTACATTCACTTCATGAAT
Organism: Loxodonta africana; assembly: GCF_030014295.1. NCBI lineage: Eukaryota > Metazoa > Chordata > Mammalia > Proboscidea > Elephantidae > Loxodonta > Loxodonta africana. Next base: position 80,544,478 of record NC_087347.1, on the reverse strand, counting down.
GTCGCATCTCTAACACTCTCCAAGAACTTTTAATAAGCAACTGACAATGATACTGTGGTTACAGTCACGTGTCTCTCGGGAAATAATTTTTTTTTTTAAAGGGCTTGAGACAGAAGCCCCGCTGGTGCAGTGGTTAAAGCACTTGACTGCTAACCAAAAGTTTGGTGGTTCAAACCCACCAGCTGCTCCGCAGGAGAAAGATGTGGCTTTCTGCTTTTTTTTTTTTTTCTGCTTCTGTAAAGATTACAGCCTTGGGAACCCTATGGAGGCAGTTCTATTCTGTCCTATAGGGTCGCTATGGGTCGGAACTGACAGCAAAGGGTTTGGTTTTTTTTTGTTTTGTTTTGTTTTCAAGGGCCTGAGCTTACTGAAGGCACTAAAGTGACTGCTAACCTACACAAGGCTAAAGTATTAGAATTTTCTCTTTCATGTTTAAACACCGTTCACTTTGATGGAAGAGTCTCTGGGTGGTGCAAATGCTTAAGCACTTGACCACTCATTGAAAGGTTGGCATTTTGAACCCACCCAGGGGCTCCTTGGAACACAGGACTGGAGATTTGCTTCTGAAAGGTCACAGCTTTGAAGTCCCTATGGAGCAGTTCTACTCTGCAGGCATGGGGTCACCATGAGTTGGAATGGACATCTTGTAGGAGGAAATGAAAGCAAAAGCACCTGTATCCCTAATGGCTAACCTTATACTACCTATCCACAATCATGGGCTGTGTCTTTCTTATTCTTCTTACTTCAAGTTCTGCTATAAATACTCTAAAAACTATCCTTAGTACTTTTTGCAACTGGTGCTATCAATATTGAAGAAAATAGTTCTCCATTGGTGCGTGGAAAAAGGTGTGAGGAGCCCTGGTGGTGCAAACGGTTAAGTGCTCGGCTGCTAACTGAAAGGTTGGTGGTTCAAATCCACCCATGGGCTCCATGGGAGAACGACCTCGTGATCTGGTTCTGTAAAGATCACAGTCAAGAAAACTCTATGAGACAGTTCTACTCTGTCACATGAGGTTGCTATGAGTTGAAAATGGCTTAATGGCACCAAACAACAAATAAGATGTAGAAAGAAGGTCCCAGCAGTTAGCAGGGTTCTGAAAGTCCGTGGAACTGAGGTGCAGGGGCAGACTTCTATTTTGTTTACTCCTCTTTCTTAGGAGCCATAAGATGGTTTAAAAAACAAACAACAAAAAAAGATACACTGACATTGACTTTCTTGTTGTTAGGTGGTGTCCAGTTGGCGCTAACTCATAGCAGCCCTATGTGCAACAGAACAAAATATTGCCCGGTCCTGCACCCTCCTCACAGTCATTGCTATGTTTGAGCCCACTGTTGTAGTCACTGTCTCAATCTATCTTGTTGAGGGTCTTCCTCTTTTTTGCTGACTCTCTACTTCACCAAGCATGATGTCCTTTTCCAGGGACTGGTCCCTTCTGATAACATGTCCAAAGTAAGTCTCACTGTCCTCGCTTAAAAGGAGCATCCTGGCTGTACTTTTTCCAAGATGGATTTGTTCGTTCTTTTGGCAGTCCATGATATATCCAATATTCTTCACCAACGCTGTAATCCAAATGCATCAGTTCCCCTACAGTCTTCCTTATTCATCATCCAGCATTTGCATGCCTATGAGGTGACTGAAAATATCACGGCTTGGATCAGGTATACCTTAGTCCTCAAGGTGACTTTTTTGCCTTTTAACATCTTAAAGATGTCTTTTGCAGCACATTTGCCCAATGCAATATGTTGTTTCATTTCTTGTCTGCTGCTTCCATGGCATTTCTAAGTAAAATGAAATTCTGGACAATATTTTCTCCATTATCATGATGTTGCTCATTGGACTAATTACGAGGATTTCATTTTCTATTTATGTTGAGGTGTAATCCATACTGAAGGCTGTTGCTTTGATCTTCATTAGTAAGTGCTTCAAGTCTTCTTCAATTTCAGCAAACAAGGTTATGTCATCTGCATACTACAGGTTGTTAATGAGTCGTCCTCCAATCCTGATGCTGCATTCTTCTTCATATAGTCCATCTTCTTGGATTATTTGCTCACCGTACAAATTGAATAGGTGTGGTGAAAAGATACGACCCTGATGCACACCTTTTCTGATTTGAAACCATGCAGTATGCCCTTGTTCTGTTTGAATGAGCAAAATTAAATGTTCTGGAATTCCCATTCTTCACAATGTTATCCATAATTCATTATGATCCACATAGTCCAATGCCTTTGCGTAGCCGATAAAACACAAGTAAACATCTTTCTGGTATTCTCTACATTTCAGTGAAGATCCACCTTACATCAGCAATGGTATCCCTTGTTCCAAAGTAAAGGCTTTGAATTTAGGTATCAGTTAAGTTATGGCTTTGCCATTTATTAGCTTTGGGACATTACACAACTTTTAAAACTCTATACAGACCTTCCTCATTGGTAAAAGGAGCAAATTACCATAATCTCATAGGGCTGTTTGAAAATTAAATGAGATAACTTATATAAAGAGCTTGAAACACAATACATATGTCATAAATGACAGCTGTTACTTTTTATTCATTTTTTATATACACAGATTTTTTAAACTGGTGAACTCTCTGAGTAAAAGCACCCACTTTCTTAAAGTTTCTTGCTATTTCTTCCTCATATGGATCATTTGAATTTCAATTTTTAGAGTGCTCCTTCCTAAAACGTTTTCGTTTTAGACTCTTTCACTAAGTTTTGCTTTAAACTATTCTTTAATTTTCTTGTAATTTCTTTGCTGAAAGTCTCAGTCACAAATGTAACTCAGCAAAAAATAAATATACTTTGTTATGAGGAGTATAAGAGATAATGTGGACATAATCTGTCAAAAATCCTACTTGTATCCCACGTGACTTAAGCAGAATAGCCCTTTCATTATTATGTCTTCTTTTTTTCAGAAATGAGACTTGTTATGTGAAGCAATCCACTGTGGGCCCTAACCAACCCTACCTGTTCTTACTGCATATGCTAAGAAGATAAGGCCTTGACTGCTCTTTACCCAAGCCATTGCTCAGGTTGTGCTTGCAGTGAGTAACCTTGAGGAGAAAAGTGGTGTCTCCCTCTGGGACAAAGAGCAAAATTGCTTACTGCTTGCTATAAAAGGATGGGTTCCCCAAGCTCAGTGTTCCTCAGCTGTGACTCAAACTCATTGTGTGTGCCGTATCTATCTGCACCTATATTACGCCCCTGAGACTGGGGCAGGAGGAACTGACATAAACATCTTGAAGCTCATGCCATTATTTTCTGTGCCATGAGTAATAAAGCCCTTTGTCTTTGAACCAGAGATCTTATAACTTCTGCCAGTATCTATGAAACAGTAACAGTCTAACTCATTAGGCTGTAAGCAGAGTAAAATGAAATTACAGACTCACAGAGACTGTCTAAGAGGCAATTTATGAAGTTCTTGGAAGTCCTGTTTTTAGTATAGTGGAATTTCCAGTGGTATCTCTAGCTGGAACTGTGCTTCTAATGGCTTACATCTGGCAGTGTCAATTGGAGAGAAACAAGAAAATGCTGAAGGGGCTCTTAGCTCTCCCAAATCTCTTTCTACCCTCAGGGAAGGTGTTTTGTATATATACGGGAATGAAAAACTTTTCTGATGTTCACCTCAAAAATAAGAGTCTATTTTCCTTATGGTAACATGCAAGATGCTTCCTAAGTCAATATTGACTCCCTGTCTCATGGTATCTCTGGCCATGTACTTGGTATTCCTCCCACAACACCTTCTGTATTTCAGCAACTTTTAATTTCATCCCATTTCTCTAATCATTTGTTTAGATGTCTCCCTTCCCCATTGTTCTCTGAACTCATTGAGAGTAATGCCTGGATCTTATCCTTCTTTGCATTCAGGGCAAGCACAATACCTAGCATATAATATTGCTCAGCAAACATTTACCAAGCTAAACTAAAATTTGGTCCTTGCTACTTGTTACTTCTTAAGTAAAACAACTTGCCGTAGTACTTTTATCTTCTAGCTCATTTTAAAGAAAGTACTGACTTAATCAATATATTGATTTAGGAGTCAGATCACTTACCAGAGCACCACTGCTGAGCAGGATCATGAGAACAATGAAGCTTTCAAACCAGTTGTGTTCAACTATCTTGTAGCAGGTTTTCCTTATGTTCCACCAGATTTTCCCTTTCCCTGACTCTATGTTAACTTGGCAGCATGGGAACCTCTGTACACAACCTGGCAAGAAAGACACAGATGTGAAATCTTGATATTCAGAATAAAATGCTTAAAATAGATTTTTGATGTAAAGCTTTCCCTGTGATACTGCCTCAACCAAATAATTGCAAACGCTCATACCTGAAGTTTCAGGTAATTCTAGTTCATTGAGGAAAAAAAATCTATCATCTATCTACCTACCTACCTACGTACCTATCTAATATCTGTCTCTGTTGGAGGCTCAAACTCACCCACCAGCTCCATGGGAGAAGGACCAGGTGATCTGCTTCTGTAAAGATTAGCCAAGAGAACTCTATGGGGCAGTTCTACCCTGTCACATAGGGGATAAGTTCATTATGAGTTAGAATCGACTCAGTGACACCCAACACCACCACCATACATATAGTAATAAATGTTCTCTTTTTCTCTCAACTGCTTCCCCTGCTGCACGGGCACTTCCTACATGGGTTTCATTCAGTTTGGATGCCACCTTCTCACATCTCCTAACCTTCTATGGTATTTTCTTAACATTTGTCAGTTATTTCTAATTTAGAATGTATTCTTGTCTCTCTAATTCCCTGATTTCTTGTCAGTCTCCTTCACAGTGTTTAAACTACATTTTTCCCATTACTGCAGTCTTAATACAGTCTGATATATGATGAGCACTCAATAATTTTATGATATATGAATATGAATGAATGAAAAAATAAATGAACTCAATTTTGATGACAAAACACATTTCAAGGACATTTTCACTGGCAAAAAAAAAAATTTCCTTGACATGGATCTAGTCTACAATTTGTTGACACTTTCACTCCTCTATAAAAAACTCTGAGAAACACTGTTCTAAGTAATATGAAGAAAATTAGTGAAAAGTCCTAAAAACACCATCAAAAGATGAAATTGTTTCAAGTATTTTAAGTTAAAAACAAATCTGACTTTTGAATCATAGGTATAAAACATAGTGCTATGAAAAATTGAGACAATTTTATTTTAAACTCTTCATATTTATTCATTAGTTCATCAAATATTTATCAAGTGTCTTCTATGTACTGAGCTGTGTATATAATTCCCTCTCCTCAAGGAACTTCTTATTGGGTTTTGTTAAATACAGCGTGTAGATACAAAAATAAATGACTATAACTGGATAACGCAACCAAAATGACAGATATGCAGAGGGTATTTTGGTAGCACAGAGTAAGTCCACCTAACCTGGCTTGTTTGTTGAGGAGAGGTCAGAGAAAGCTTCCTGCAAGAGGACTCAAAGTAGTCAGAAAGAGCTTGGGTGGATCTCCAGGCCAAAAGCAGACAGAAAAAGTAATGCACACAGGAATTAAAGCCAGTTCAGAATTGTGATGAAAGCAAAATGTACACAAGAAACAGAGGTGAGAAATGAGGTTGGAGAAATTGGTCAGATTCTACCTTAAGGAGTTTGGCCTATATCCTTAGATGTTCAGGAGTAAGGGAAGGATTGTAAGCAGGGAAATGACTTAAGCAGACGGCAATTTAAATAAATGTCTCCAACAACTTCGTGGAGGACAGACTGGAAGAAAGGGGAGAGGCAGGTTTTGGGGTAAGGAAAGACCCAGTGCCAGAAAATCATTTAGGGTTCTGTTTAGTATCCCTGACAAGAGAAGAGAAGGGCAATATTAAGGCATTTCTACTAAGGAACTAGAGCAATAACAGATTCAACTCATATTTGATAGGTAAAATCAGGAGAATTTAGTGAGTGACTGGATGTGGAATGTAACAGAAAGGGAGTCGTGGAAGACAGGGTAGATCTCAACAATGAAATGAAGACAATAGAAGCAAAAGCTTATGTGGGAGATAATGAGTTTGGGATGCCTGTGAACCTTCTAAACACAGATATCCTGGAGATATTTGCAGCTGTGAATCTGAAACTCAGGGAAAATATCTGGGCTAGAAAAGAATATGTTGGAATCAAAGTATGTAGGGTAAGGAGAGAAAAAGGCCAAATTGGAATATTCTGAACAGCAACATCAAGGGACAGAATTCAGTGGTGTGCTGGAGCTGGCTCATACTGGCTCATGAGAATTCATTTTTAAATTTTTGCTAACTGGTTGTTAAACAGAAACCCTGGTGGCATAGTAGGTAAGCGCTATGGTGCTAACCAAAAGGTCGGCAGTTTGAGTCCACCAAGGTGCTCCTTGGAAATCCTATGGGGCAGTTCTACTCTGTCTTATAGGGTTGCTATGAGTCGGAATCGACTTGATGGCAACAAGTTTGGTTGTTAAATGCAGCCTTTATTAAAAATTAAATTATATAAACTTCAAATTAAATAATATATGTTTTAAAACAAAAATAATACTCAAACTGACCACTTTCTGATTACAAGTTTTTACTATTATCTGTGTGCTTGAGGATATTTATATCTACTATGGTAGTGGTAGAAATACTTTATACTGTTCAGCTACTGTGTATCTCTTCCCAACTCCACTTTCAGTGAAGTCACTTCAATAGGTTGAAATCAGCCATGGTGGGAATCTTTACACTACAAAAATAATCAAATCAGGGCTTGTTGATTTTCTAGAGTAGACTTAAGGAAGTGATGAAGGCAATGTTGGTAAAACAGATTACACGTAAAAGAATGGGTGTTTGTAGCCATTATATTGTGAATAGCACAAAGAATTGAGGAAATATTCTTCTAGTATTCAAAAACTATTATTTGTTTCAGCCAAGCACTGTTCGTGCCATTGATGAAGAAGAAAGTTCTGGCATATAGCTTATTTTTCCGTTCATCTTACTGATTAACATAAATGAAAAGACCAACCTTTTCATGTTGAAACTATATTTGTTCTTCAGTTGCTATCATAGGTTGTCTACGAATACAGAAGTCTGGCAAAATCAAAAGCATTCTGTGAGAAACAATCAGCTGTATGGAATTCAGAGTATGTTCCATATATTGTTATTATTTGCAAAGCGTAAGCCACACATCCGTTCTGTCAGTAAAATTTACAATGGAGTGATGTACGTATGTATACTTTCTTTGTATTGGAGAGCTGGTTTTTAGACATTCACCTAAACACACTGGAAGGGAGAAACCTTGAAGGAAAAGGAGACAGTTGGAGTGGTGAGAGATTACACGGAGAACCCAGAGGCTACAGCAACAAGGAAGTCAGGGAATAAAAAATGTCATGAAAGAGTGTTGAACAGGGCCATCACTAGAGAAGTCCAGAGTGATGATGGAAAAATTAAAAAAATCAACAGAATTAAAAAAAGAAAAACAACCGAAACTAATATTGAAAAAGAAAAGGATTTAAAAAGAGGAACTACAATTAATTCCTCTCTCAAAAAACTTAAAAGTGTGTAATTAAGAGACTCATTTGAGGGAATGTTGAAGGTGGGAGGGTAAGAATAGGCAGCACTTTTTTGATATGGCTTCAGAAGCTGGCAAGTTCGGCCCTTAAATAATAATTTCCTTTTCTATAAAATATTTCAATAAAAAAAATAGTGAGCTTAAAATATTGTGAGAATCATAAGCTGGAAGTCATGAAACAACAAAACTAGAATTTTCTTCATGAACTACACCTGTTAGACACTGTCTTGTTATGGCTCCTTTTATGTTTCTGAAGTAAAATTAGCTCATTGCTCCAGGTAATACTAGATATCCCTAGAACTTTAATTTCTAGAACTACAGGAATGTAGCAAGCTATGTATTTTCCCTAATTTCTGGAGTTTTGCTATCATGTGCAATTTCTGTGTTCCCCTCTTTCTCTCTGGTAGGTTATATTTCCAAAAGGCTGAGATGTGTCTGTCATTACCTTTCTTTCTGCTCCTCGTGCTTACTACAGTCCTCTACACAACTTAATACATGGTATATGATTGACTTAAAAAAGATGTGATGCCCAAAAAAGACTTCCAAAATCTTCTTTGCCTTTAGTTGTAATCTGAAAGGTTGCATATCTACAAATTCTAGAATTTACACAAAGATTGGATGAAAAAGGAAAAAAAAAAAAAGGAAACTCAGGTTGCATGGAAAACATACCCATGACTTCATTTATCCAATGTTAATTCCAGTTAACATGATATTGTATCTGAAAAGACTTACTTTCATTGTACATGTAATTCCTTTATATCTCAAACACATTTAGTTAAGAGGGGATATTTTATAAAACGAGATAGAAAAATAGTAATAGGGTGGGGTCGGAAATTGAACTCCTGGATAATTTGTTTCAAGGCAGAAGAAAACATCAGAGAGTAGAAAAATTGAGGTGAATTTTTTTTTATATTAACTTAATGCGTAATAATTTTAGAGTTTATCTCAAATTAAAAAAAAAAAAACAACAACAAATATCCTGTGGAGAACAGAATCTAGCTGCCTCAAGTTTAAATAGCAGAGGAGAAAGTTATCTTTTTGGTTAAGAAGATTTTACTATATGAGATTTATTTTAGTCAGTCTTGAAATTGATGAGAAAAATTAATGATTGAGGCAAGAAAAAACACTATGCATCCTAATTAGAAAAGTAAGTAAACTTTTCATCTGAGATGGTGGTTCATAAATATTGCCCTCAGGGTTTATAACACCTCAGAGAGTTTCTCTTTTTTGGAGGCAGGAGTGCTCAACCGCCTGTCTGGCTTTCATGCAAAGGCCAAGAGATTTCCATCCTAGCTGGTTAGCAACGTTATCACACCTTCTTCTTAAAATGACTATTAATTAACGAAAACATAACAGAGAACCTCTCAAACATTTTAATGGGTCCCAGTGAGTAAATGCTGTTTCTTTTGGGTGGTTTCATTAATTTGCTCTCATGATGTATTACATAAAGTCTATGCTAGGTTTCATCATGTTAAACCAATGCTCTCAGATAAAAAAAGAGACCACTAACCACTTTTAAGATGGACTTCCCATTAATAAAAATTATAACAACAATAACAAAAATATAGCAGTATGATCAGTACACGTAGTGTAAAAATTGATTAGGTAAACAAACCTTTACTTCACTACTTCTTAAACATTTCTAAATCCTGTAAAACAAATATTTGGTTAACATTTTCTCCCCAGCACCACTCCAAAAAAAGGACAAGAGGGTTGGGTATTGTGTTGTTAAAGTTAGAATTTTTTATTTTATAGGAAATTATTGAGCTGAGGACATTTTTTGGGGGAAACTGAATAGGCTCCTCCTACCAAATTAATCAAAAATACTTTATTTTGAAAAATGTTGGTGTCCCTCTCAAACCTAATTCTGATTATGTAGTTTATTAATTGTATAATCCAAAAGGAATATAAAACCATGTAGAATCAAAGAGGCATGTCATGCTCATAATTACAGGTTGCCACGACATGTGGCATAAAGGAGAGTGAGGAACAAGGCAAGCTCTAGGGTTAAAGAAACTATCTTCAGTCTTGAATTATGAAGCTACTGGAACAGAACTAAGGTAAGACATGGCGTAGAATAGGGGAGCAATAAAGAAAGAGGAAGAAGATGCAGATCAATAAAACACATTAGTAAAGTGATAGTTGTGAAGATGAAAAGAATTGGTGGTTTTGAGGCAATGGACAACAAAACCACTTCAGTATTCGTCTTCAGTGAAAACACAACTACTTTGATGTGACTGTCTCCCACACTTCCTTTGACGTTTTTGCTGCCTTTCAGGTAGCAAAAATTTCTAGAGGTCAAATGCTGCTCTGACCTGGCTTTGGTTCTACCTGTGATCTTGTAGGCCAATCATGAATTGGTAAGAGTTATTTCCAATGTAAGTGAATGAGTTCCTGATTTCCCGCCCTTACAAGCCCACTTTTCTCAAAGTCTTCATGTGGCAAGTATATACTTCCAGTTTCTGAGGCCCCGACCTTGGAGTCATCTTTGACTCCTCTTTTTCACATGTTACATTCAAACCATCAGGAAATACTTTAAGCTGTAACTTCAAAATATATCTAGAATCTCACTCTCAGCATCCCCAACACTACCACACTAACTACTATCATCTCTCACCCAGTTCACTGAAAGAGCCTCTAAGAGGTCTCCCTGCTCATCTCTCACCCAGTTCACTGAATGAGCCTCTAAGAGGTCTCCCTGCTTTTTTCATGACTATACACCCATCTATTTTCAAAACTACATGTTGTGAGGCTTTTAGATCAGATCCTTATAGTGTCCTTCAATCTGGCCCCTACTACATCTGTGATCTCAACTTTTGCCATTCTTCCCATCTCTCAATCTACTCTAGGCATACCGGTCCTTTGATTTGCCTTAAACGTTATGCATAAGCCCACATTGGGTTATTGTACCTAAAATAATCTTCCTTTAGATATTTGCATGGCATATTTCAATTTTCTTCAGGCCTCTGATTAAATGTCATCTTTTTAGAAAGGCCTTCTCTGACCACTATATTTATATGAGAGTAGACTGACATCCCTCACCCTTTTCCCTTTACTGGCTCCACAGCACTTCTTACTTATGTGACCTGCTACCTATTTACATGTTTACTGGGACAGGGTCATTGTTTTGCTCACTGCTCTATCTCCAGTGCTCAAAACTGTGCCTGGTATTTAATGAATCATTTGTTGAATAAATAAAAGGAATGATTTGAGTGAATAAATCATAGAAAGGCTGATCAATTTGACTGCCCTGTTGAATTTATCAGGCTAAGCCTAGTGACTGGGTAAAGCCCCCAACGGAGCAAATCTGCTCAAACTGACCTGATTCAGAGGTGTGCATTCCCTCAGGCCATTTTTAATGGTTCAGGCCAAGGTTCATGTGAAAAATGTGTTTATGTGCTGGCTTCAATTTAGAAAAAAAAAAAAAAAATTTAGAAGTTATGATTAATCTCAAAGTAATCACAAAAATATTCTCATTGATGTTCTGTAGAATTAAAATAACCTTTATAAAGTTTGATTTCAATAACATTTTAAGTTATAATGTTTATAAGGATTTCATTTTATTTGGATCCACAATCAATGCCCATCAAAGCAGCAGTCAAGAAATCAACGTATTGCACCGGGCAAATGTGCTGCAAAAGACCTCTTTAAAGTGTTGAAAAGCAAAGACGTCACCTTGAAGACTAAGGTGTGCCTGACCCAAGCCATGATATTTTCAATTGCCTCATATGCATGTGAAAGCTGGACAATGAATAAGGGAGACTGAAGAAGAATTGAGGCCTTTGAATTATGGTGTTGGCAAAGAATACTTAATATACCATGAACTGCCAAAGGAACTAACAAATATGTCTTGGAAAAAGGACAGCCAGAATGCTCCTTAGAAGTGAGGGTGGCAAGACTTTGCCTCATATAATTTGGACATGTTATCAGGAACGACCAGTCCCTGGAGAAGGACATCATTGCTGCTAAAGTAGAGGGTCAGCGAAAAAGAGGAAAGCCCTCAATGAGATGGATTGGCACAGTGGCTGCAGCAATGGGTTTAAGCACAACAGTGATCATGAAGATGGTGCAGGACCAGGCAGTGTTTTATTCTGTTGTATATAGGGTTGCTATGAGTCAGAACTGACTCGATGGCACCTAATAACAACATCTCAGTAACATAGCATCCATAGTCTGAAATTGCATAGAATTAATGTTTTTATAGAGGGTTGAGGAGTTGTTGGGTGGCGCAGATGGTTAAGCACTGGGCTACTAACTGAAAGGGTGGTGATTTGAGCCCCCCCAGAAGTGCCTCGGAAGAAAAGCATAGAGATCTGCTTCTGAAAGGTCACAGCTATGAAAGCCCTCTGGTGCACAATTTTATTCTGGCAGACATAAGGTTGCCATGAATAGCAATCAACTTGATGGCAATGGGTTTATAGAACATTTACGTTTTTCTAAAGCTTCTTTTTTGTTTGAAGCCATCATTTGCTTAACAGCCCAACTTCTTTCTAATTTTCCTAAAATTTTAAGTCAGGGTCATTCATAAAATGGATAGAGGAAATCTTGGTAGCATCTGTACAGATCTGAGTTTCCATGGTACTTACTGAGCAACAAGTCATACATGTTGTTGAGATTCTTAAATTCCTTTAACACAAGCACTTGTAAAGGAAACTCCATGTATGTGGCTTATAGCACTAATTTCAGCAAACACAAAATTTATACTGATTGGGTATCATACTTCTTCGCTTCTCACAGAAAATGAGGTTTGGGTTGTATTTAAAGAAAATTTATGCATTCCTTACAGTTTGCAGATACCTTTCTTGCCAGTAATATGTGTTAGTGCAGGAGGTTGCAGGAGATTGTTTGAAAAACACCTTGGAGAATGAAAGCAAGTCAATGATTTCTGCAAAAATACCGAGGATAAGCCCCTGAGTAGGCAGTAAGTCACTAGCACCAAAGGTAGCATAGTTTCTAAATAGAATTTATAAGCACTATATCATAAAAAAAAAAAAAAAATCATACAATACCCTTGATGTGAATGCTAATGTTATCTTCATTTACAGATGAGAAACCCGAGATACAACAAGAGGAAAAATTGTGTGATAGCAATGACAAAAAAAAAAAAAAAAAGGTAGCTACAGAGGCTGTTTAGGTACCACCAAACACCTCATGGGATTTGGTTCCTTGGTTTGGAGGTTTAAGGTCATGGTTTCATGGGACATCCCAGTTAGTTGGCCTAATAATGTGTTATGTGTTTCTGTTCTACCCCCTAGTTCGTTGCTTAGTGCCTAGGGTCTTAAAAGCTTGCAAATGGCCATCCAAGGCAAAATGACTGGTCTCTATTCACCGGGTACAGGGGAAGAAAGAGAGTCAGGAATAGGAGAATAAAGAATGTGTGTTTAATTGCCTCCATGAACAACCCCATCTCTTGTCATGGGACCAGAAGAACTGGATGGTGCCCGGCTACAATTACTGAAGAGCCCTGATGGCACAGTGGTTAAGAGCTCAGCTGATAACCAAAAGGTTAGCAGTTCAAATCCACCAGCTGCTCCTTGGAAATCCTTGGGGTAGTTCTACTCTGTCCTATAGGGTCCTGATGAGTTGGATCTGACTCGCCAACACCTAACAACAACCATTACTGAATATTTCAATCAAAGATTTAAGAACAGAATCCTGATCAAAAGGGAGAAAATGCAGAAAAGAATTTCAAATTCTCATGGACTCTAGACTTTCTGGAGCCATGGAGGGTGGATGAACCCCAGAAACGACTGCCCTGAGATAATCTTTAAACCTTAAGCCAAAAATATCTTCTGAAGTCTTCTTAAAACTGAAAAATATTTTAGCTTAACTAGCAAAAAATGTCTGTCTTGAGCATAATGCTCTTTTAAGAACTATCAATATGGGATCAAATTGATAGCAGCAACTCAAAAGGTTAGATAGGAACTTTAAAAAAGGAGGGTGAGAACGGTTGCACAACTCGAAGAATATAATCAATGTCACTGAACTGTACACGTAGAAACTGTTGAACTGGTGTATGTTTGGCTGTGTACAGTCTCAACAACAACAATAAAATAAATAAAATTTAAAGAAAAAAAATGTTCCCGAGGACTTACTGCCAGTTAGCAGTAGGTCACTTAGAACTCATATTTATCAGGCTTCAAAATGTGTACTTTATATTATTGTATTGTATTTTTTATTACAATCTATTACAGGTTTGCTTATGTGCATGTGCTTAGATGGCAGAATACTTACCCAGACAATACTTACTCAGACAATGCTATAAACTTTCCTATGTTAGATCAAAATTATTCCTTTGAATAACATTTTAAATCCACCATCTGAGTAACTTCTGACTATAATCTCCAAATAGATGTGATACTAATATCTGTGACTGACTAGCTCCATTCATTAGCAAGAACAGTTACAACAGCATAAATATCACAGGCTGATTCTAATATTTTTAAGCTTACAAACCTATTGTTTGCTACATAATTCTATTGAAAAATCATAAACAATCACACAAATTCATAATTACTACGGGAAAGGGAAATAAATTTATTTAAGCTACAATATTTACTAAATATCTGATATGTGCCTTGAATCTCCGAAATTCAGCAGTGACTGGAAGGTATCGATTACCATTTTTGCTGATGTTACTGGGGATGCAAAGTTACAACACACAGTCTCGTCTCTTGAGGGCCTTACCAGATACTTGCAAAAATCAACTTATGAACACATAAATTAAGCAGAAACAGATTAAACAGGAGCAAATCACTCCCAAAGATAGAAACAAAGTGTTAAGGACACTGGAGGATGTGGGGAGAGGGGGGAAGCTTTATTTAGGAGCTGATAAGGGGCTGGGTCCTCAAATGATGAGGTAAAAAGGGAAAGAAGATATGGCATTACAGTTAGAGGGAAAGCATGTTTGAAAATACCCTACTGTGAAAATCCCTGGCATATTCCGGTAGTGAGAAGTTCAGTATGACAGAAATTGGATGCGTGGGAGTACTGTTAAAAAAACAAAACAAAACAAAACAAACAAACAAAAACAGTATTTTGTTGTTGTTAGGTGCCATCAAGTTGATTTTCAACTCATAGAGGCCACATGTGACAGAGCAGAACTGCCCCATAGGGTTTCTTAGGCTGTAATCTTCCTGGGAGGAAAACCTTGGTGGCGCAGTGGTTAAGTGCTACGGCTGCTAACCAAGAGGTTGGCAGTTCGAATCCGCCAGGTGCTCCTTGGAAACTCTATCTGGCAGTTCTACTCTGTCCTATAGGGTCGCTATGAGTCAGAATCGACTCAACAGCAGTGGGAATCTTTATGGGAGCAGATTGCCAGGTCTTTTCTCCTGCGGAGAGGCTGGTGGGTTCAAACCACTGACCTTTCAGTTAGCAGCAGAGCACTTAACCCTTAAAAAAACAAAAACAAACAACAACAGCAAAAAAATATATACTGAGCCCAAATGTAAGGGTCTTCACATACCAATTAAGGAGTTCAGATTTTATCCAATAGTCCTCAAATTCAGGCGTGCATAAAAATCACTCAAAAGGCGTAGGCCCTATCCTCAGAGTTTCTGATCAACTTGTGCCTAGAAAAGAGCTTGGGGTGGACTCGAAGACTGTAGCTTGAGAGAGAGGATAAATCATGATGTCATGAATGTGAGAAAGACTGGAGGCAGCAGTAGATTTGATGGAAGAGACCCCACTAAGTTTGTTTTAAACTTACAAATCTTGAAATGTTTTAGGACATCAGGAGGAGATGGCCAATGAGGAGCTGAAGGTAGATCTGGAACTCAGGAGCAAGGTCAGGAGTAAAGACTATGATGTAAGAGCAAAGAGCACAGAAATGACAGCTTAAGTCATAGACATGGATGAAATCCCTCAGGGCTGCAGAATAAGAAAAGAAGATAACCAAGGACCAAAATGTGGGGAACATCATTATTTATGGGATGCGCAGAAAAACAGTCATTAAGAAAAACACGGAAAGGCAATCATAACCTTCAGAGAGGTAAAAGGAGAACAAAGGTAGTGTAGCTTCTAAACACAAGGGATGGAAGAATTTCAAGATAGACTGTGGTCAATTGCATCAAATGGTTTACTGACAGTTGGCAAGTAGCTTCAGTTTTTCATGTAAAAGGCAATAGTACCGTTTACCCCATTAGCTTGTATTCTGCTAACTCCATGGAGCTGGGAACAACAGCAGAGTGCTGTATAGTATGTTGTTGTTAATTGGCATTGAGCGGATTCTGACTCGTGGTGACCCTATGTGTACAGAGTAGAACAGCTCCATAGCAGTGGTGTCACTAGGGTGTGTGGGGTGCAGACCTCACTGGGTGACACCAAAATGACTGTCTATAAAATCTTTGTGCGATATTTCAGCAGAAATGTATTATTTTTAATAAAATATCCCTGTGGTTAGTTATAACAACAAAGACATTTTTCATAAGCCCAGCTTACATGTAACAATATACCTACAAGGCTAAAACTCTTATGCTAATTTACTTTTTGAACCTTAATATGGGGCAGTCCTACTCTGCCCTCTAGTGTCCCTATGAGTCGGAATCGACTCGACGGCAGCAGGCGGGTTAACGTGCTCCCGTCAGAGTTGTCATTATTACCCAATTACGATGACACTTTGAAACATGTGGTTTTGTCTGCCCATGCTAGAAGCATGCTCTGTTGTTTTTGTTGCTGCTGACGTTTTTATAGTTGCTGATTTTGTCAAATTTTCTGGTGTTTTAGCTACAATATTGTGGTAAGTAGTATTTGTGAACCTGAACTTTTTTGAGAATGAAGTAGTAATTAAAGGAAAAGAAGGAGAAAAATAAAAAAGGCTTCTGCTCAGTTAGTAATAAGGTTGTAACTAATAATGTAATTCAATATAGAAAGATTTAACAAAACAATTATCGTTAGTATTCATTAATCTGAGAAATATTACATTTAAGCAATTTACAACTCTATCACATATTATTCTAGGATTAAAATTGATAGTAAACATTACTAAGGATTCTGTATGGTCTGGTATGGTAAGAGGTCCATGGGAGGAGGGGTGACACCATGAATTACAGCACTGGGTGACACCAACCCTAGTGATGCTACTACAGGGCTTTCTTGGATGTGGCTTTTTGTAAGCACATCACCAGGCCTGTGTCCCGAGGTGCCTGTGGGTGGGTTTGAACCACCAACGCTTTGTATAATATTTAACCACTCAGGCACTTGCTTTATAGAATAGCAAACTGTAACTATAAATTTTATTAATACAACGTTTAAGCATGGAAGCTGAAGCCTAGAGAGCTCCAGTGACGTCCCCTTAGTCATAGAGCCATGGCAGAATTAGAACCAAACAGGGTCCTCTGACATTTGGTAAACACTCCTGGGAAGTATTAAGACAAAACCCAAAACACTAATAAATGGATGCTAACCAAGGTCTCAATTTTTCTCTTACCATCTGTGAAACAGGCCTCTGGCTCATCTGGATTTATGGGTTCAGCCTCTGCTTCTTCTCCTTCTCCCGGCACTGGGTTATCAACTGTGCTGCATTCAGAAGAACTCCATGGGTTCGATCTCTAAAAAAAAATCCACCACCCCACCAGATAGTACATTTAGCATTCATTCAAATCCTGCGATTAAGCCAGATTTAATGATCAGAGTCATGCAAAGTGTTATGAAAACAGATTAACAAGTATGATGGCCATAAACACATATAAACACACATTAAGATCAAGTAACCTTACAATGTACCTATACTTGATCTTTCTATCTACACATCCTGTGGAAATACACTGTATTGTTTTCATTATGCTAACAAGTAAATATTTGGAGAAACTGGCATAAGGTAACATTTTGATGTTAACTATCATATTTGCAAAGTATTGGCCACATTTTTATTATTATGTTTTAAATTTATGTACAACAACAATTATTATTTTAGGACAACCAAGACCCAAACAGCAATAACACTACAAGTGCCAAATTGCTAAGGCTTGTTAATTGAAAGGTGAGGTCTGACAACTAGCAGAAAACACTTATTGATACTAAAGATTGAAGAAAAAAAATTAGTGTAAGATAAACCCTAAACATATTTTTCCTATTCTCTTCAATTTATAAACATGTAGCAGGATGATATAGATAGAAGGTGTTCCACCAAGACAAAAAAAGAGTTCAATGTATTGGAATCAAAATGCCAAAGACCAACAGTCATCAAGGAACTGAAAGAGAAAGCACTGTAATTCTTTAGAACTGAGACCAAGTCCTTAAACTCTGAAAACAGAAGTATTGGCCTGGATTTTGAGGCAAAGGAATGGGAGGAACTGCTGACAGAAGAAATAAATGCACCTCACTGCTATTAGACAAAATATCAACAACTCATAAATAAATAGTTACAATGGTTTTCTCAGCTAGACATAACTTGTAAATAAAATGATTCTTATTTGCAGAATTCTGACTTAGGCTAAATTAATGAAAACATAAACACCAATATTTGGTTTTCTCACTGTTTGCAAAAGCATGTCAAAGAAACTGTAGGCCAAGTTAATTTATAATCAAGTAAAAATTGAGGGCATTTTATTCATTGTGTCCTGCCACTGAAACTTTTTTTCATAGTCAGCTTTTATGCATGTTATTTTTGTTAATTACATTCAGAGTTATGCTCAGACTTGATTATATAATCAATTATAATTATTCAGTATTATTGTTCACTGGTACAGAAATCATCAAAATATTTGATATGAATCACAAATAACCTGTATCACAGGTCAAATTATTGTTGCTAATAGATTTTTAGAAATTCATTGTTTCCCAGGACTGCATTACAGTATTTACACAGTAACTATTTCAGTACTGTATATAAAGTTAAATATTTATGAATGTGTCCTGGAAATATAGACAATTGAGGTCTAATTCATCCTTACCCTTTGATTTATATACTTGTTAAAATATAAGTATCTTTCATAGGGTCTTAAAGCTTAAAATATCTTAAATAAAAAGGCCAACATCTATAAGTTCTTAAGGGGAAATATATTAAATTTTCATATCAACCATTGCTCAATTTAATTATTGAACTTCTTTACAGCTTTTTATTTATTGGAGATCATCTATAATATTAACAGTTGTTTTTCATCTTGAGCATAATCATATTTATTCTCTTCTATACAGAGGATCATGCCAATGCATAATTAATTTTACAAGTATTTTCATTTTTATAAACTTAATCATTTATGTAGTTTTCCTTTCTTATAATGTGGAAAGTGGAAGAATGACTATACTATACGAGCAGTGAAATTAATTAGTATGAAAATTTCCCTTTCGATATTATAAATGTATTATTCTATAATTTTCACATGGATATGATTTTAATAAAAAGTAAAAAATTTGTCACTTATGTGCTTGTCAGCAAAAATAGTTTAACTTTGGCAGTCTATATATAGACACAAATAAAAATAAATGCAAATATAAAATCATAGAGGTAGACATGCTAGTATTAGGGGTATGAAGCATACCATAGGTAGCACTCCTGCCTTTTTATTAAATATGATAATGACTATAAGTACCTTCTAAAATTCTCTATTTTTCCCTAAAAGTGATAATTGGTTAAAAAATCTAAATGTACAATGGTATATATAGTGGGAAAAAGTCTCTTCCACTATCTTCCTGATTCTATTTCATAGAAGTAATTACTGTAATCTTTGTGTCTCTTTGCAAATTCTCTAATGTGCATTCATCAAACACTATTTCTGAAACATTATTTGACTGTAAACTTACGTATTTTTTCTTTTTTATTGTGCTTTAAGTGAACGTTTACAAATCAAGTCAGTCTCTCAAAAATTTATATGCACCTCGCTAATTGCTCTCCCCTTAATCAGACAGCACACTCCTTCCCTCCACTCTCTCAGTGTCCATCGGCCAGCTTCTGACCCCCTCTGCCCCCTCATCTCCTCTCCAGACAGAAGTTGCCAATTTAGTCTCATGTGTCTACTTGATCCAAGAAGCTCATTCTTCACCAGTATCATTTTCTATTCCATTGTCCAGTCCAATCCCTGTCTGAAGAGTTAACTTTGGGAATGGTTCCTGTCTTGGGCTTACAGGTCTGGGGACCATGACCACCGGGGTGCTTCCAGTCTCAGTCAGACCATTAAGTCTGGTCTTTTTATGAGAACTTGGGGTCTGCATCCCACTGCTCTCCTGCTCCCTCAGGGGTTCTCTGTTGTGTTCCCTGTCAGGGCAGTCATTGGTCGTAGCCAGGCACCATCTAGTTCTTCTGGACTCAGGCTGATGTAGTTTCTGGTTTATGTGGCCCTTTCTATTTCTTGGGCTCAAAATTACATTGTGTCTTTGGTATTCTTCATTCTCCCTTGCTCCAGGTGGGTTGAGACCAACTGATGCATCCTAGATGGCTTCATGCTAGCGTGTAAGGCCCCAGATGCCACTCTCTAAAGTGGGATGCAGAATGTTTTCTTAATAGATTTATTATGCCAATTCACTTAGATGTCCCCTGAAACCATGGTTCCGAAACCCCTGCCCTTGCTACGCTGGCCTTTGAAGCATTCAGTTTATTCAGGGAACTTCTTTGCTTTTGGTTTAGTCCAGTTGTGCTGACCTCTCCTGTACTGTATGTTGTTCTTCTCTTCACCTAAAATAGTTATCTACATCTAATTAGTGAATACCCGTCTTCCTCCCTCCCCCCTCTCATAACCATCAAAGAATATTTTCTTCTCAGTTTAAACTATTTCTCGAGTTCTTATAATAGTGGTCTTATACAATATTTGTCCTTTATGTATTTAGGAAGTCTCTTCATCATTATTGAAAATATAATCAAATCAAATTCTTTATTATTCCTCATGGTTCTCCTTCCGATTGCCTTGAAGATATGTTTTCTACAACATTGCTTGTGAGCAAACACTGTGTGTTTTGATGTGTTAAATACAGTTGTCGCATTAGAACTTACCCTAAGATGGTCACTTATGAATTTATCACCAACATTTCCTGAGACAGCCATTAACATTTTAAGGCTCTTTTGTGCTAGTATGGATGGTAGTTAGTGCTAGTTGGTTATTTCTTGTTCTGAGAGATATAAAGTAGGATTGTCTAAGAACTTGAAATACCGGCACTCAAAAGTTGAACATCATCAAACTGTAGAAAATACAAATTCAAAAAAAACCTCCCTCAAAGAGGATGGCTGGTTTTGAAACATCCCAAAGATGTGACATTTAAAAAATACTTTCTAAGACTGTTCGTTTCACACAATAAAAGAAAGGTATTCTTTGAGCAAAGCTCAAGAAGAAAGTAATTTTTTTATTAGATTCAAATCAATATCACCCATCTTTAGATTTTATGGTATAATTTTATCCATTATCCATAATGATGATCCAAAATCATTAGGAGTAAAGGATCAAAGGATCTTTAGAGAGGAATTCCACAGGCTGCCACTGTGCTTTGTGTGAGTACTTTGAACGTGCAGGAGTCCAGTGTCTCTAAGTTCACCATTCCACTGTGAGCTAATTTGATTTTAAAATGTATTCTCCGGTGTAGAACACAAATCTGCTTTCCTTTCCCTTGCAATAGTTAGGGCATTATTTTTGCCTTCTGGTGAAATGCAAACATTCTCTTCTTACAGCCTTTTATTTATTAGAGATCATCTATAATATTATCGGTTATATTTTTCATCTTGAGTGTAATCATATTTAATTCCTTTATATGTTTAGTGTCTGGGCTGGTCCGGGTCTTTCCTATGCTTTTCTGTTCCCTCTGGTTTTGTCAAGATTCTATTTAAAAAATGATGCCCCAAATTGAAAAAAATACTACAGATATCCTCAATATTTGAAAAAGTCAGTAGTATTTCCCCCTGTGTTATCTGCATTTTCAAGTTACTTTGACTAATTTAGCAGAAGATTGTCTGTTTACTTACTGTTATAATATACTCTTGGCTGATATTACAGTTAAAGTAACTAAATTCCAGCTCCAATTCCAGGAAAGGACCAGAAAACCAAGCTTTTTCCTTCCTAATGTTCTTTCTTTATTGCTATGAAAGAAATATTGTGTAAGCTGTTCAGGAACAGCTGCTCATTCAGCAGGACATCCGCTCCACTGTTCCATCACAGACAGCATGTTGAAGAAATAATGAGGTCAAATCTCAGCCAACACCAAGGAAATTCAAAATAATTCCAGAGTGTCACTGAGAGTTCTTAATATTACAAGGACCTTCTACCTAGTGTCCTTTATATCCAATAATATAACAAATCATTTAGGTAACTAGAAGATAAGATCTTGAATATAAAAACAAGCAACGTTTTACCATGCATGTTCACAGAAGAGTGATAGACTGATTCTAGCTTTCTCAGCCAGACTCTATACAGTATCAACTTGGACTTGCATTCCAATGAAAAGGCAGTCTTGAGACACAAAGTGCCCACATTCAAGGGATTTATGCACTAACACAGAACTGCTATGGTATTTGCAGAGAATAGGTATTTAAGTAGCTGGAATACAGTGGGTAATATGAAAAGAAATGTCTTAAAAATCTTTAGAAATAAACAGTTCTACTACTGAAGCATGCTAGAAATTGCAATGATTAGGGTAAACGATCATTGGGGCATAAATAAACATGAAGGCAAAATGTGAGATAAAAGCATGGACTCTAAGACCTAAATTTGGTAAATATAACTTAAAAAAACCTTACAATTAATTAAAAAAAAAAACCAGAATGACAAACAAAAAAACCCTAAATACTTGTACACTTAAATGATTTCTCCTATTACCTAAAATTATTCACAAATAGGAAGGGCAAGGAAAGACAAAGTCCAACGAATGGGACGATTACCATAAAAAAAAGTGAATTTCTAATATTGTAAAACAATGTAAAATAAAGATTGACGTGAATAGGATATATCATTCTTATCCTTTATATATGGGGCTTCTGGTAAATATGCATGTCTAAAACCCTTAAAGGACAAATTTGCTGTTAATGTAAAAAAAAAAAAATCCCATATTTTCAAGTAATTCTCCATAAATGAAAAAATTCAGAGTTTTTAGTTTATTTGGAGATGAACATTTCATAACATGCATCTCATGTTTTCTGACAGTAGTTTGGTATAAAACATTACTAATAATAATTTAGGAGTCCAAAACTGTTTATGGTATGTCTGGGTATAATTTCTGGAAACAGTTTTCTCAAAAATTGTTTTACTTATGCATATAGATACAGTCATAGATGTGTGCATCTTTATTTATGTTCCAAACAAACAAACAAAAAAAACAAGCCCACTGCCGTTGAGTCGATTCCAACTCATAGCGACCCTATAGGACAGAGTAGAACTGCCCCATAGAGTTTCTAAGGAGCGCCTGGAGGATTTGAACTGCCAACCTCTTGGTTAGCAGCCATAGCACTTAACCACTACACCACCAGGGTTTCCTTATTTATGTTCCAGTTGCAGGAAACTTAACTACATTTTAGAATAAAATTGTTTTCTAAGAAAATAATTACCTCTAAATCACAACCAATTTGAAGTACAAAAATATAACTTCTACTCAGAAGCACATTTAAAATTAACTGTGAGTAAACTGGAACACTGACACCACTTCTTCCTTTTGTTATCCATTTTAAAACTGTTAGCATTATTGTCCCTAGCGTGTGTCAATTTCAGGATCAAGTTTTGTTTTCATCATTCCACAGTGGATAACAATAATACAAACATCCTAACAATGAGAGAGAAATTAAAAATATGAACTGGATTATAAAAAAAGGCAAGGTTCTTATTAATATGGGTTTTGTACCCCCCGCCAAGGAGCTATTAAGAGTTCAGTCATTCAACAGTGTATGCCAATATAAAACAAAATACCATGTCTCAGTAGTATGCCCTTTTCTTTATATTTGTTTGAAAAATTAGATAAGGGAATACATATTTATTTTTTTCTAATTTTAGGGAAAGGGTTTTATATCTTATTGACAGAGATTTAGTATTTACTTCATAACATATTCATTTAGAACTTTCGGCTTTTGAGGCCATTCTGTTTCTCTCTTCACGGTCATATACAATCAGAAGCTCGTTCTATCAAGGAGCAAAATTGCTTCTAGAATCAAATTAAGCATTTCAAGCACTTATAACTTCTCTCATTGGTTTCCACACAGGGTCTGTTCACTTTTAATTGATGTCTATACGACCAAATAAAAATAAAATGTTAATTACTGAATTGATTAAAATTAAAATCCTAGTTATGACTGCACTAAAAATGAGTTGGAAAGGTACTCAACATTTAGATTAGAAGCTGAATACCTAGGCTGTGCCCTCAACTCCCTAAATGTGTGCTCAGAAAGCAGCTAAACTGCATACGAGCCTCCATCATCTTATCTGTAAATACAGAGATAAAACTAGAATGGACCTTTCTTGCTCTAAGATTTTATGCCTGAAATTCTTCTCCTATGAAAACTGTTTTTAATAGAATTTTAAGGTATTGATTGTAAATGTGATAATTTAATGTGATATATATGTAAATATATATATATAGACATAAATATATATATATACACACACACATAGAGAACCAAAAAAAACCTATTGCCACTGAGTTGATTCTGACTCACAGCAACCCCACAGGACTGGGTAGAATGGCCCCACAGGGTTTCCAGGGAGTGTCTGGTGGATTTGAACTGCCAACCTTTTGGTTAGCAGCCAAATTCTTAACCACTATGCCAGGAGGGCATATATATATAGAGAGAGAGAGATTAAATTGAGGGGAAAGTTGAAAGAGGTTTTCATATCACATACTGCTCCAATGGCCTCTGTTAATACTCTATATTTTACTTTTATAATCCATCCAACAAAAATCCGCAGAGCATGCACTTGAAATCATCTAAGAACGTGAGAGATATGTCAAGGAAGCCATCAAAAGAATCACAAAAAATGATGGAGTTGCCCCATGACATGCTGTGATGTCAGTTCATCTATGGAACAACTGTATGTTTCTACTTTCTTGCAATGGGTCAGGCAGAAATATTTTGTAGTTGAACAGCATGCAAGACACTGAAAAAAAAATATCATATATGTATGATTTTTTTTTTTTTTTTTTTAGGTAACCTGTGTAAAAGTGGTCACATTTGTCTCTGCCTGGTTAAAAGCACAGAGCTGCATTCTTGATTGATCCAGTTTGATTTTTACCCCTGTGAGAAGTAAGAAGGTTAAGTATGGAAGGTTCGAAACGCAGATGATGAAACAGTTCAGTCAACTGTGATTTAAAAATGTTCAAGGTCACATAACTGTAAGTTGAAATTAGTTATATGTTTGAAAATACATGCTATATGCTCGTTATATAATTCCTCAATGTTAAGCAATATATTTGAAACCATGATAAGAATTAAATATCATTCAACACAGATTTAAAAGAATCAACTGAACAATTATATAATTCTGCTTATGTAGGAGTTAAATTGAAATGCTATAATGTGCTAAAGCAATCTTTCGTATTTTGTTTTTTCTACACAACAAACAATATTTTAAAATAAGTGATTCTCAATGTCGGGGCTGGATGGGAGTAAGGGTTTTGAAAAAGAATATTTTAAAATTACCATTTCTTGATTTACTTTTAAGTATTTATTTAATTCATTTAGACACTTCAAATAGCATTACATGAAAAGTAATGTTTTTGAATTTATCCAAATGTTAAAAAAGATAAGAAACACTGATTTAAATGTTAGACCTATATTTCATTATGTCAATGGAGTATGGGCAAATATCCAATACAGATAAAAAAAAAAAAAATTAAATAGTTTTAACCAACCTGAAAGTAAAATTTGGTACAAGAGCATAAAAAAAATATGGTCTAAGTAGAATTTGGTACAAGAGTGTATATTTTTATTTTTTTACAAGAGTGCATTTTTAAAGATTTTTTAAATAAAAGATATGATCAAATGTCAGCTTCCCCCAAAGGCGTACCTGCAACAAATCCCTAAGTCTTGTTAAGTCAAAAACATTGCTAGAAAAGGTTATTATATTTTCTAAAAGGCAGTAATGAGCAAAACTCTAACCTGCTCTCTTGATGAAGGCAGTAGCTGCCTCTTTAAAGAAAAAGCTTTGATAAAAAATCTAAAGAGACAGACCTGAAAACAATGTAATTAGAATCACCATATAGTAAAAGGACATAAAACGTTTTACCTTGATCTTTGCAAATACTCAAACAGCTTTCTACCAAATCAAAAAAAGGAACATACTTCATAACAGGTGAGCGCATTGAGCCTTTCCCGAAGATGACAACTTCCAAAATTGAATGCTGAATGGGTGGATGGATAAATAAATGAGTGAATCAGGTGAACAATGTGAATGTTCTTCTGCCTGGGATTTCCTTTTCCATCATGTCTGCCCAGTGAATTGATCTCCGTTCTTTAGCATCTGGCTCAAGCGTTACCTCCGTTCATAGCTCCTCAACCTGACATAGGCCCTTACTCAACGCTTCCCAGTGCACTGGTCTATTATCCTGTTATGGAATGTACCTCTGTGTTAAAACTGCATACTTGCCTTAGGTGCAAGCTGTTTGATTATAAACTCCTTGATGGTGATGATTGCCTATTATTTGCCTCTGAAGTGCAGAAAGTTTTTCTGTGGTTTTTTGGGGGCCCAATATTTGTAGAGCCCAATAATTTAGAGTGCCAAAATTTTTTGTGGAATATAATTATGGAGCAGTAATCTCTGTGTGTATCATAATGCTGGGCATACAGCAGTAGAACTCTTTTGTTTTCTCTATTACACACAAATCTAAGAAATAAGTGAAATAACCGTAACCTAGCATTTATACAATTAAATAGTAAAAAATACAAAGGTAGAATAAAGTTCATAGTTTACCTTTTTTCCTTACCTTTATATTATGTTGAACCACATGAAATTGCTAATTAAAAAAAAATCTTTTTCTAATCCAATAAATAAAAATTAAATTTTATTTCTTGGCAATTTTATATTTCATCATTTAAAAGTATGTTACTTATAACGCACACACACATTTCCCCAAATTATGCCTAATTTCTATATGTCTTAAAACATAAAATTGCTTTCCTTCAATTCTTTGGACATTTTCATAAAGGAATAACAATCACCGTCATCATCGTAATATTCGAGGAGTATCTCCCAGAGTACCTTACTAACAGAGTCCAAATTTTATTCAGAGAAGCAATACGCCCAGATAAATATCCTGTCTCCGCCAGGCTCCCTCGTCATTAGGGCTGGCCATGTCACACAGTTCATGCCAATAAACATAAGCTAAATCTGCTGAGGATATATATATATTTGGCTTTCCTAAGGCAAGTGTGTCAGGCTCCACTTCTGCTCCTTTCTATTTAATTCTCTTTCCTGTCTGGGACCTGGATATGAGGCTATAGGTGGAACAGGCATCTGTGACTGTAGATATTAAGAAGAAGAAAGACACAAAGCTAAGGCTAGCACAGCAGTAAAGCAGGTGGAGGCTAGGAGCCTTTGGCGGCTGCTAATTTCTGGACGCCTTTTAATGTGGAAAACGGAATGTTCTATCTAGTTGCACCAGTGTAGCTGGGTTTTCACTGCATGCAGCTAAAAGGAATTCTAACTTATACATCGGCAAAAACATCAAAAATAATACCAAAAAATTGCATATATGGGAATTCTTCATGTGCCCTTAAATAAAAGAGATTTATTCAAATAAATAGGGCCTGAAAAGGCGTATCTTAAGGTAGCAATATGCGCACGCCTGAGACATTAATATAGCTTTAATGTTAACGATGATACAGTAAATCAGTGTTAATTTACACATTGTCCTGAAAGAACACGAGGCTTGAAAGAAAACAAAGTGGTGGTATGTAGAAGAAATGATGCCAAGTTAATGTTTTTTCTATAATGACATGATAGGTCATGTAGACCAAGAAGAACCTTTAAAGCTGGATTTTAGTAATGGTTCTGAATCACATGTCAGTCTCATCAGCAAGCTAGGGAGAGCTGGGTATGTCTTAGTATTACCAAGAGCTTGTTAACCTCAGCACGGTTGTCACCAGAGGGAGAATGCACTGGATAGTAACCAGAAAGGCCTGAATTTAGTCCAGAGGAGTTTATCATATTTATCAATAATATGAATGAAAGAATAGGGGTGCATTCTATAATATTTTAGTAAATTTTTTTTTTATAAACACACACACATGCATACTATAATATATAAAATATACAGATAATACTGAGTGGATGGAAAAGGAAGAATTATACAGTCTCAAGAAAGAAATAAAATTCTAGGAGTAGAAAATCAATTTAATAAAAAAGGGAATATGATACGGTTCGAGGGCAGCAAATCTAAACACCCAAACTTAAACCAAGAATTATTATTGAGGCAGAGTATAACCTAATAAATCAGAATTATGGATGATTAGGAGAGCAATATGAATCAGCAAATGGACAGGACCATTATAATAGAAAATACGATCTGGATTGCAAAATAACAGGGGTATAATGTCAAATAATTATATTCTTCCTCTCTCAAATAATACTGACAGAAGAACAAACAAATCTGTCTTGGAAGAAGTACAGCCACAATGGTCCTTAGAAGCAAGGATGGCGAGACTTCGTCTCACATACTTTGGACGTGCTATCAGGAAGGACCAGTCCCTGGAGAAGGACATCATGCTTGGTAAAGTAGAAGGTCAGCACAAAAGAGGAATACTCTCAAGGAGATGGATTAACACGATGGCTGCAACAATGGGCTCAAGCATAACAAGGATTCTGAGGATGGTGCAGGACTGCGCACTGTTTCATTCTATTGTACACAGGGTCAGTCACCGAGTCGAAACTGACCTGATGCCACGTAACAACAACAACTTACAACTCCATTACCTTTCTAGCAAGTGGCATGGTGGTTAGAACTTGAAATTCAAAATTTAAGACTCCCCCTTCCCGCTCTTCCCGCCAGATATGTAAGCGAATAACCAGAATTTTTCCTTTTCTCTTAGAATCTCGGTTATCTGTAAATATAAATCAATAGTATCTACTTTCCAGGGTTATTATAAGGAAAATAATTACATAGTGTATGTGAAAGTGGCTAATGTGTGTATATTTTCCCTAGTCTCTTTCATGCTTTTTTTTTTTTTCTGCCCACCTCTCAAATGCTGAAGTTGATCAATTATCCTCTTACTCTCTATGGTCTCTGTAATGTAGCGGATGCTGTGGTGTACTACCCAGGATCCCGCACTCAGGCAAGTCACTCATTCCTCCAGCTGCCAGGAGTATTGGCTTCTGAACACGTACAGCTGAGTGTCTCTCTGGGAATTGTAGTGGCAGAAAGGAGCAGCTTCACCCCAGGTTATACCGACCTCTCTTAGAGGGGTGGAGGGAGAGGCTGCATCCAATGACTGTTTGATGCAGTGTACAAAGACCTGGTCCCCTTGCTTCAATTCAGGACTATTCCAAACAGTCATCCTAGCACCAGGGAGGAGTCCCTGGGTGTTGCAAATGATTAATGTGCTCGCTGCTAATTGAATGGTTAGAGTCCATCTGGGGTTCCTCAGAAAAAAGGTCTAGTTGTCTACTTTCAGGAAATCGGCAGAGCACGTTAACCATCTGCACACCCAGGGACTCCATCAAAGAAAGCAGTAAAGACTAAGGGGATTAGATTAGTGGTACGTACAGAAGCTTCTCTAGAAGCCTTAAGAGTCTATAGTACTTTAAGATCATATAGGACTGTTAACTTTTTAAATTCTTGGAGAATAAGTGATAAATTTAATGCTTTTCCCTAGACTTTATATGAACTTCCAAAATCAATGCTACATTCTTCAAAATATCTCATTTTTCATCTTTATAGCAGAGGCAGAAATCACCTGTAATGACTGAAATCTAAGAAAATGTCCCTTTAACCCTCTAAGAAAAAGCTTTCCACTAATACATATTTTTTTTATTTTTGTAGATTCTTGGCATAATTTAAAAAAATAGCTATACTACTGAAAATTCAGTTGAACCAGATGATCAAACCAGATTGCTGCCGTCAAGTCGATTC
This sequence comes from Loxodonta africana, assembly GCF_030014295.1. Classification (NCBI taxonomy): domain Eukaryota; kingdom Metazoa; phylum Chordata; class Mammalia; order Proboscidea; family Elephantidae; genus Loxodonta; species Loxodonta africana. Next base: position 80,514,995 of record NC_087347.1, on the reverse strand, counting down.
CAAGTATAACAACCCTATAGGAACAAGCAGAACTGCCCCATAGGGTTTCCAAGGAGTGGCTGGTGGATTCGAACTGCCAACCTTTCGGTTAGCAGCCCTGAGGTCTTATCCACTGTGCTACCAGGGCAGTCAGAATAAATTATTGCAGCTGGGTAAAATCAGTATTTTTTTCCTAAGTAATTCTCAGCAAGATGCCTGGAGCACAGTATGTCTCAATAAATATTTACTGAGTGAACGGGTGCATTTCATGCTCCATTTGAGGCTCATAATGAGGAAATGATTCACTGCTAATAGTAAAAACCTATGTAGCGCATCGTTAATGTTCCTGTGTGCTGACAGGACAGCACCGTGCCTCGGGAAGAGGCGGACGCTGAGAAGAGCAATCAGTTGAGTCTTCGTGTTCCCTGGAGCAGTGATAGCAATTTTATTCTTATGGTAGCATGAGATGATAACGGCCTTTCTTGATTCTAAGACACAAGTTGTATCTTCAAATACATGCTGATGTTCTAATTGCCAACTGTTTCCTCAGAAGCATTTAAGATGTTTTACTAAACATTTTATTTGAATTCATCTATTTGGTCATTTTCAGGTAAGATGTTTTATTATCATATATTTTCTCTTTTTTACTCTGGAGTATATATTTCATTGTTTCAACCAGGACAAAGAAACTTGTCTGAGAGCTAATTCAGGAAGAAGACTGAAAAATCTCAGCAAAATATATTGGGAAAATAGAATGCTAGGCCATAAGAGTTTTGAGGGGCTGTGGGGGGGTGACAGGTCAAAGGTCAGATATGCTCCTTCTTGTTGTTCAAAATGTAGGTTACTAATCAGGCAACAAGAAAAATACATCCCACTCCTGAAGGAAGAAAATAATATCTTAAAAACCTGGATCAAAGCAAGCCAGAATGAAATGGTTCATCTTCCCTACCAACTCATTCCATGACAGTGACCACTGGGAATAGTGTTGACAGGGAATCTGTGCATGAGATTCAGACGAGAGAATACAGAAAATACAGCCCAGAAAAGGCACGTGTAACAATCTCCCCAAGTATGTTTTTTAAACACTAAAAATGTGAACCACCCTTCCACATAATGCTACCTCTCTTAAATTTAACCTGTAAGCAAATAGTTACTTTGAATGTGTACCTGACTACTCAACCCTATACCTATAATAAAGTATTTACTCTCCAACAGGCATTTGTACAATTATTTACTTAAATCATTTAATCTTCGTTACAACTCTAGTGTGTATACAAGGAAAATGAAAAAAAAAAAAAAAAAAAAAAGAGCTGTAAATAGCTCTAGGTGGCAGAGCTTGGATTTGAGCCAGGTATTCTGCCTCCAAGGGCCCTGGTGGCACAGTGGTTAAACACTCGGTTGCCAATTGAAAGGATGGTGATTTGAACTCACCAGCTGATCTGTGGAGGAAAGATGTGGCAGTCTGCTTCTGTAAAGATTTACGGCCGTTAAAAACCTATGGAGCAGTTCTACTGTGTCCTATGGGGTTGCTATGAGTTGGAATTGACTCTGTAGAAGGTTTGGATTTTTTTTTTTTTAATTCTGCCTCCAGAGTCTGCATTCTTAATCATACCCGAAAACAAAACCAGAGCCCTGGTGGGGCAGTGGTTAAGAGTTTGGCTGTTAACCAAAAGGTCAACAGTTCGAATATACTAGCCATTCCTTGGAAACCCTTGGGGGCAGCTCTACTCTGTCCTATGGGATCACTATGAGTCGGAATCAACTCGATGGCAGTGGGTTTTTTTTTTTTTTAAACCAAACCTGTTGCTGTTGAATCGATTCTGACTCATGGTTACCCCATGTGTTACAGAGTAGGCTGACTCTCGGTTACCCCATGTGTTACAGAGTAGAGCAGCTCCATAGGGTTTTCTTGGCTATAATCTTTTATGGAAGCAGATCTCCAGGCCTTTCTCCTACAGTGCCACTGGGTGGGTTGGAGCTGCCAACCTTTAGGTTAGTAGTAGACACCAAACCAATCGTACTGCCTAGAGCCTTAACCATACACTAAGGCGATGGCCAAGACCTAAATAGCCCAAATGTATTGAATCACGAGTTTTTGTCTATCGGGTAATGAAAATTTGTCTTTTTTTGTCTCATAAAGGCTCAGGAAAGTCACAATCAATATTTCAAAGGCCATCTGAGGCCTGGAAAGAGAAGAAGGTTACAAAGTGGGGAAGACTTAGCTCAAGAATCTGGGGACTGCATCTGGATGGGCAGTAGAACCTAACGATTACAGGAATTAGAGCGGCGGAGATTAGCATGGAAGGCTAACAGGCACTCCAGATCCATAAAGACAACCTGCATTTTTTAGTAGACAAAACTAAAAGAAAAAACAAAAACAAAAGTCATATTACAAATATTTTAATTTCAAGCTGCTGGAGAAAAAGATCCTCGAACCGTTAGTTGTATCTTAATGTTCCTTCTAAGTGTTCTAACAAACTTCCTGTAAGTCTTGAACCTTTATAATTTTCAATTCCAGTATACGGTCAAGTGCGTTTGAATATACATACTCAAGATGACATACTTTGAGATATGTTATGGAAAATTTCTTATGAAGAAAGACAAAGTCTTAAAGTCTATATGCTTATGCCAGTGTCTGTCAATAAGAACATGATTATCTTAGATGATAATAATGATGATCAATTCAAAACAATAAGAATAATTGTAGATAATACTTTGTAAGGGCTCATCAACTCAAACACTGTGCTAAATGATCTAACTAGTTTATGTATTCCTTAGGACAACCTATATTACTCTGTATATTATACTCATAGGCCACAGAAATAAAAAAGAAAAGTACATTTTTCTCATGTAGATATGACCATAATGGCACGACAAGGAAACTAATAATACTGAAGAATATTAATATTAGACAACGTAATTGAAAGCGCCTTAAATTTCAGGCAACTAACAACAAAATGCCATGCTTCCAAGAAGGGTTCATGGGCTACAAAAGAAAATTCAGATTCCTGTTCTTCAAAGGCATTTTTAGAATCTGATTTTGATACCCAGGTTTTCCATCTTCAAGCCAAAGTAACCACAAACTTTGAAATTTGTAGGATATTATTTCTTGCATGTAAATGTTTTTGAAGTATATAAAGTATTTTATTCCTTATTTGCTATCTTGGAAATAATTTCTTTGGCTACTTAGAAACACATACGCACAATTTATTTAATCATTTTATTCTCTCAATAAATACATATCGAGCATTTACTGTGTACCTGGCACTATGCTAGGCGCTGGCTATGTGAAGATATATAAAGTGTCTTTAGCCTTAAGGAACTTTCAGTCAAGCAGGGGGAGACCCGTGTGTTAACCACCAAGTGCAACGAAGCATTGCAGAGTCTCTAGAAGAAGTGTTTGCAAAGCATAGAAAAAGAGTGTAAGTGGAAGGAGTTGTCAATTTGTCCTGGAGAGAGAGGGACATGTCAGAGAGGTGTACACACATCATTTACCCAACAAGAACTTGTGTTGTTTGGGACTTACAGTGGTGAATCACTTTCCCACCCAAGCCAAACCAAACCCACTGCCATCAAGTCGGTTCTGACTCATAGCAACCCTACAGGACAGAGTAGAACTGTCCCACAGGGTTTGCAAGGGTGTAAATCTTTATGGAAGCAGACAGCTACATCTTTCTCCCTCAGAGAGGCTGGTGGGTTTGAACTGCTGACCTTTTGGTCAGCAGCCAAGTGCTTTAACCACTGCGCCACCAAAACCAAACCAAACCAGTTGCTGTCGAGTCGATTCCGATAGCAACCTTGAAACCAAAACAAACCAAACCGAGTGCCGTCGAGTCGATTCCGACTCATAGTGACCCTAAAGGACAGAGTAGAACTGCCCCATAGAGTTTCCAAGGAGCGCCTGGTGGTTTCAAACTGCCGACCCTTTGGTTTGCAGCCGTAGCACTTAACCACTACACCACCAGGGTTTCCACAGCAACCTTAGGAAGGGAATATTAAAAATTATACAAGTAACTGTAATAAAAATAATTAACAGAAATAAATTTTAATGCACATGTCTGAGTTATTCATTGCCTAGGTTTCACAGAAAACAGTTCTAATAAATACCACAAAATTCCACTAGGAAAAAGAAGACTAAGAACCAGAGAAAGGGGGCTGAACATCATCTGGCTGTTCCAAGAAAGAAAAGTCTGGGTGTCAGAACACAGAAGAGTCCAAACGTGTTATGACCACTATATATATATATATATATATATATATATATATATATATATATTTAAACAAAGCTAGGGCTGAACGGACTGTTACCTTTACGTAGAATAATAAGGCTTTTATTGCTCAAATCAGCTAAAGACAGGCAGAGAGAAAGCTAATGAGCTTACAGCTCAGCAGAAGTGTACACTTGTACTTAACATCCTTTGGTTTATTTTCTTTCTGCAATACGGTAAAGGCACAATACCAGCTCTGTAGTCCCAAAGAATGAGGTAATCTTTTTTTATAATGTCATTCTGGGGACTCTGTAATCACTGAACTTTAGGGTCACTTAAAATGGTATGGAAAAACAGCTAGCTTAATAATGTAATGAACCTAATATTTCAGATCTCATTAAAAACTAATGGAGATTAAAAGACAGAGGCTAAAAAAAGATAATTTGAAGTTTACTAAAATACATCAAATTTCAGTAATATTTTGGCCACTTCATTTCTCTCAAATTAAATGTTATTGTTGATTTAAAAGGACATAAAAACATAAGCAAGCCATGGTGTTTCCAATATAATGTATTACGTGAGATAGGATACATTTCTGAAATGTTTCCTTAAGTGAAGGAAAACTTTGATATTATCTTAGGAGAACAGTATCAACTCAACAATTCCCTTAAGTAATGGTGAAAGAAATACAATGAATAAGATTTATGTGCAGGGGTTTTTACCATAATAAGTTTCTTTTGCCTGGAATGCCTTTATGTATCTTTCTATTCATTCAAATCTCATCAGCCCATCCGTGATTTCATTCTCATCTGTTCCAGTTAAATGCATCGCCACATTGGGCTACAGTGCTTCTGCTTTCCTTATTTTACAACACCTACAGTATTAGCTACACAATTTAAGCATATGCACATGTATAAAATTATATAACATATAATTATATATATTATGTATGTATATATACTGTATATATTAAAATATACTGTAAATTCTATATTCCATATGTATTAATCTTTATTTCAGAATCTACTATAAATTCATGGAGGCCAGGTCTTAATATAGGGTTAAGGAGATAGGAGGTATCTGACAAAAGCCTGACAAATACTTTCTAATGCGTGACCTAAAAAAAGAAAAATAAATTATTTAAAAATGAAATCTTCAAACTTCAAAGAGAAGTCATAAAAAGTACTTGCATAACTCACTTTGGTTATTATATTCCATATTACTACAAATAATAGTTCAGTACATACTTTGAATCACTTAGAGTAGACACTACCACATGATGGGAAGGTATCAAAAAAAAAAACGTTTAAAAAATAATTCCTGATCTCAATGAGTTTACAGTACCATTTGATGCATAAAATAATTTCTCAAAAAATTAAAATGCAAGGCTAAATAATAAATCCAGGAAGAGGCATAAAACTATGTGGGGTTCAAAAACAGGAGAGATCACATGTGTTTGGGGAGAAATTAGGAAGGATGTAATAGCTAACACCTTTCAGCACTCTGAGTACCACATTTTACATGTGTTAATTTATTTAATCTTCACCTAACCTTTTAATTTAGATACTAATAATTTTACAGATGAGCAACCTGAGAGCTAAGACTTGAAGGATGTATATAAGATCTTCACCAGAGAAGGAAATCCCAAGCAAAGGTAGACAGTGTTTGTGACCCAGAAGGAAGCTGGCTGGATACAGATGTAGGATCTACAGGTGAGCACTAGAAGACACAGATGGTCCAAGCTAGTTTGAGCCACAGTGTAAAGGCTATACATACAGTCCATAATGTGGAAGACTTTGGGGACCATGGGTATATCATAGGATGGGAATGATACGATTACGATTAAAACCAAAAAACCAAACCCGTTGCCGTCGAGTCAATATAGACTCATAGTGACCCTACAGGACAGAATAGAACTGCCCCATAGGGTTTCCAAGGAGCCTGGTAGATTCAAACTGCCGACCTTTTGGTTAGCAGCCGTAGCTCTTAACCACTACACCACCAGGGTTTCCATGATAAGGATTGGACCCCAGAAAATTTAATCAAACAAGTGGATTGGAATAGATGGAAAATGAAGGCAGAGGGACTAGTTGGGACTTCACTTGAAATGGTCCAGGTAAGAAGTAGTGAGCGCAAAGGTAACGGTGGTAAAGAGGACAGGTGGATTCAATAGACAACGTGGAAGGAGAATGGAGATGACATTACAACTGATAACAAATATGGGATGAAAGAAGGAAAGGCTCAAAAATAACTTGGTGCTTCCAAATATGGCTAAAGAAGATGATTAAGTCAATTATTAAATACCGTTCAGTAAAACCTTATCAGATGAACAATCAGGTAGTTGTATAAACTCACACACACACACCCAAATACCCATCAGCACGCAATATTAGAAAAATTAATAATGGAAAATCTTACATTTTCGTTCATTTCATATCTATTAATAATATGAAACACAATGTGTATAAAGTAATCTTACCCCTTTGCTGTATTCAGTATCTGAATCACTGCTAAGTTCTTCGGTATTCATATTTTCCAAATCAGACTCCCCCGGTGCAATTGGCACTGTCACTGTGAGGCTGGGGTTATGGATAAATGATTGACAGTCACTTTCTTCCATCCGGTATTTGTCCATGTTGCTTCCAAAACCACTGGTCTTATCTTTATCTTTGTGGAAATTGAGATCTTTGCTCATCTCAGCAAGTGTGCGATTAGAAATGTAGTTTTCTTTTTTACCATTTATATCTTCTGTTTGTCTTATGTCCTTGGAGATCTTTGGCTTTTTGGAAAACGCTTTTAGAATAAACTCACGTAAGGTTTGTTTCATATAATTTATTCCCTTCTTAATCCTGGCCACTGCAATCTGGAGGTTGTTTGCATCTGTGTCTTCCTCAATTGCTGTAAGATTGTCTGAGCTAAATGAGCTCAATAATAAAGCCAGAAATAGGTTCAGGACCTACATTGGGGTAGGATTGGGGGGTGGAGAAATAGGAGACAGAAAAAAAGAAAATAAGCATGCTTTTCTGAAATACAGACCAAAATCTAAACCAGCAATGAAAATCTGCACTTCTTCACATATAGATAAGAATGTATGGCATGGGCAGAGGAGACTGTAGACTCCTGGCCACTCTCTCCACATAGTAGCTCCTGTGAACTCTGCGGGGCAGAGGATCAGCAATACCCATGAAAGAATATCATGGTGTTGTACAGTGAATTGTGTTCCCTCAAAATATGTGTTGGAAAGCCTAACCTCTATGCCTGTGATTATAATCCCATTTGGAAATGGTTGCCTTTGTTATGTTAATGAAGCAGGATCAGTGTAGGGTGTGTTTTGAGTCAATCTCTTTTGAGACATAAAGGAGATTAAACAAGTAAGCTAAAGAAGGGAAGATGGAGTAAGATAGATGCTAAGACACACAGAAATCTTTAAGGAACCAGGAAGCAGCTGAAGAGACAAGGACCTTCCTCCAGAGCCGACAGAGAGAGGAAGCCTTCCCCTAGAAAATTCTAGTCTCCTAACCTGTGAGGAAATAAATTTCTGCTTGTTAAAGCCATCCACTTGTGGTATTTCTGTTATAGCAATACTAGACAACTAAAGCACACAGAGAGCAGAGAGATTGGTCCCTCACCATTGTCATTATGTCATTTCTAAGTTCATCTCTGTAGGAAGAGTCCTTTAGTCAAATTCCCTTTTATGGACCTAAAAAGCCCTTCTGATATTCCCCTACAATTACTATTTGTTACCTGTGAGAAACAAGCAGAACAAGAAAATTTCAACTATGTCTTCTGTGTTTAAATCCTCAGACCAAAATCTGTATTCACTTTTTCAGGAAGAAAAATATCACTTGTTGCAACAAAAAGAACATATAATGCTTGTATAAAAAAAAAAAAAAGAAAAATTTTTGTATAGGTCCTGTAATCAAATGTTCTGTCCAAGAATTGTGCCAGCTTGCTACTTAATGTGGCTTTCAAAGCATAGAAAAGGACCTGCCCATTGAACCTGACTCAAATGAGGACATGGCATTTTGACTGAGTTGGTTCATTGCCAATCATTTGGCCTTAGAAGAAGTTACAAAAGAGGTAAAAGCAACTCCTATCCTTGAAGCAAAATCCTGGTTGTGAACAAAACCATTTATGCTTTTCTTCCCTGAGGCAGGGATCCAGGTGAACTCAATATTATAAAAAACAAAACACAAAAACAACAAAACAAAAAAGAATTCTCGCAGAGGGCTGAAAACATGTAAATTGTATTTAAACATTGTTTTATGTAGGAAACAAAAAGCAATTGGATGACCCTTTGATGTAAGTCTCTGTGTCCAAAAATGTCTACCTTATATTAAAATAACCAAAATTAGACCTAACTGAGGAGAAGGGACTCATCCTTCATTTTTGTCCAGACCTAAAGCAATTTCTCAAAGATGTGAGTAGAAGAGGGCAGGTCAAAACTGTCCAAGTCAGTAAAAAAAAAAAAAAAAAAAAAAGGACTTGCTTGGTTATCATAGAAAGCAATTTTGATTGATCACTAAGGAATTCTGAAATAGTTCATTTTCATTTTGTTCTTTCTTGTCAATGAAAACATATATCTCAGTAGGAAATGTATATTTGTGTATGTGTATGTTTTAATAAGAATGTTGATAGGGCCCATTTTATTGCTTTGACGTCCCTAAGCAAGGCAAGTGTTAATGGACTTCCTTTTCAATAATACAAATCTGTTGTGTTACTTCTTCATTGAGAATACATACTATAATAACATTCATTCCTTCAAAAATCATAACAAGACTCTTAATATTTTATTGTAATGTAATGGATGTCACAAAATAAAACCTGGTCCATTCTGTGTCACCTATCCATTATCACATGAGGCAAGAAAAGAAATGTTAATAAAATCTATATTTGATTCAAAGTCTCATTCTGATGAACAGTCTTTACCAGTTTCCTAATGAAGACTTGAGCTGACTAAAATCTTCTATTTTCCTAAATTACCCTCTAAAATTTATGGTTATTAACCATTTCAATTAATTGGGAGTAAGATAACCTAAAGAATAAATAAGAGAAAGAAAAAAATAATAGGTCTAACATATAACTCTAACACACAGAGGACTATATCAGAAATATTTTTTTTCTTTCAGATTCTAATCAAATATTATTGGTAGTTCCTTAATTATTTGAGTTGGTTATAAATTTTGTGAATTATATACGTATTTTCCCACTATCACTAACAAATAACTAACGAATGCCCAATATGAGTCACTCATCACCAGTTTTATATGAATTAAACAGACAGCAGCATATTTCACCTATTTATAAGTATAAAGCTAGTTGCCTTTCACTTCTGTTCATGCTGCAATATTGTATTAGGCATTCTTTAAAGCCCCACTTTAAAAGTTGTCCTTGAATAACAATCTAGACCTTCTCTCTTTCTCTTCCAAATATCAAGAGCATTTTATTTTTTACCTCACTGCCAGCACTTACCACTTCTTCCTTGTCTGACAATTTTTGTGTACCACTTTTCTTTGTCAAAACAGACTGTAAGTATCTTGAAGACAGGGATTATATCATAGGTACATTTTTTGAACACCTCACAAACCTTAAATAAATTTCCTTTCACGCAGAAGATACTAAAAACATTGAACGAATTATTTGTTGAGAGCCCAGGGAATCCTCCTCACTTTACATACACTTGAGTAATAAACATTTATATTACTTGTGACCTTTGGCTTTGGTGTGGTATGTTTTGACATCCTATACCTTACAAAGAGTGACGTTTCAATATTTTTATCTTAAAAATCTTCTAAGAAGGAATATACAAATAAATCTCACTACAAAAGCTTGTGAATACAAAACTTAAACTCCAAAGAACAACCCAGTAGAGAAGGTACATTCCATTCCATATTTGCAGGGATTTCTAATCCTACATACAAATAGAAAATATATTTATTAAAACAACTGGAGGATGATAAAGCATTACAGGATGGTAATTCACGATGTGTATATTTTTGTTCAATAAGGGTCTGGAACTTGAATTGCTTAATTCAGTTGGTATAGGTCTGGCACAGTCCCATTTAGGATGCAATTTGCTGAACTTTGGTTTCTATCCTAGGTTTTGAGTAACATTTTGACATGGGGGCTGCAAGGACAAAAAAATTGTCAGCAACTTCTTTTCAAGCCAGTGGGAAGTGAAAGTACTTACCATATGGCTGGTAGCATACCCCTCTTTCTGGAATATCCAGTTAGGGGTTTGATACCAAGCTGACCACATGAGCCAAGCCAATGTGAGGACATTGGATATTGAGTAGCTTATGGAAGAGCATCTTACCCCAATTTTCTCCTGATTGGAGTCTTGAAAGTTTTCACCAACAGATATAAGAAGATACAAAGAAACTGGGAAGGAGTACAAGCTAAAAAAACACTAATGGAGAAGCAGGGAGGTTGCTATGCAAAAGAGATACTGTAGAGTAGTGACTGGCAAAGTACAAACAATAAACAGTTTAGGGTTTGTAGGTCACAGGGCCTCTATCAGAACTACTCTGCTATTGTAGTGCGAAAGTAGCCATAGAAAATAAATAAATGAATGAGCATGTCTGTGTCCCAATAAAACTTTCTTTATGGACACTGAAGTTTGAATTTCATATAATTTTCATGTGTAATGAAGTATTATTCTTCTTTTGATATTTTCAAGCATTTAAATATGTAAAAATAATTTTTAATTCACAGTTCCACAAAAAAATAGGCAATGGTTTCATTTTGGCCTGTGGGCCATAGTCTGCCAATCCCTGTTATAGATGTGAATCTTATCTGTGACTCTAAGGCAGTAGGACCACTGACTTCATTTGCCTTCTTTCCTTATGACTTCATTCTGTTGTTGCCTTAATCATATAGTATTTACTAGTATAGTTTAATATTTGAATGAACTTTTAAGAAGCATGAAAACCACATATTTAATTCATTTGACATCACTATCAAACTTAGAAAACTAAGTAGAAAGCTTTGCCTTAAAATGAGTAGGTTATTTTGAAAAATGTAAAAATGGGTTATATGTGAAGATAAATTAAGACAGTATTTTCTTTTCTGTTCTTCTTTGTATTAAAATAATCAATATTCTATTATAATTAGTAGTTTCAGATGTAAGTCATCTTAAAATTATAGAAATAACAGATTATATCATCATGTAACAATTACCCATAAAGAAGTTTAAATGTTTGAACATCTGATTACGTACCACTAGGTTTCCAATCACCATCACCATCATGTAAACAATGAGGCACATGGTTTGGCCAGCGACCTCCATACAGTCCCACATGGTCTCTATCCACTCCCCACACAGCACACGGAACACAATCAGGAAGGAGTGGAAGAAGTCATTCATGTGCCAGCGTGGGAGCGTACAGTCACTGGAGATCTTGCAGACACATTCTTTGTAGCTCTTACCAAAGAGCTGCATGCCGACCACGGCAAAAATGAAGACGATGATGGCCAACACCAAGGTGAGGTTACCCAGGGCCCCCACTGAGTTACCAATGATCTTTATCAGCATGTTCAATGTTGGCCAGGATTTTGCCAACTTGAAAACCCGGAGCTAAAAGCAGACACAAAGCTTAACATTAATAACCATGAAGACATTCTCAATGTTTCCAATCTTTTTTTTTTTTTTTTAATTTTTCTTATGCTCTAAGTGAAAGTTTACAAATCAAGTCAGTCTCTCACACAAAAACTTATATACACCTTGCTACACACTCCCAATTGCTCTCCCCCTAATAAGACAGCCTGCTCTCTCCACTCTCTCTTTTTGTGTCCATTTTGCCAGTTTCTAACCCCCTCTACCCTCTCATCTCCCCTCCAGGGAGGAGATGCCAACATAGTCTCAAGTGTCCACCTGATCCAAGAAGCTCACTCCTCACCAGCATTCCTCTCCATCCCACTGTCCAGTCCAATCCCTGTCTGAAGGGTTGGCTTTGGGAATGGTTCCTGTTCTGGGCCAACAGAAGGTCTGGTGGCCATGACCACCAGGGTCCTTCAGTAATGTTTCCAATCTTGATGATTGTTCTAAATTTTATGCAGACATTAAGCCCTGTACTATTTCCGTTACTACCTTCCTAAACTCAATTACTCCTATTTTTCATTTTCAACGATTTTCAACATTCCTGTTGCTTTGGCATGGATTACCATACATATTTTTGAAAGGAAATGTGTAATTGTAGTTCAGGATCGCTATAAAAGTCTTAAATTATGGATTTTAATATTATCTCTTTTAGAATTGATCATTTATTCTTAATTCTATTTTATGATACTTTTATAAATTTTTTTCATGCTGACATTGCGATAAAGCCCTATACGTCAGAAAAAAATACTTAACTAGTCTTTAAAGTTTTTTTTTTTTTTTTTAATTGATGTCAAAACAATTGTTTTGGGCCAATGATTTGATATTTAATTATCAAATCCATAAAGTTTGAACATATTATAATGATTGGAATTTTGTAAACTCATAAGCTTCTCACTGTGAAGTAAGTTCCCTATGAGGGAAAAAAATATTTTCTTTACATACTTCTATTATACTAGCATATACTTCAAATTATAATTGAACATGTCTTCAAGATCCTAAAATTAAAATACTCATCACCAGTATTTAAAGAGCTCTGTTGAGCTCTTTAAATGCATTTATTAATAAATAAACTTTTACAAGATATTAAGACCTAACCTTGCCTTTTAATTCAAAGCCCCAAAAGTTTTAAATAATAAGAATGAAAAGCCAAAGAAAGAATTCTTTATATGTAGAACATAATGGTAAGCTTGGTTTATATTTACCAATCTGAATGATCGCAGAACTGACAATCCTTCCACATCTGCTAAGAAAAGCTCCACTAAGCTTAAAGTCACAATAAGGCTGTCAAAAATATTCCAGCCTACTTGGAAATATTCATATGGGTCCATGGCAATTAGTTTTAAAACCATTTCAGCTGCAAAGATCCCAGTAAAGACCTAAATGACAAACAGAATTTTTTTCTGGTATTATTAGAAGGCATGGAATCAACATAATGATAATGATGACTATTTGCTTAACCTTTACTGTAGTTTGGACACTGTGCTAGACACTTTACAAAAGTATATCAGTACTTTACTTAATCCTACAAACTAGGTGTCATGGATTGAATTGTTTTCCCAAAATATCTGACAACTTGGCTAGGTCATGATTCCCAGTATTGTGTGATTGTCTTCCATTTTGTCATCAGATGTGATTTCCCTACGTGTTGTAAATCTTATCACCATGATGTAATAAGAAGGATTAGTGGCAGTTATATTGATGAGATCTACAAACTTAGATAGTATCTTAAGCCAATTTCTTTTGAGATACAAAGACAGAAGTGAGCAGAGAGGCAGGGGGCCCTCATATCACCAAGAATGAAGAGCAGGGGTGGGCGTCCTTTGGACCTGATGTTCCTGTGCTGAGTTGCTCCCAGTTGAAGGAAGACTCATGACAAGGACCTTCCTCCAGAGCCGACAGAGAAAGCCCTCCCCTGGAGTTGATGCCCCAGATTTGGAATTGTAGAATTTTTTTTTTTTAGACTGTGAGAGAGTAAACTTCTCTTTGTTAAAGCCACCCACTTGTGGTATTTCTGTTATTACAGCACTAGATGACTGAGGCGGAATTTGGTACTGGGAGTGGGGTGCTGCTCTAACAGATACCTAAAATGTGGAAGCAGTTTTGAAACTGTTAATGGATAGAAGATCCAGAAGGAAGTGAGGAGACCTGTTAACATTGGAGAAGGCACAGATGGTGAGAAACAGAAGCAGAGGACCAGCAGCAACAGAACCAGGAGCCCTGCATGACATGGCACTGGAGCTGGCTCATGGAGTGAGATAGCTGAGTGCCTTCCGGCCAAAGTTTACTCACAGGGTGGGGTGCCTCCAGGCACTTATCGTTGTAGCTACAGAGCTTTGGAACACCTGCCCCAGCAAGGCAGAGGCAGGTATGAGGACAGAGGAGCCGAGAGGCCAAGGAAGCAGAAGCTAAAGAGACAAGGAACACAGGAAGCCAAGCTGCCTCAGTCTCAAAAGTTAAGGCCATGACCTCTGGAGTTTCAAAGGATGGAGCCAAGGCCTCTGGTGTTTCTAAGGGTGGAGTTGCCACTCTGATGTACTAAAAGAATGGTATGCTTAAAGCCCAGGGAGCAGAGTTGCCATCCAAGCGGGCCTGGAAGGCAGAGCTGAAGCCCAGGGCTGAGGGACCTCCACTCTGAATCTGGAGAGTGTAGCCAATACCTAGAGTCTGGAGGGCAGGGCCATTGTGTAAATGCTCTCAGGGCTAAGGTAGTATGTTCTGCTGACTTGCTTGGTCCCTGTTATCCCTTCTTTCTCTCCAATTTCTCCCATTTGTAACAAAAATGTCTAGCTTGTACCTGTTCTGCCATTGTACCTTCGGAAGCAGAAAACTTGTATTCTAAATTTCACAGATGAAGAGAAATTTTTGGATTTCGGACTTGGAGTTGATTTAAGAATTTTGCTATGATATGATGGGGTGAATATGTTTTACATGTAGTAAGGACATGGATTTTTGGAGGCCAAAGGGTGGAGTGCCATGGATTGAACTGTGTCCCCCCAAAATATCGGACAGCTTGGCTAGGTCATGATTCCCAGTATTGTACAATTGTCTACTATTTTGTCATCTGATGTGATTTCCCTATGTGCTGTAAATCCTATCACTATGATGTAATAAGATGGATTAAAAAAAAAAAACAAAACCCAGTGCCAAGATCTACAACTTTAGTTAGTATCTTAAGCCAATCTCTTTTAAGATATAAAAGAGAGAATTGAGCGGAGAGACGTGAGGACTTCATACCATCAAGAATGAAGAGCGGGAGCATGCATCCTTTGGACCTGAGGTTTCTGTGCTGAGATACTCCCAGATGAAGGGAAGACTGATGAGAAGGACCTTCTCCCAGAGCCAACAGAGAGAGGCTTCCCCTGGAGCTGGCACCCTGAATTTGGGCTTCTAGCCTCCCAGACTGTGAGAAAATATATTTCTCTTTGTTAAAGCCATCCATTTGTGGTATTTCTGTTACAGCAGCACTAGATGACTAAGACACTAAGTATCATTATTTCTATAGCTCTCATTCAAGCATTAAAAGGCTCTAATTGTCCTGTCAGCTCTGATCACCTTTAGATAGTATTTTAGAAGAAGCATATTAAAATTCCAGATAAATATAAACCTTCAACAACTAACACAGTCATTCTTTGCAAAAAATTTTTGTGGGTCAAGAAGTTATTCTGGAAGAAAATAAAAAGGAAACATAGATTGATAACTGAAATTTTGAGCCAGTCTTATTTTTTCTGGCCCAATTACTCTTAGAGTAATAAAGAACATGTTGACTCACTCTTTAAAGATTTATTAGTAGCAGAAGAAAAAATGTTTAATTGACATAGTGAAAGCTAAAGTAAGACTCTCAAAGCTTTGACACAAAAGTGCATTGCAAAACATCATTAATTCATGACACCAGTATCAAAGGATTCACTTAAAAAGGCAACAGTGGAAAGACTCATTTATGAATCATGTGGGTACTCTTTGACCCAAAGAAACTGACCAAAGAAAGTTCAAAGGGAAATGGTTTGGTCTATAACTGCGTAACAAAGACTGTAGCAGAAAGCACCCATACTTGGAGCTATGATAAGGGATGAGAGACATGGTGAATCCTTTTTGAGTTCACAGTAATGTGGTGGACTAAACTAGAGGTTACTGGCCATCCACCAATGATTAGAAGCCAGAAGATCCTACTTTTTTTCCAAAGAGGAGTAGAGGGAAGGAAGAATGTTAACTTGCAGAGCACATGGGATACAAACATCCTGACTGGGAATATTCATAAGCAATTTTGGAGAGAAGACACAGAAACAAACTCTTTGGCCTTAAAGATCAACTGTTTGGGGACCATGGTGAAAGTAAAATGATCATACATAGACATTTACAAAGACGCCCAGAGTTATTCACAAGGGATGGAGTGTCAAAACCAGGATCCTTTGGCCCTGAAAAAGAACCTCTGCCTGCTTCATGCACATTACCAGAAATTAGCACTTTTATTTGCTGTAAGGCCATTAAGCCAGAGTGTGATCAGCACTCACATTTAAGAGATCATTCTGGCATCAGTTTTCCTAATCACACCTGGCATCTTCCTGAGGCCTACAAATCACCTGTCTGCCCTGTGTCTTCTGTGTCCAGTTCAACCTTTTTGGTTTCTCAGTATTCTTGTTTTTAAGGCTTGCTTCTGTTGATTCATTAAAAAGGTGACAATGGTGATGGTGGTGAGAATGATAATAATAACAGCTTTTTGAGTACTATCTTAGTCATCTAGTGCTGCTATAACAGAAATACCACAGTGGATGGCTTTAATGAAGAGAAATTTATTCTCTCACAGTCTAGGAGGCTAGAAGCCCAAATTCAGGGTATCAGCTTTCTCTCTCTATTGGCTCTGAGGGAAGATCATTTCATCAATCTTCCCCTGGTCAAGAAGCTTCTCAGCACAGGAACTCCAGGTACAAAGGATATGCTATTCTCCTGGCTCTTGTTTCTTGGTGGCATGAGATTCCCTGTCTCTCTGCCTGCTTCTCTGTTTTATATCTCAAAAGAGACTGACTTAAGACACAACCTAATCTTGTAGATAGAGTCCTGCCTCATTAACATACTGTTGCTAATCCCACCTCATGACATCACAGAGGTAGGATATATAACACACAGGAAAATCACATCAGATGACAAAATGGTGGACAATTACACAATGCTGGGAATCATGGACTAGCCAAGTTGACACACATTTTGGGGGGAAACAATTCAATCCGTAACATTTCACCTTTTGACCTCCCAAAATTTATGTTCTCGCCACATGTAAAAGATATTCACTCCATCATATAACAGCAAAAGTCTTAAATCAACTCCAAGTCCAAATTCCAAAAATTCCTCTTCATCTGTGAAACCTAGAATACAAGTTATTTGCTTCCAAAGTACAATAGTGGAACAGCCACAAACTAGACACTTCCATTACAAATGGGAGAAATTGAAGGGAAAGAAGGGATAGCAGGCACTGAGCAAGTCAGTAGAACACATTACGTTAGCACTCAAGGCTTGCAAATAATCTTCTGTTCCCTGAGACCACTTAGCCAATGGCCTTACCCTCCAGACTTTAGGTATTGGCCACACTCTCTGTATTGTTAGTGGAGGCTCCTCGGCCCTGGGCTTCAGCTCCACCTTCCAGGCACCCTGGAATAGCAACTCCGCTCCCTCGGCTTTGGGAGGCCCCATTCTCCTAGTCCATCTGAGTGATGACCCTGCTCATTCAGCCCCACAGGCCCCGTTCTTCTGCCTGATGGATATGACTGCCCCATCCTGCTGGCACTCGTGAACGGCAGCCCCACACAACTGAACTGAGTTGGTAAAGATCTGACTCTCTGAAACCTAGGAGGCTCTGGCCTCACCCTTTGAAGCCCCAGAGGTCTTGGCACTACCCTTTGAGACTGAGGCAGCTCTGCTTTCTGTGCTCCTTGTCTCTTCAGCTTCTGCTTCCTGGTTCCTTGGCTTCTCGCCCCTCAGGCCTCTCTGACCGCATCTGCCCTGCTTGCCTCTGCCCTGCTGGGACAAAATGTTCCAAAGCTCTTTAGCTCCACTGATAAGTGCCTGAAGGCACCCAACTCTGCCAGTAAAATTTCAGCCAGAAGGCACTCAGCTCTCTTGCTCCACTGGATGGCAAGCCTAGATCCACCGATAAGTGCCTGGAGGCACCCCATTCTGCCAGGAAGCCAGCTGTGCAAAGGCACTCAGCCCTCTTGATCCGTGGGTCAGCTCCAGTGCTGTCTCGTGCTAGTTTCCTGGTTCTCTTGCTGGTGCTTATCAGTCTGTGCAGTCTCCAGTGTAACAGCTCTCCTACCAGAATTATCTTTGATATCCATAATTTCAACAGTTTCTTCAAGGCAATCTAGGCTTTTACTATTAGGCACTTTTAAACTCTTCCAGCCTCTATCCATTCACAGTTTCAAAACTGCTTCCACATTTTCAGTATCTGTTAGAACAGTATCCCACTCTCGGTACCAGATTCTGTCTTAGTCATCTAGTGCTGCTATAATAGAAATACCACAAGTGGATGGCTTTAACAAAGAGAAATATATTCTGTCACAGTCTAGGAGGCTAGAAGCCCAAATTCAGGGCATCAGCTCCAGGGGAAGGCTTTCTGTCTGTCAGCTCTTGGGGAAGGTCCTTGTCATCAATCTTCCCTGGTCGAGGAGCTTCTCAGCGCAGGGACCCTGGGTACAAAGGACACTCTATACTCCTGGCTCTTGTTTCTTGGTGGCATGAGGTCCCAACGTCTCTCTGTTCACTTCTCTGTTTTCTATCTCAAAAAAGATTGACTTAAGATACAACCTAATCTTGTAGATTGAGTCCTGCCTCATTAACATGCTGCTGCTAATCCCACCTCATAACATGATAGAGGAAGGATTTACAACACATAGGAAAATCACATCAGATGACAAAATGGTGGAAAATCACACAATACTGGAAATCATGGACTAGCCAAGTTGACACATTTTTGGGGGCCACAATTCAACCCATAGTAAGTACTTACTATATGTCAGGCTATTAAGTAGAAAATGTTTAATCCCTCCAAAAATACTATTAATGAAGGATTATTATTTTTTATTTTTTAGGTGAGAAAATTAAAAATTAAAAATCTTCCAAGGTCACACAACTAATAAGCAGCTCAATCAGGATTCAAATCTACATCTGTGGAAATGCCTACATGCTTCGCTACTATTGTATCAAAACAATGCTTTCATAGCTTTTCTAAAAATATGTGGGGTATGTACTCACAAGGAAGTACCAATGTAACTATAAAATATGTAAGAAAGTATCAAATTTTGAAAGCGTTGCTCCCAAGAGACCTGCTAGATTACAAAAACACTGTCAACTGTCAAGAGGTCAATCCTTTATGGAAATGGTAATGTTATTTACAGAGCCCAACACTAGCGCAAAATCTTTTGAAATTATATATATAACTAGAAACTTGGGTCTGCACAATGATTCCCATTGTGAATTCTTGAGGTGCATAATTACCTAGCTGCAGGTCCATCCCACTTAAACAAAAATGAAATGACAATGATAACAACAGAAAAAAAAGAGAAACTATAGGTACATAAAACACCATAACAAACTCACCAAATTTCCCACAGTGAGCATGTTTTTGAATTCATTAGTCATGGGGTGATGCTCCATAGCCATAAATAACGTGTTCAAAACTATGCAAATGGTTATAGCAAGGTCTACAAAAGGATCCATTACGATAAAATAGATCAACTTCTTAAATTTTATCCAATATGGAGAACAATTCCAGATCAAGAAAGTGTGTGCAAATCTGTACCACCAAGGTGGGCATTTTTGTCTAGACTCTTCAAGTTCTGGAGGAAACAAACAAGCAAACAAATAAAGAACATGAAGTCAGCCATTTGTATATCTTATTCCTAATCAGATAAAAATCCACAGTGCACTTTAATATGTAAACAAATCTTCCAATTTAGACTTTGCAAACGTAACAGGGCTGTATCTATGAAAGCATTGCATATTGCATAAAAGTCTTGTATTGTCTGTCAACAAACATGATACATCAGTGTGGGAAAGGAAGAGAAATTAATGACTGAAAGCAGACATATGGGCATC
The DNA here is from genome assembly GCF_030014295.1 of Loxodonta africana. Lineage (NCBI taxonomy): Eukaryota > Metazoa > Chordata > Mammalia > Proboscidea > Elephantidae > Loxodonta > Loxodonta africana. The sequence continues at coordinate 80,495,123 of NC_087347.1, read as the reverse complement.
TCTCAGAGAAAACATGTCCCTGACACGGAATGGTACACAGGAGTACCGTTTTCTTAAAGGAGAACTGTTTGTTTTTCAACAACATACATGCTTTCCCCACTGTGTCTTTGATCTCTTGAAGACGGTAAGAAAATTCTATTCAGGAAAAGCTCTTGCTAGTTCACATGTGAAAAAAAAAAAAAAAAATTCCCTAAAGGTTGAGACTACAATAATTTATGGATGACTCACGCACCAGATATTTCACACCATCAGCCCGTTTACTTGTCATCATTAACTTAGGGGGTGACTGGAAACATTGCTTGGGTCCACTGGGAATGGGGCTGGTTATCCTGTGGCAAGGTGAGAACTGGGACATATTGTGGGAGTGGCAGTGAAAGCCAGCACATTTTAAAAAGTAGTCACCCTTTGAATCTCTTCTCAGTGAATCTCCGAGTCTAACCACTGTTGTTCAGACTGCATTCTTCAAACTGCTTTAATGCCCTTTCATCATAATTTTAATATGGTATCACATCACAGGTTACCATTTTACAAAGGCCTTTTCATAGAATGGGTGTAGAGTCAGCAATTTATAAACATGTGAAGTAGGTATTATTTTCTTATTCAGATTAGAAGAGGGAACAAACTCAGAGGCTAGGTAAAATTTCTAGGATCACAGTTAAGGAATCACACAGTTTAGGTTAACCCGGTTTTCTGCATCCACTACCATTAAACTATGTTTAAAAGGTCATATCACCCAATGTTCCTCTTTAATCTCAAGTAATTTCATCCATTTAAAAAAATATTTTATTGTGTTGTTGGTGAAAGGTTTCACAGCAAATTAGGTTCCTTTTACCCACTTTATAAAACATGCCAAGAGAATTCTGAGTATCCATTGGTTACCTTATTATTGCTTAAAACCATTTAAATTCTCTGAACTCCTCCTAAGAAGTTCATTTACTTTATTTGAGACTGACCAGGATTTTTTATAACTTTATTTTAAAAAGTTAGTATAGTAAAGAGAATATGGTTACTTGCCTTCCACAGTGTTCGTCAATATGCTCGCTCTACTCATTGCTCTTTGTCTGAGATTAGGGTCATTCAGCATATCCTCAGAAAGGAGATAAGAACTGGATCGTCTTTTCTTACGTATTTGATTGGTTGTACCCTGAAAAAAAGATGATTAATTAATTTTAAGAACAGGATTCTAATAAATTATAGGTATAAAATAAAACCTTACTTTAGTTATAGAGAGTAAGTAAAATTATAGACTAGATTGCTGGGTTCCAGTCATGGTTCTGCTACTTTCTGGCTATATATCTTAGGAGAGTTACTTAGTCTCTCTGTGTCTCAGTTTCATCATCAGCAAAACGGGGGTAATAATAGTACCTGCCTCATAGTCTTGTTATGAAGACTAAAAGAATTTATACTCAGGAAATTAAAAAAAAAAAAATCTAGCTGCTTTTATTGTTATAGTAACTATCATCATCTCCCCACTTCTCTGGGTCTCAAATTTAGTCAGATAATATTACCATGTAAGAGTCCTACATGAAAAGAGCTAAACTAGTATCAAGGCAGTGGTGTGTATAAAGGGATAGAATCTCAGGGCTCTCTGATAAATTTCTGTCATTATTTGTCTAAGCAATAATATAATGGAGGCTAATTACTGTTTTTTACTGCCAAGAAAGATTTCATAAACTGACCAGCATATATAAGATGATAAATGACTGAGTTTAAAAAGGCAATTTTGACTGATGGGGACTATAGCAAAATGGAGAATGCAAGCTCCATGTAAAAGAGGTGACCACTGTTCAGCTCTAAAGGTTTTTGTTGCCATGCAGGAATGTGAGCTCCATCTTACCAGGTCAATTCACTTCTATGTGAGATTTCTTATTTTTGAATCTTGGCAACTAATTCAAATTTAAAACATCATGGGTGGTTCAGTTCAGGCCAGCAACACACACACACACACACACACACACACACAAATGAACAACTATACAACTCTGCATCTATCTGCTTGTGTATGGTGTGTATGTATATATACACACCATTTTACAAATACATACATACACATTTTTTATAATAGATACATTTCACAAACGTATATAGTTCTAGAGTTGGAAAGTTGTATAGTTTGTGTGTGTGTGTATATATATAGTTACATATGTATGTGTATAAAACAGACATACATACATAGATATGTGCATGTGTGTATGTATGTTGTATACGTGCACACACACATATCAACAGGTGCCTTTTTATTTAGGTCTCTATAAACATGCTTTCTCTGCTTTGGTCTCTAATTACTGGCTTTCCAAAAGCAGGGGTATTTTTTTTCCCCCAAGTCAAACAAGAATTGGGGGAAAAGAATTTGATTAAACAAATTCTTCTCCTTGTAGACATGTTTCAGGTGTATAGATTATATTATTTGTAATGCGATTTTTCATCCCAGCCATATTATTACGCCACATTATGTTTATTGCATTTCTATTGACTCTTAGAAGAATCCATTCCTACAGTTTTGTAGTTTTATAATTTATTGTGGTACTGTTTTTTTCTGGGGTAAAAATAAAGGTCTAAATGAAAACAAATTCATTAAAAATATAAAATAATCTCCAAATCTGATATAAATTACATAAGATTTTAGATTATACACATTGTTGAAAAGCAAAAACACAACGAAGATCTGACCCCACAGAAATTTAACATGCTTATTTGATAAGGAAAAGCGCCTTGAGAGAAGGGTTGAAGCTGTATCATGCAAGCAGAGAGGTCCCATGTTTCTACAAGCACATGTAGTCATTCCAACTGAAGTAAGTGTGTGGCCATGGCTTTGATGGAACTTTATTCTCACTTGAAATACTATACTGTCTGCAAACATGGATATATGAATATGTAGCATGAACGCAAAGCTTGCTGGGTTAGTCAAAGCCCTTGATGGTATTTAGTGCAACACAGTGAAAGGCCTAAATAGGTACACTAGAAACTTTAGGGACCAGAATGAGCTGGCCTTCAACCCTAAGCAGACTTTTTACTTCAATCACTCAATGACTTGCTAAGTTCTTGGAACTGTTGTTGTTTTGGAACGGTTGCTTTGTTTGTTTGTTTTGTTTTTATGTATGTTTGTATCTATGAATGTATTTTTGTTGTTAAATTTTTATTCACAGATTCCAGGCAAAATTGATAGAGATTTTTTCACGAAGGCGGTAAATTTTATTGATACGGGGGAACTCTAAAGCATAACTACCCTATTTGCAGGAAACCTACTACACACCGAAGAGGCACAGAGCATAAGTTTTTAACCAGAGGGCTTCTATTTCAACCTCAGGGCTACAATTTATTAGCTGAGTGGCCCTAGGAAAATTACATTATTTTTCTGTGCCTCAATTTCCCCGTGTGTAACAGGGATGATAATACAGTATCACCCAATAGAGTGATTCTAAGTACTAAGGTATATATGAAGTAGCAACCTGAAATAGTAGTAGTAGTAGGCCAATAATCCAACTTTCTTTACAGAAGTAGGATCTTCTATCAACTAACAAGATCAGCATTTTCTGAAATGATAAATATCTTTTATACATTGTACTCCAAAGGAATGATTTTTAATCTTCAATTATAAAATGATAGACTCGCATTGCCGAGGAGTTGATTCCGACTCACAGCAACCCTACAGGATGGAACAGAACCGCCCCATAGGGCTTCCAAGGAGCGGCTGGTGGTTATTTTTTAATCATGTGCTGAAAATGTTTGAATTAGATGCCTACAACACATGGCATGAGGTTTAAAGTTAATGAGTTAAAGGTGTGTTTCTACAGAAGGGGTATTGCAAAATGCAGAGCCATTCACAAGATGAGAGAGAAGGCCCCTCCTGCGGAGAGACTGACTGATGCAAGATTGCCTGAGCTATTTAAAACGTCCTTACGCTCTCATCAGACGTTGCCTTATCTATTATCACCTCTGGCAGAAGCTGTCCATTGGGAAGCATGAGGGCTGAAGGTCCATCAACCAGGGAGACCACACCATTGCAGTCCACGGCGCTGTGCATCTTCCCGTTCACCCGCAGTATTGACGGGGACCTACTGGTTTGACTGATGTTACTGCTGCGCCGCTCCCTTGGTCTGTGGGGCACGAACAGCGAGCCCCTTCGGCTTTCATTGTCTCCAAAAATGCTGTGCTCGTCGTCGGCAAAGTCAGTCTCAGATCCTATATCTTTTCCTCGACCCTTGAAACTAAAAAGACTTGTTCTGCTGCTGCGTCTTGGAAAAAACAAGGAGCCACGAATGCTGAGTGGTGACTGCAGAAGAAATAAAAGATGACATGTATCTGCTGAAGTGCCGAAAAATAGAAATGCACGTCCCATCACTACCACTGAAACCACTGACCTGGGGGCAAGGACTAGTTGAAAAGAAACATACTTAAAATCAAAGAAATTCAACAGTAAGAATTCATCCAAATAAGGGATGAGATGATTTGAAGAATTCATCCTTTCAAAAAATCAGTTAAATTATTTGTTGCTGTACAGCTTTATGCTATTTTAGCCTACAGTCACCTCTCCATTCTGTTTATATCATCCATCTGGCTATAAATAATATGTTGCTCAAAAAGTTTTGAGTACTGATACTCATTAATTAGCTTTTCATAGTAAGTTCCCAAGTTCCACAAATAATTGAAATGCCTTTAAGAACAAAAACCAAACCAAACCCATTGCCGTCGAGTCAATTCCGACTCATAGCGACCCTATAAAAAAAATAAGACAGAGTAGAACTGCCCCATAGAGTTTCCAAGGAGCTCCGAGGGATTTGAACTGCTGATCTTTTGGTTAGCGGCCATAGCACTTAACCACAAAGGCTATGTCTTAAATGCTTCTTCACATTCCTTTGCTTGCAACTCCACCTCATGCATTGAGAACTCAGTTAAGGTTAAGAAAAACCTTTTGATACTAGTGAGTTCACAAAGTCGTAATATATGAGAGCTTGGAAAAGAAACTGCCCAACACCAAAGAAGGAAAAAAGAGTCACACTTACATAATTCGCATAGAGGATAAACCATAAACCCAATTGAATGCAAATTATTTGGAAGTATCTAAATCAATAAACATTAGCACTAACTATGGAAAGGACAAAGTGAGGGGCATTGTGAACAATGCAGAAATGAAAACCGGAAGGTTCTTGCCTCAAAACTAGATTGCACTACTTTTGTCATATTTCTTTTTAGTTATATCTTAAATAACTTTACATGTATTCAAGTTCTGTCTGTCCTACTAGATTGTGAAATCTTTGAAAGCAGGGGCTCTATCTTCTATTTCTTTGTATCCCTGTCAGGGTCTTTTAGACTAAGTAGGAGAACCTAGAAATTTTAAATGAAGGTTCAGTGAGAAGGATAGTAATTCTGCCTGGGGCACTGAAGAGCAGATGCGGAGGAATGAAGAGGACTGAGGAAGATTTGTGGGACAACAGCACTTCAGCTGAGTCGTGAAGAATGGGTGACAGGAGGAAAAACAAGTAAGAAAATCATCCCATTTAGAGTGTGTGCCAAGTAATAAAGACATGAAAGTATAGCACATGTAGGCAACTGTGAGCACCCCATTTTGGTGGGCTGAGGGTACTGCAGGGAGAAAAGGGTGGCCAAATGAGGCTGAAGTCAGTTCACAGTACGGATAAGATGTGAGCTTTGTTCTGTATGCAGTGGTGGTTAATTAGTACTTTTCTAAAGAGGGGCAAAAGGATGACTTAGATCTTTGTTTTAAAAAAATGATTTGAGGAAATGCGCAAAGGAAAATATGGAAATGTTAAGGAGAATAGCAGCAATGGGTCATCTTGGTGGGCTGTACAGTACTCTAGGGAGGGAGGCCTGAGATATGGAGGTTTCAGTTGAAAAAAGAAAGGAAGGGAGAGAGAAATTTTATACAAGCAAAATTAATAGAGTATGGGACTAGATGTTAGCAGCTGATGTGGTTGGAGGTAGAGGTTGTCAAAGGCCTCCCTAAGGTTTCCAGCTTGGGTGACTGAAATACTGGTGAAACCATTACATAAAATGGTGAACAAAAGAGGATAAACTGTCTAAGACTAGTTTTAACCAATGGGGCATTACAAAAAAAAACAGTCTAAATAGAAATATTATAGGTAATTTGTAGTATAAACAATTTGTTCATTTCCACAACCATGTTCAGGAACATGTTGTTTTGGAAAATTGGTTTATTCTGAAAACATTATTAGAGAAAATATGACAATTCTGAAATTATAAGCACCTTCAAAAAAATGATCAAACTTTATTTAAGTTTAACTTTATTAAAGCTACATGGAAATATCTTCTTTCCATAAATGTGCAGCAATGGATAGGTTTAACCTACAAACATACCGGCGAAGTCACTCAGTTTCCTCTCCTGAGGCCTGCTATACCCTAGCATAAAACATTTTGCTCTATCATCATCTCTCTGGTGCATGTGTTAGACAGTTTAGGTGGTACCTGATTGGGGGTAGATAATCTGTTTTCACGTGCTCGCCTAGGTCCTTCAACACCAAGGTGGACACTTTTTCTCCTGATGCTTTCTTCGGATTCAGATTTGGACAATTTTTCATCATCTCTCTTTTCTTCCCCTCTGGACAGCTTCTTTTGATTCTTTTTCTTTCTCCTGTTTCTTCTTTCTTTAGCACTCTTAGAGCTCAGTTTGGACGTTTCAGAAGAGCTCTCTGAGAGGCCCATGATTCTGCTCCTCCCGATACTTGTATATTCAGCTGCTGCCGCTGCTACTGCCTGTGGGGCCAAGAGGAAGAGGGCCCACATACGGTGAGTCATTTCCAAATTCTGGCAACACTGTGATAAAGTGCCTCTCTGACATGATTTTAATCATGCTGTCATATAATCATTTTGTCATATAATCATGTCCCTTGTACATGAAGCGATGCAGTTTTCTTTGCACTACGACCTGAAAGCTTAGAAAGCATACCTCTGATTCTCCTGCACTGTAATAAAACACCATTGTCCTTTGAAACTAAACGATTACATGTTATTACTAGTTCACAGTAAAGTAAATCTAGATATTATATGTGAAAGTTTTACGAATTAATTCTGGAACATAAAACTCACACGAACCATGTAATAAGATAACCTCTACATTTTATACAGGTAATTAATTCAGAATTATCACTGTTATCAATAGAGTCAGGCACTCTATAGTTTAATGAAGATTGAGTTATCTGAAAATGAAAGTGAATTATTAAAAAATAATATTATCTCAAGGAAATGGTAAGGCCAATAATTATTGTCCTGAAATAGACTCCTAGGAACCCCCTAGTATGCCCTTAGTGCCACCTCTTTATAAAAAATAAAAATGATTTTTAGTTATACAAATGAAATATTTATTGTAAAAAATTGAAAAAAAAATTGTGACTAAAATAAAAAATCACTCATAATCTTACATACCAGATATAAATGGTATTAATATTTCTTCCAGTCTTTATGTATATATATATAATCTTAAATTGTGATTGTATTTTATACCCAATTTTTATCCTACTATTTAATATCCTTATAATTTTCTTAAAATATGTAATTTCATGGCTGAATACTACTTCAAAATATAAAAACATCATAATCCTCTTAACCAATTTTGGACATTTAAACTCTTTCTGATTTTTAATATGATTAAAATGCTGCACTGAATATTTTGTGCAACAAAGTTTCTCTGCATTGCAGATTATTGCTTCCTCCCAGTAGTTTACATTCCTTGAAAGGGTTTAACTAGGACAAACCATCAAGCAATTTTTAAGATTCTTGGGTATTTCAAATTATGATTCCCTTAAGACACACCTCAAACTTTTTCACTGAAGTACCCCTTTGGATCCCTCAGGGTTTCTGACTTCGGTTAAAATGGTCACAACCATAAGTATGGCTCTAACATCTCATGTTTTATCTCAAAAATCCTCGTAACATTAAAAAAAAAAAAAAAGATGCACATTTTGCCTTGTATGCCGTAATTTTAACTTTAACATTAAAATAATTTCCCTAAATCTTTGTGTACATTGTTACCCCAGGGAAACACATTATGTATGTTCTGGAATTTTGCATAATCCCATGTACACTGAAGCATTGTGGATGACAGATTTAAAAGGAATAACCTCAGAACATTTTTCATGCAGGAGCCAGCCGATTATGGGGAGGGTGGAATAGGGCAGGCATCCCATTTCTGCTGAATCCAGAATTGGTTCCTTCGCCCACGCTAGAAATGACCATTGAATTTATAAACAAAAACCCATTAAAGAAAATCTACCTGGGAAAGGCCAGCCATAGGCCACAGAGCCTCTGTTGTTACCTTTTGCACTTCTAAGAAGAATTTTCAACTAAATAACAATACCTCAGCTTCTTCTTGCTCTTTTTTAAGTCGTTCTAACATCTGTTGAAATTCTAACTCTTTCTGCCTAGCTTCTTCAATGTTTGCTTGGTTCTGTTCTTCATAGGCCATGGCAACCACAGCCAGGATCAAGTTTATGAGATAAAAGGAGCCCAGGAAAATCACCACAACAAAGAAGATCATGTAGGTTTTCCCAGCAGCACGCAGTGTCTACAGGAAAACAGAAATTATTATATTAATAATACAACTTTTTTTTTTTGGTAAATTATTCCAACTAGAATGGTACGTTAGGCATAGGTAAATTAGGCAGTTTTGTATAATCTCATTTTATTGAAAGATAAAAAGGAATAAAATTATATCTTCATGGAAAACAACCAGTATTAAAACAAACACATTTTCAGTATAAATGATACAGCAATTTATTAAATGAGTGGGTGTGGGTGGTAAAGTTAGGTATGGTTCTTCATTATTATTAAACATAATAATAACTGCATTTTTTTCCCACAGGCTGAAAATTACTCATAAAACTAGCTACTTTGCTCACTTTCAAATTTTAGGAAGAGATAATATCTATGGTCCCTATTACTGCTAAAATTCTTTTATCTCAATAAATATGAAGCATTAATGATGTCATATGTCACTATACTTCTAATTTGCATTTATTTTATTTTGAGCAAAAGCAAGCATCTTCTTGCATATTTTAAAAGTCACTGCATTCTTTTATTCCTGTGAGGTGTATTTTGATATCCTTCCAGTTTTCATTTATAATATTCTCAGAAATTAATTTAAAAAAAAGTCTTAAAGAAGAATCTGGTGATTCTGAGAAAAGTGATTCATTATTATTCACAAGGAAGAATAATCATTTTGGCTTCCTCATCTTGGGATTGGGTGCTGACAATACACAAATAAAAAGATAGAGCTCATGGTTCCAAGAAGATCACATTCAAGTTAGATGAGACAGCTGTGTGAATTAACAATTATCAAACAAGAGATTAATGCTATAAATTGAAGAATATACAAAGATCCACAGAAATCTAGAAGGACCACTTGGTTTGGGAGAGGAAAATTTAAAGATGTGAACTGAGTCTTTAATTGTAAATAGGAGTTCAACAAACAAAGCATGGTGGCCAAGTGAACACTGGAGAGCCTAGTGTGTTTAGGGCACTCCAAGCAGTGAGGCACGTGTGGAAAAGTGTGTGTGTGCAGGACAGGGAACATCACAGTAGGTTTTCTATTTACCCAGGACCAGGAGCCCTGGTGGTGCAGTGGTAAAGATCTTGGTTCCTAACCAAAAGGTCGGCAGTTAGAATCCACTACCCCCTCCTTGGAAACCCTATCTGGCACTTCTACTCTGTCCTATAGTGTTGCTATGAGTCATAATCGACTTGATGGCTATGGGTTTGGGTTTTTTTGTTTGTTTTGGTTTTTACCTAGGACCAGTGGCATGTTCTATTGAGGAAGGGAGAAAGAGACCCAGAGATCAAATATGCCTAGAGAGACTAAGAAAATAATTTATGACTCAAAAACTATCCACTCTAGTAGTGCTAAGAGTAAAACATGTCTACTTTTAATAATAAGGCAATACAGTTTTCTCCATTCTAAACTGAATAAAATACACGATACAAGACTATTAAGAAACATGTTGTTGTTAGGTGACATCGAGTTGGTGCTAACTCATAGCAACCCTATGTACAACAGAATGAAACACTGCCCAGCCCTGTGCCATCCTCACAATCATTGTTATGTTTGAACCCATTCTTGCAGCCACTGTGTCAATCCATCTCCTCGACGGTCTTCCTCTTTTTCACTGACACTCTACTTTACCAAGCATTATTATGTCCTTCTCCAGGGACCAATCCCTCCTGATAACATGTCCAGAGTATGTGAGACATAGTTTCATCATCTTTGCTTCTAAGGAGCATTCTGGTTGTACTTCTTCGCAAGACAGATTTGCTTGTTCTTTTGGCAGTCCACGGTGTATTCAATATTTTTCTCCAACACCACAATTCAAAGGCATCAATTCTTCAGTCTTCCTTATTTACCATCCAGCTTTCACATGCATATGAGGCAGTTGAAAACACCATGGCATGGGTCAGGCTCACATGAGTCTTCAAGGTGACATCTTTGTTTTTCAACATTTTAAAGAGGTCTTTTGCAGATCTGCCCAACACAGTGCATTGTTTGATTTCCTGACTGCTACTTCCATGGGTGTTGATTGTGGATCCAAGTAAAATGAAATCCTTAACAACTTCAGTCTTTTCTCTGATTATCATGATATTGCTTATTGGTCAGCTGTGAGAATCTTTTTCTTTATGTTGAGGTGTAATCCATGTTGAAGGCTATGGTCTTTGATCTTCATTAGTAAGTGCTTCAAGTCCTCTTCAGTCTCGGCAAGTGAAGATGTGTCATCTGCATATTGCAGGTGGATCATGAGTCTTTCTCCAGTCCTGATGCCAAATTCTTCTTTGTATAGTCCAGCTTCCTGGATTATTTGCTCAGCATACAGACTGAATAGGTATGGTGAAAAGATACAACCCTGATGCACACTTTTTCTGATTTTAAACCACACAGTATCCTCTTGTTCTGTTCAAACAACTGCCTCTTGATCCATGTACAAGTTCCTTATGAGCACAATTAAGTTTTGTAGAATTCCCTTTCTCTGCAACGTTATCCATAATTTGTTACGATCCACACAGTTGAATGCCTCTGCATAGTCAATAAAACACAGGTAAACATCTTTCTGATATTCTCTGCTTTCAGCCAGGATCCATCTGACATCAGCAATGATATCCCCTTTTCCATGTCCTCTTCTGAATCCTACTTGAATTTCTGGTTGTTCCCTGTTTATATCCTGCAGCAGCCGCTTTTGAGTGATCTTCGGCAAAATTTTACTTGTGTGTGATAATGATATTATTGGATAGTTTTTGGTTGGGGTTGAATCAACTTTCTTGGGAATAGGCATAAATATGGATCTCTTCCAGTCAGTTGGCCAAATTTCTTGGCATAGACAAATGAGCAGTTCCAGCGATGCATCCATTTGTTGAAACATCTCAATTGGTATTCTGTCAATTCCTGGAGCCTTGTTTTTTGCTAATGCCTTCAGTGTAGCTTGTACCTCTTCCTTCATTACTATCGGTTCCTGATCATATGCTACCTCCCATCGACGAATTCTTTTTGGTATACAGTCTCTTCTGACATCTATTTTGGTCTTTTTTTTTTTTCTGTCTTTTTAATGACCTCTTGCTTTCTTCATGTCTGATATCCTTGATGTCATTCCACAACTCATTTGGTCTTCGGTCATTAGTGTTCAATGTTGTCAAATCTATTCTTGAGATTATCTCTAAATTCAGGTGGCATATACTCAAGGTCGTACTTTGGCTCTCGTCGACTTGTTCTAATTTTCCTTAGAGTCAACTAGAACTTGCATGTGAGCAACTGATGGTCTGTTTCACAGTCAGCCCCTGGCCTTGTTCTGACTGATGATATTGAGTTTTTCCATCTTCTCTTTCCACAAATGTGGTCGATTTGACGCCTGTGTTCCATCTGGTGAGGTCCACGTGTATAGTTGCCATTTATGTTGGTAAAAAAAAAAAAAAGGTATTAGCAATGAAGAAGTCATTGGTCTTGCAAATTTCTGCTGTAAGATCTCTGGCATCATTTCTATCACCAAGGCTATATTTTCCAGCTATTGATCTTTCTTCTTTGTTTCCAACTTTTGCATTCTAATCACCAGTAATTATCAATGCACCCTAACTGCATGCTTGATCAATTTCAGACTGCAGAAGTTGGTAAAAATCTTCAGTTTCTTCAATTTTGGCCTTAGTGGTTGGTGTGTAAATTTGAATAATAATCGTATTAACTGATCTTCTTTGTAGGCGTATGGATATTATCCTATCACTGATAGCGTTGTACTTCAGAATAGATCTTAAAATGTTCTTTTTCACAATGAATGCAACGCCATTCCTCTTCAAGCTGTCATTCCCAGCACAGTAGACCATATGATTGTCTGATTCAAAACACAGATCACATTATTTTGAATGGCATAACACATAGTTCCCTTGGCACTCACCTGTTGGTAAAGGTTTTCCCAGTAATCTTGGGTCATTAACCGAAATAAGGCTAAGAAGGCCCAACTGAAAGTGTCAAAGCTTGTGTAGCCATAATCGGGGTTTCTGCCACCTTTCATACAGACGTACCCTTCTGGACACTGACTATACACACAAAACAGAATATCTTAAGTTAGAGTGTTTCAGGATACAAGATAAAGAGTATTACAGAACAGTTACAAATTCATGGCTCCTTCTGTGGGGAGGAGACATACTGAATAATGACAGGAACACATGATTTGGAGTCAGGAAGAACTAGGTTTTAATCCCACCTCTACTATTTACTAGGTGGTGACTGTGTCAAATTACTTAAAAGAGGAAAATTCAAGACACCATTTATATTTCTGTGAAAAGAAGATAATAATACCAACCTCAAAAAGTTAAGATCATTATTAAATTTATACAAAATAACATATGCAAATTACTCAGCCTAGTTCCTACACATATATACCATTTAAAAAATGAGCTACAGCTGCTAACCAAAAGGTTGGCAGTTCGAATCCACCAGTCACTCCTTGGAAACCCTATGGGGCAATTCTACTCTGGCTTATAGGGTTGCTATGAGTCAGAATTGACTCAACTGCAACTGGTTTGTTGTTTGTTTTCATAGTCATCATCAAAACTTGGAGCTTTTGCCAAATATCATATAATAATCCTTAAATCCAAATGGATTGACTAGGTATGGCTTTACCAAAACTATGCCTCCCAAAGGTTATTCTTGGAATGAACAGTCAAAATATAGCAATTTAATAAGTTTGTAAAGATTTGTAACTATAAAATATTTGTCAAGCCTTTAGGCTCTTCTTTCTAAAATTAATGGATTGGTATCCATGACGTCATTACACAAACACAGTGTTCTGAGGTTCCTTTGAGATCAGGTATCTTATCTTGTTTATTTTTATGTTCCCAGTGTACACACTAGGTGTTTGCATAAGTATGAGATTCTTAATATATCTTTGCCTGTATACATGAGATCCTTTTGTTTAGAGTAGCCAAAATGTCACATTACTCAGTCATCTACAGTCACACTCAGTTGGAGAGTAAGTAGAATTTAGGAAAACCCAGTAGATTCTAACTCATAGTGATCCTATGTGTTACACAGTAGAACTGCTCCATAGGGTTTCTTGGCTGTAATCTTTACAGAAGCAGATCGCTGGGCCTTTCTTCTGTGGTGTCACCGGATGGGTTTGAACTGCCAACCTTTAAGTTAGTACTTGAACACAAACCGTTTTGCACCACCCAGGTACTTTCACTTTGGGACTGAATGACTCAAATAATATCATGGAATATATGAAAACAATACAGAATCAAAGGTTCTAATTAGCAAACTGATTGAACATGCTTGTCCTTCTTTTGCAGCATGTAGACTAAAAACAAAACAAACATTACTTACCCTGAATCTCCACTGAAACCACAAAGGAGAGCATCTTTGGATCCTTCCAAGTAATAAAAATATTCTGTTTAGGAAGAATTTGAGCAATATAATATCACTGAGTGTAAGCTGAGCGATAAAGCAGGTAAGTTAATTTATATCTCTATCTGTATTTACACATTCAGGCCTGATCCCAGGTAAGATGCATCCATTTATTTATTCCCCCTCAAATATTTTTTCATTAACTTTTATGTGGTAGGCCAGGAATATGATGATGAACATGATAAACAAACTGGCTAATTTTATGGCGCTTCTTTTTTGCCTAGGTGGGGGTGGGAGCTGGGGGAAGGACACACACTAAAAAAGTAAAAAAAAAAAAAATGTACAAGGTATTTTCAGATATTGATAAATATTCTGTTAATATTTATAGAAATATTTATAATAAATAATAAAATAATAATAAAAAATAAATTAGGACAATGTGATAAACTGTAGTCAGGGAAAGCCTCTTTGAGGACATGATATTTGAACTGAGACCTAAATGAGACAAAGAAGCCAGCCATGAAAAGAGCTTGTTGAAGAGATATCTGGGCAGGGATAAGACCAAGAGCAAAGGCTCTGCAGCAGAAATGAAGCTGCCATATAGGAGAGACAGCAAGATGGCTACCTTGCTAGATTGTAGAGAGTGAGGATTGTGGTCACAAAGTAAACAGGGGCCAGATCATGTAGAAACTTGCATAAATGGAGGGGAGTTTGGATTTTATTTTAAAAATAATTAGAAGCAAAGATGTAGGAAGTGGCATTATGAGACCTCATTTACATTTAAAAATATCATTATGACTGCTTTGTGGATGGTGGACTATGGGAACCCAGGTGTGGAAGCAAGGGGATGAGTTAAGTGACTATGGTGAGAGGTGGTTAAGGCTATTACTCAGAGAGCAGCTGTGGATATGGGGAGAAGAAGATGGGAACAGAGGTATAGGATTTGCCAGTGCAGTGCATGTGGAGTGTAGGGTAGACAGAGGACACACAGATAGATTAACTGGGGAGACGGTGGTATCAGTTACTGAGATCAAGAACACTGGGACAAGAAAAGGGCTGGAGAAAAACCAGAAACTCTGTTTTAACCATGATAAGTTTGAGATGATGACTAAATAATATACTGCATTTATCAAAGTGGCAGGGGCCCTGGTAGCACAGTGGTTAAAGTGCTCATCTGGCAACCAAAAGATCAGCAGTTTGAACCCACCATGGGAAAAAGACATGCCAGTCTGCTACCATAAAGATTTACAGCCCTGGAAACCCTATGGGGTCACTATGAGTCAGAATCAACTTGATGGCAGTGGGTTTGGTTTTTCGGGTATCAAGGTGGCAGTTGGATGCATATAGGAGTCTGGAGGTCAGTAGAGTGATTGGGGATGGAGATATACTAATGGGAGTCATCATCAAATAGATAGTTTTTAAAGCCATTGGACTTGAGTTCACATAGTAAGAAAGTATAACTAGGGAAAGGGAAGAGAGAAAAAAAAAAAAAAAAAGAAAGGAAGGGAAACAAAGAGAAAGGAAGGGAGGGGAAGGAAAGGAAAGGATGGAGCCCAGACAGAGCCTGGGAAGTACTCCAATATTTAGCAGTCCAGAAGATAAGGATTCAGCAAAGTCAGTACTATAAAATAAGCAATTTTTTTCTGAGATTCTCTCATTGTTCATTTACCAATACATTTATTTAGAAACTACTATGTTCTGGGTGTTGAGGATATGACTGTAAAATAAATGTACATTTTCTCCTTTCACGGTACTCTTTCTGACCATTTTCGTGTGTAAAGGGTCTCATAATCTCTTCTCCATTTACTTAAAAAAACAAACAAACAAACAAACAAACTCATTGCCATTGAGGTGATTCCGACTCATATCAACCCCATAGGATAAAGCTGAACTACCCAAGAAGCACCTGGTAGATTCGAACCATCAATCTTTTGGTTAGCAGCTATAGCTTTTAACCACTACACCACCAGGGTTTCCTCTCCATCCACTAGAAAAGCTTATTCTCAAGAAAGGGAGCTGATCTAACATTTCTGAGTAGATGTATAAGAGACTTAAAAAGCTTTTGTGAACCCTCCCAAACACCCATTTTTTTAATGAATGGCCCAACATCCTATTTGGTTTAAATTAAAGGAACAAATATGTAATTATAGAGGGCTTTGGGGATAATAGTGAAAGAAAGACTTTGATTTCAGATACACTTGGATCTGCATTTGGTTGGTTCTATCCCTTCCTATGCGGGTGAATGACATAACCACTTTAAGCCTTAGCTATCTCATCTGTAA